>NC_065877.1:12878931-13198812 GCF_933775445.1 Argentina anserina
TACCGCTCAAGACTCTTACTACGACTCAATGACTCAATAATACAACAATAAGAGCTAAAAAAAGTACAAATTGAGGTAAAAACATGTTAAGAACGTCGCACAAAGTGCTCCTATCACGTAACACAATTACCTTGGTGTGAAGAACCTCATACATGAAGCTGAGCTCGTACTCTATCAGCTTAAAAGCGCTGGTATAGGTTCTCTTGAGGAAGAAGTCTCGACTCAGTTCTCGATCTTTGGAGCTGAGAAGGAAGCCAACAATGAGTCCTTTGAAGCTCTGAAAGTGGTAATACGCTTCTTCCAGCAATTGCATATCATTTAAAGATTCTTTGATATTTCCCTCAATTCTAAACTTGGGATCTTTTTGTGCATTCCCAATATCCGGCCTAATTGACACCACTACTTTTGTAGTGACTTCAACTGACCTCATTGCAGCGTGGATTTCTACAGTTTCTTCATAGTCAGGTCCAGCAACCGGCTTAGGCAGTACAGTCTCCCCAAAATGGTTTAGACTTGGAAGATACAGAGAACAAGTTCTCTCCCCGAACTTGATTGTTCCAACAACAAGCACTAGTACCGTCGGAACCAGGAGCTTGTTCTCAACAAGCGTCAGGTAGAAACAATAAGCGGCTGCAAGAACTTGAACAGCGAGTCCAACCAAGTGCCTGAGCCAGAACTCATTTTCCTCCAGAGCGAAAGAGGTAATGGTATCAGGGCCACCAAGATGGAGCAAAAGAAAGGAAGCCCAGAATGCCAGAAGATCTTTGTTGCCCTTAGAGTTGCAGAGGTCAACTTGAGATTTGGTGATAATCCCTATTGCAACAGCAGCAACCCAATCAGCGAGCAAATACGCTGACCAGATGAGTCCCCGTAGCAATTTGCTTCTGCGCGCATATTTTCCTAAATGATGCCAACAGCAGGAAAACTTGCAGTGCAAGACTTAAGAGGATACAACTCCGCAGATTCCAGACATCCCATATCTTTTTCAGCTCTTTGGGTATAGGAAGCTCCATATCATCCTCCATTTGTGTTTATATTTCAGTATTTGGGATAACCGAAACACTATTCGTTTGATAGAACTGAAAAGAAGCGTCCTTATTATAAGGACAGAGGACTTGCTATGCAAGTAGACCCGCCTCTAACGGAAGACTTCTGTGTAGATTGACTTGTGGTGGACTTGGACTTGGCACGTGGAGCATTTTGTTTTGATTAGTGGCAAGCATAGTCTAATCTTAATGATTTTGATTATTCAACTGTAATGGTAATTTCGTTTGTTTTACCAGGAAGCTGATGAGAAGAACCAGTCAATGATTATTGCAGCTGTCTGCACTAGGCCTGCGTTTTTTGTAGACAAATTGAGAATAAATGAATATTGTTTAATGATTTTTACGATGAAAATGTCCTATAAATAATCCTATAAAGAGTACAATTATCTTATTTGTATATTCCAAAAATCACTCCGTAATTCCCTCCTTGAATCACGCCCTCCATTATTCACGCTAACACTCTCCCTCAAGTTAGCGCATACACATCAACTATGCCTAACTTGTTAAGTGAGTCATAAAAAGCCTTTTTAGACACTCATTTTGTGAGCATATCGGCAAGTTGCTCTTTTATAGGAACAAAAGGAAAACTAATGATCTTCGTGTCTAGTTTCTCATTTATAAAGTGACGATCAACCTCCACATGTTTTGTACGATCATGTTACACATGATTATGTGAAATATCAATAGTTGTCTTGTTGTCACAGTACAGCTTCATAGCACACTTAGGCTCAATACCCAAATCTTGTAGCAAATTTCTAAGCCATAACAATTCGCACACTCCATGAGCCATACCTCTGTACTCTGTTTCAACACTAGATCGAACTACCACTTTTTGTTTCTTACTTTTCCATGTAACAAGATTACCTCTAACAAAGGTAACGTACCCTGATGTGGATCTCTGATCTGTAATATTTCCAGCCCAATTTGCATCTGTGAAGCCACAAACCTCAAAAAAATTATTGTGATTAGAAAACATTACTCATCTCCATGGAGCTGACTTCAAGTACCTCAAAATCCTTACAACAACATCCATGTGGTCCACACTTGGATTATGCATGAACTGACTCACTACAATTACTGTATACGCAACATCTGGTCAGGTATGTGATAAATAAATCAGGCGTCCAACTAGCCTTTGATAACGAGGTTTGTCAGTAGGAACTTGATCTGGATATTCTGCTAACCGATGGTTCTGCTCAATAGGAGTATCAATGGGAGTGCAGTCCAACATACTGGTCTCTGTTAATAGATCAAAGATGTACTTCCTTTGACACAGATAAATACCATCACTTCCCCGGGCTACCTCAATGCCCAAGAAGTACTTGAGTGTACCTAGGTCCTTCATCTCAAACTCTGTGGCTAGCTGTTTCTGTAATATATCCACCTCAACAGTATCATTCCCAGTAACTACCATATCATCAAAATATATAATTAAGGTTGTTACCTTCCCTTGTTGATGTCTGAGAAATAATGTGTGGTCTGAATTACTCTGTCTGTAGCCAATTTTCCTCATGAATTGTGAGAATCTTCCAAACTAAGCACGAGGTGACAGTTTAAGACCATACAAATACTTTCTCAATCTGCATACAAAGTTACTTGGAGAAGCAGCCACATATCCAGGCGGAAGATCTATGTACACTTCCTTTGTAAGTTCTTCATGAATGAATGCATTTTTAACATCAAATTGTCTAAGTGGCCAGTTTAAGCTAGCAGCAAAAGAGATCAATATCCGAATAGTGTTTATCTTTGCAACAGGTGCGAATGTCTCATCATAGTCTATGTCATATGTCTGAGTGAACCCATTTGCTACTAGGCATGTTTTATACCGGCTCAATGACCCATCTGGATTATGCTTTACTTTAAACACTCAACGACATCCCACAGCCTTCTTGCCATGTGGTGGAGATACAAGCTCCCAAGTATTGTTCTTTTGTAATGCTTCAATCTCTTCCTCCATTGCTTTCCTCTATTTTGGATCTCCCAATGCATCCTGCACTTTGTTAGTACTTATACTTTGTCTGGGTGACTAACCTCAGATGAGTGATCTTCTATACCAGGAGAGCATTGGTCAGGTGTATAAACAACAGTACATGAGACATGAGGGGCAGTTGTGTTGTTATCTTCTGGTACCTGATTCTCCGGAGTGACTACACCGGAATCATCAGGTGTAGCTGACACATTGGTAATCTCAACAGAACCTGTCACCATATCTACTGGCTCACTGGTCTCTCCCTCTCCATGATACAAGTCTTCAAAATATGAATTCTCCCCTGAAGAGCAGTATCAGAAGAGGTAAAATAGCTCATATCCTTAAAGAAACTAACATTTATAGTGACATAGTACTTCCAGGTAGGTGGATGATAGCACTGGTACCCTTTCTGATGTCCTCCATACCCAGCAAACACACATTAAACTGCCCGGGCATCCAACTTAGACCTCTGATGTTGTGGAAGATGGACAAAAGCAACACAACCGAAAACATGGGCAGGAAGATTATGAAAAGAGGGTAATGAGACATGAGATGCAAGCACCTCATATGGAACTTTCCCCTGAAGGACACGAGATGGAAGACGATTAATGAGGTAGGCGGAAGTTATGACAACATCACTCCAAAGGTATGTAAGAATATGGGCACTAAAAAGAATACACCGAGCCATATCAAGTAAATGACGATTTTTCCTTTCAGAAACCACATTTTGCTCAAGTGTGTAAGGACACGTTGTTTGATGAATAATTCCGCGTGTATTAAAGAACTCTTGAAAGACAAGATTCACATATTCTCCCCCCCCCCCTCCGTTATCAGAACGAAGAAATCTAATGGTGGGATTATATTGTGTTTGGACAGTGGTATAGAAGGCTTGAAAAGCCGGAAAAACCTCATCTTTAGTTTTAAGAAGAACAATGCAGGAAATACGTGTGCAATCATCAATACTTGACACATAATACCGCATTCCTGACACAGTAGACTCTTTGGAGGGTCCTCAAACATCAGAATGAATTAATTCAAAAGGAATAATACTTTTAGTAAAAGTACTAGGGGAATAAGTAGATCGATGACTCTTGCCCAAAAAACATGTCTCACAACGTAAAAATAACTCATCCACACTAATAAACAAAGTATGCATGGATTTTTTCATAACACTAAAGAATGGATGCCCTAAGCGACGATGTCATAACCAAACTTCACTTAGCTTGTCAGAAGTGGAGAGTAAAGCGCTCCGAGACTGTACCCCTGATTTCTCCCCCGCATATGTTAGATCCAAATGAAACAACCGGCCCCTCAGATACCCCCGACCAATTAACTCCCCGGTGAGAAGATCCTGAAATATCACATATATAGGAAAAAAAGTCACAGAACACTTAGCGTCAATGTTCAAGTGGGGAACAAATATCAAATGATGAGATAAAGCATGTACATATAGCACATGGTGAAGCTCTTATGTGGGAGTAAGACGAACTAACCATTTCCTTAACTCGAGAAAAGCCTCACCATTAGCATTAGTAATATATGGTACTGGTGGAGGAGACATAATGGTAAAATAAGATTTGTCATAAGTCATATGATCAGACACACCAGAATCAATAATCCATGTATCAAAACTAACAAAGTTAGAAATATTTAAAGCCATACCAATTTTACCATGACCAGCTATGGATGCGGTAGGTGTTGCTCCTCCTGCTGTATGATGATCATGTCCAACCACATCATAAATATCTGGTTCTTAGACTAATTGAATAGCTGTTTTCGCCTTGGGACGATAATTAGGCCTCTTAGGCCTAAGTTGTGGATACAACTTCCAACAGGTCGCACGAGCATGGTTAATATCATGACAATAAGAACAAGGAGGGCGGGGTTGATTCCCGAAGCCTGGTGGTGGTCCTTACTGATGAAGAGGAGCTTAAGTTTTTTGCAGAAGGGGTGGTGCTGGAGATCTAGCATGAACATTAAGGCTGAAAACTACAATTTGTGCCTGATGAAGACTCTCCTGCTAAGACTCATCCTTACGGATATATGTGAAAGCGGTGATTAGGCTAGGGGGTTCGGTCTTTCTGAGCAATTCGCCTTTCGCACTGTTATGCTTTGCATTAAGACCTTTCATGAAATGGTGAACTCGTTCAAGCTCGTTCTCCTTTTGGTACCAAACAATATCCTCCTGATTCTTGATCATGCAAGGACGTTTCACATCAATTTCAGCCCAAATATTTTTCAGTTTGGTGAAATAGTGCGCCACTGGTAGCCCATCATGTTGCATCGCCAAAGCTGTGCATATTAACTCATGAACCTGTATGAAATCAGAGTCATTAGTATATAAGCATTCCAGTGTCTCCCATATTGCCTGCGCAGTGGCACATGCCTCCACCAAATCAACGATCTCGTCATTCATAGCTTTCCACAAGACTGACATGACAAGACCATCATCGTCGTCCCACTTAGTGTTGGCAACAATATCATCATCACTAGGAACCTTAGTGACTCCGGTTACATGCCCCATCTTATGTATGCCTTAAAGATGAGCTGCCATAATTCGCTTCCATTTACGCAAATTGGTCCTATTGAGTTTGGCGCTCCCAAAGGAACCACTTTCAAAACTCTTGATAGATACTTCAAATTTTGGAACATCAGTGATCAGAGAACTCTCTGCTTAGTCTCCAGAACCCATTTGAAAATCAAGAATTATGCAGCAGAAACACAAAAAACTGACAAGAATTGGTCGTGGGTGCACTTCCACTGTCGGTGAACCTGCACTGACAACCAAGGCTGCCGAATTTGGGCCGGGCCGGTCGGGTCGAATCTGGGCCGGGCCGGGGTTGGGTCGAATTGAACCGGTCCGGGTCGGGACGAATTGGGCCGGGCCGGATCGGGGCATAGAGTAGCCGAAAAGCGGAAAAATGGGTCGGAGAGGACCGGTGGCGTCAGAGGGCAATAGATCGAGAACTATGGCGTCGAAGAGGAGTGATGGCGACGTCGGAGGGCAGCGATGACGTCGAAGGAGTGACAGCGACGTCGGAGGGCAGTGGCAACGTCTGAGGTGTTCTATGGCAACGTCGGAAGGCAGCGGCAACGTCGGAGGAGGAACGGCGACGTCGGAGGGCAGCGGTGACGTCAAGGTCTCATGAAGACCGACGGAGGGCAGCGGCGATGTCAACACGCAAAACCGGAAAGGCGGAGGGCAGCGGCGACGTTTGGAGGAGTGTCGGCGACACGAAGACCGTCGGAGGGCAGCAGCGACGTCGACGTGCAGAACCGAAGAAAGAATTGAAACCCAGAAAAACATAGCAAGAAAAAACAAGGCTGTGATACCAAGAAAAAATGAATATTGCTTAATGATTCTTACACAAAAAATGTGCTATAAATAATCCTATAAAGAGTACAATTATTCTATTTGTATATTCTACAAATCACTCCGTAATTCCATTTTTGAATCACGCCTCCATTATTCACGCTAACAAACTGGACAAGGCTTTTCTCTATAAACACTTACTCTCATTCCTGGCCTCGCCTTCTTTGCTCAAATTCTTTATGGATTCCTCCCCCACACACCAATGGATTAGCACCTTCTTCTTTATGGCAGAATCGTTAGGAAATACTGAGAAACCGTAGAAGTATTGCTTCAGCCTTTCATCTATACCATTCTAGATTGCCTCATTTTCTTCAGTGTTCAATACTTGCAGTTCCTCACCGACCCTGCGGGTATTTGAAAGCTGTATGGTGTCAGAACTTAACTTGACTGACGGTAAGTAAACAGATTCCTTTAGTCTGGAGACCATTCGTGAGATTGTTCCAAAGTAAATTTGTGATATTGGAACTTTCTAGTGCGTTTGTTCTTTCTCTGAAGGCATCATCTGAGTTTGGAGAACTAATTCTTTGATGGCACAGTGAACGTTATCTTCCCATACGGGCCTCACTGATGGAAATGAGATCATTCTGGATTGCTTGTAGTATCATTTCAAGATTTTCATCATTGTTGGTGCTGCTGTTTCCTATGCATGGATATGTGGTTTTGAAGATCTGGCTTGAGAATGTCACTGGAAATGTGGAATAATGTGACTTGCCTACATTTCAAGTACGAAAGAAGACCCAGAGACACACAAGGTGTCTTAAATGAATTAGTAACAAGGGTTGGCCTCGACATGGAATGATTTTTGGGAATACTGAAGCGCTTCCCAGTCTCGAAGAGTTGCTAATCTAAGAAGATTGAGTTTGAAGAGACATGTTTCTAATGTTTAGTAAACTCTGGCATGTAGCAGCTTTATAAAGATTAGTCTCCTGCAATGCAGCTCTTGATGCTCTTTCTGTAATATCTCAGAAATTTATAATTATTTTCTAATTATTATTCGGAGATATTTAAATTGGTGGTGATCCGATTATATAGTACGAGGGGGAAAACGAAAGTGTTCGAGCGATTTATACTCAGAAACGTTACCGTGAGAGGTCAAGAGATTACTTTTTATCCGTTAGTAATCTCATAAAACTTTGTTCATGAAAGTCGTAGAGTTCGTCAATATGAATCTGTGGACACGTGGCACGCCTAAATCGAAGTTTCTTTGAAGAAGTTACGAATCAAAAGGTATTTAGACATTTTTGGAAAGTAGTATAAATATGGGAATTAAAGAGAAAGAGGGGAGAAAAATCAGAAATTCGAATCGGGTACTGTTCTCCGAAAACCCAGATTTTCCCTCCAGCCTACTTTGGGCCGCCATATCTCCGTCGTCCGACCACCATAGACCGGCGCACCGATCACGTTTGAAAGGTTGCTGCGTCCTCTGTCGATTGGTGGCAGTGTCACCCGCCATCGCACCGCCGTTTGGGAGTGGTGAAGCCCGGAAGTTCCCCCGAAAGTGCACAGTTCGCCGAACTTCATCTTGCCGGATCTCTCTCCTCCGGCCATCAATCGGTGAGATTTTTGTCACATTTTGAATGTCTTCTTCCATACTACAAACCCTCCAAAATATTTAACCCAAATCGTTTTGTGCTAGGAGAATTAAAGAAAAGAAATCTTAGATTTTAAAATGAGGGTTTTCGGTTTTTGTTAAATTGAAGTGTTTAGGCTCGAAATTGGACTTTGTGGTGAACTAGAAAGATGTTAGGAATGTCATTTAGATTGTGGTGGTGAAATTTGGTGGTCATTTGTGGTGGTTGAAAAACGGGTGGCGCATGAACAGTGTTTTGTGAACAGTAAATCATGAACAGTGTTCATTTGCAATGAATCGTCAGCTGAGATTTTACGTATCATTTTCTAAGCACTTTATCATGCTATTAAGTGACCGACGAAACGAGTGAGGGAATCGCTCTCGGTGTCTTGGAAGTTGCACGCAGAAAATGTGAGTAAACCTCACAATGATCATCATAATCGAAGTAGTGTTATAATTATTGAATTTAGTTTGAGTTGTTAACATAATCGTTGCATCACTAGTTTATAAAAATTATTCTAAAATTTTGGTTTAAATTACGTGAACTTGATCGTCTACGGTTCATGGGTAAATGAAACGCTATTTTAATAAATGATTTTAAAAGGGTATTAGTGATTATGGACTATGGTAAATGTGAGTAAATCTCACTATGACAAGTCTACCCTTGGCGGTGACTTATATTTTTGAATTATTAAAAAAAATGAATTGTAACATTTATATAATATAGTGGGCTGTGTACGAAAATGGTAAATACGATACACACACACATATATATATAGGTTGCTATATTATATAATGTTTCGGTTTTATTTCAAATGTGAGATTATAATGTTGTGACTATATTCATATTGTTGTGCAAGAGTCGTTTGGTTGTAGTACAATAACATGTGTGAATTGTTATTGTACGTGGTTTTAACATGGAGTCTTGTTAAAACGTTTTCTGGTCCTCGGACATTGTTGGAGTAATCGGAACCAAGCCTTGGCCGGGTGTCAGTTACGATTCAGTTAGAGCTCTAGTCTGTCTGTCGGTGTACTACATGAGGGGTAACAGATGGGTTGTCTGGGTCTCATGAGTACCCATATTTTTGGGTAATATTGGATAACAGATGAGCTGCCCAGTGTATGTCGGTGTACTGCATGAGGGGTAACAGATAGGTACATGGGTCTCATGAGTACCCATGTTTTAAATGATTTTGGGTAACCAGATGGGTTGCTCAGTGTCTGTCGGTGTACTGCATAAGGGGTAACAGATGGGTTGCTTGGGTGTCATGAGTACCCATATTTTTAAATGATATTGGGTAACATATATGTTGTCGAGTGTCACATGAGTACGTTTGTCTTTAAATGTTATCTGTCTTATTTCCTTTGTATGTGATGTATGTTATACTGTTGGTTTACTCATACGGGCTGAAAAAGTTACTGGATTTGTGTTTACAATATCGGTGCACCAATTCGATGGTGTAGGAAATAGTTCAGCAGGTGGGGATTAGTAAATTCGGAGGGCTTACTCTGAAGATTTCTTTCTTCTGTTTGTGGTGAGGATTAAGTGAATTTTACATTTTCATTGGTTATAATACTGAGGTATAAACTGGTTATGTATTATTCAAGTCGATTGAGTCGTGCTGTAGACTCAGTTTCGATACACTATTATTCAAAGATGATTTCAATATATTAAGATTGTTTTAAAATTTTCATAACTTCGAATTCAAATTTTTATCATTCGAAACGAAATTTCGAGGGTTAGTGACATTTTGTATGAAAGCTCACAGGGTTGTAGTATCTGGTAATTATACCGAGTCTATTTCACCTTTTGGCTAATATGACAAGCTAGTTCTTTATCTACGTACGATTGTGACTTATCCTGGTAGAATAGTATGCAGTCTGCAGTTGCTAAAACCATGTGTGTGGAAGAGAGATTAGTCTGACATCAAATAAAACTATAGAAGAACTCCGCTAGTAACACAGCATCAAGGACTTTGAGAGCAACAATGGGTATACCGTATACGAGTTGTATTACAAGTTTTTGATCTGTGCATCCGTATGATTGCAATCAGAAGCACTTCTAAAATAGGTTTCATTTATGTCGAACTCGTTCTGTTGCATGGATGATTCACAATTATTCTGGTAACTAAGTAATAACTGAAAACAAAAGATATTTTAACTTAATATTATTACTAATTACTGAAGTAAAGAAAAGTTAAACTCATGCAAAAGTACTGTAACACTTACAAATATGTGCTTCATGCATCTAAACAAGAGCAAAAGCGAAAATGTGTGACCTCCAGATGCTTTAACTTCCTAGTTCTGGTTACTTATCCCCGCCATTTTTGTTCCAGCTTGGTTTTCGAGCTCGTAGAATTGTGTTCCCAACCCCAGATGATACATCAGTAGCCAGGTGAAAGTCATCAATTCTCCACCCCTGCTTGGTTGCTGAGCATGCACAACTGGTCTGCATTTAATGGAAGCATAGGACAGTAATTCCACCCACACTCGGCTCATTAGCTTCCATGGTATGGCCCCGAGTTCTCAAGCTGCTTTGCAAGCATACATGCATCAAACAGCACAGATTTGCTTTTGCTTCCTTTCACCGCAGCCGATCTGTCTTCGGTTTTCACACTAGTGATCTTTCTGCAGGCTTCCTCATGATCTTCTATTGAATGCTTGCTCTTAGTCTCTGCACAAGTGTCCTGGAATACTATATGCCAATTCCCTAAAACAGGGGCCATCATCGGATGCTGCATCACCATAAGATAAAACATATAATCCGAAAGAAGCTTGCAAATTCTACGCCTATTGTTACTGTCACAAGGATCGCAAATTGTATGTAGATTGTCAGTATCACATGTTTGTGTAACTTCGCTATGAGCAAATTGCTGATTTCCACTTTTGGCATAGTAGAGTTCTGTTGCAATGTGCCAGAGGAGAACACTTTCCGCATATTGATAATCCGATATGCTCCATTTGAGATTCACATAGTTTGAATTCAGCAGCAGAGCCCAGTCACCTCTTTCTGAACATGCGTCCATCCCAGCCCTTCTGTTGTGAGCTTTCAAAGATTTCATCCTCAGCTGCTTGAAAATGAAGTACTTGAGCTCTTTGGTGACTGCTTCTGAGGATGAAAAGAATCCAATTTTGATTCTGTTAAGAATTCCCCTAACACCTACAAAACCTGCAAAAGTGAACACCCATTCTGGACGCAATTCGATATCATATTGTATTGGGATACCGATCCAGACCACCTTCTTCCTTTCAATCTTACGGAAGCAATGAGTCTGCTCCATATGTTGGTGTCGTCGAAGGCGATGAGGGTCCAGTCAGAGAAGATTAGTCTAAAGACAGATCTGATGTCCAGGAAAATGGCTCCACCAAACAAAGCATAAGTAAGATCAATCTCAAACTTGCCAAATGATAATCTTGGTGTGAAGAACCTCATACAAGAAGCTGAGCTCGTACTCTATCAGCTTAAAAGCGCTGGTATAGGTTTTCTTGAGGAAGAAGTCTCGACTCAGTTCTCGATCTTTGGAGCTGAGAAGGAAGCCAACACTGAGTCCTTTGAAGCTCTCAAAGTGGTAATACGCTTCTTCCAGCAATTGCATATCATTTAAAGATTCTTTGATATTTCCCTCAATTCTAAACATGGGATGTTTTTGTGCATTCCTAATATCTGGCCTAATTGACACCACTACTTGTGTAGTAGGGACTTCAGCTGACCTCATTGCAGCATGGATTTGTACAGTTTCTTCATAGTCAGGTCCAGCAACCGGCTTTGGCAACACAGTCTCGCCAAAATGGTCTAGACTTGCAAGATACAGAGCACAAGTTCTCTCCCCAAACTTGATTGTTCCAACAACAAGCATTAGTACCGTCGGCACCAAAAACTTGTTCGTAACAAGCGTCAGGTAGAAACAATAAGCAGCTTCAAGAACTTGAACAAAGAGTCCAACCAAGTGCCTGAGCCAGAACTCATTGTCCTCAAGAGCAAAAGAGGTAATGCTATCAGGGCCGCCAAGATGGAGTAAAAGAAAGGAAGCCTAGAATGCCATCCAGCATTCTTTTTTGATTACTGACAAGCTTTGTCTATTCTTCACGACTTTAATCATTCGAGTGTAATGGTAATTCCAGTTGTTTTACCAGATGAATGCAGTAGAATTTATTCCTAGTGTAGCAGAATTTTCCAATCAGCTTTGGTTTTACAACAGTGAACGCAGTATTATATGAAAAATTAGGGTCTGTTCTTGTAGCATTTGGCATTTTCTATAGATTTAAGGGTTCGTAGAAATTTTGTAATAGTGAAAGCTGATCTCTTGCTCAAATTGGTAGGAGTCTGGAATCGGTAATTCGGTATAGATCCCAGCACCGAAGTTCATATTAGATGAGAAATATATATCAAATCCATTTTCTCTTCAAATTTTAGGACCTCCATTCCATGGAAAGCTTGTGTATGTGTACACAGACACAAGCCAGAAGGCAAAATTTCCTAAATTAAGTTTCATACTCATTTCTCAGTTAATTTTCATAATCAACTCTAATGTAGGTACTTTCTTGTTTCTAAGTAAAATCGATGTGAAAGCTTGAACCACACTGATAAGAAACTGAGATATTGTACTAAGATGTACAAACATAGCTGGAAATTATATTAAGAACTTGCGTTTTCTAATGAAAGATGATTTTTGTTCCATAACAGAGCGAGCCAAATCATGCTTACCTTCTCGGTTAAGTCCATAAGATACCGTTCGAAAATTGACAACACTGGGAGCAATCCCGCTGTTGAACATTTCAGATATAAGCTGCATGGCTTCTTCTGATTTCCCAACCTTACAAAGACAGTGCAGGAACATTGAATAAGTTTTGAAATCCGGCAATGGCCCTTTCAGTTTCATGTTTTCAAAGACACCCCAAGCTTCAGCAATCATCTCCATGTTCACATACCCTCGAATGAGGGCGGAATAAGTAACAACCGTTGGTTCACATCCTTCCTGTTGCATTTCATTGAGAACATCCAATGCCTTTTTGATCTGTTTCTCCTTCATGAAATGAACTATAAAGGACGTATAAACATGGACAGTTGGCTTCATGCCCGCCTGCTTCATAGACTCCACCTTGGCAAGTGCTTCTTCTATTTGTCCACTCCGCAGAAGTCCATGAACAAAGCTCCCATATGTATACCGATCCAATGTGGATCGCTCTTCCCCAATATCATCCATCATTGCAGAAGCTTCTTGCAATCTCCCAGCCCGACAAAGAGCCCTAACGTACAAGGAATGACTAAGAGCAGTTGTAAAACCAACTTTGGAAAGAGATTCTATGCATCTCCTGGCATCTGACAGCTTACCAACTTCACATAAACAACCAATGTAGGTCTCAACTAACTCTTTGTCAGGTATATGTGCAGCTCGGATCATCTCCTGGAATATTTTAATTGCTTCATCTACCTTTCGACCTTTTCTACCACAAAGAGATATGATCAAATGCTTGTAGGTACTGCCAGTTGGGTTGCAATTACTTTTCATCTCTTTGAAAAACTGAAGAGCAATCTCTGTGAGACCTGTTCGACCGTATTGCATTATCATAATTGTCCATGTATTTTCTGTTAACGGGAAACTGTTTCTCCTCATTTCATAGAAAAGGTTCCTCATGTGCTTGAAATCTTTCCCCCGTCCTGCAATTTTGATAGCCATATTGTATGTATCAGTAGTGTGGCAATACCCGGATTGCTTTCCTACCCATGAGAAAAAATGCAATGCTACCAAACCATGAGCACTGAGACTCCTTAAAACTGCCAGAACAAGTCCTGGACTGAAAACAACAGCAGACTTCTCCAAAGCTTCCTGAATTAAGCACCACTCAGTTGAAGAGGACATAATTTTACAAATTTCTTGCAAATCTTTTTCATCATAAGCATCAGAATTCAATAAGGGATCCATCTTCTTTGGTACCAACTCCAACACATTCTTGATCCTCTCTCCTGTAGATGCATCATTGCTTGATATCTCTCCATCATGAGGCTGAAATTTATAAAGCCCTTGCATCTGCTTTACTTTTGCAACGCTGTCCGTCTCTCCCTTTATCTCCATAAGATGTATAACCCATGTGAATATGTCGTCTCGAATCCGCACATCAGCTGCTTGCATATATACCAATACCTTGAGAATCTCATCTGTCCTTGAAATTTTACAAAGCTCCTTGATAAATACCATATATGACTTTGAAGTGGGCTTAATGCCTTTGTCTGTCATATCGTTAAGTACTTTCCATGCTTCAGATATATGATTTTGGCGGACGTGGCCTGCAACCATGGCCGTGATTGCCACACTATCTGGCTCAACTCCTCTTTCAAGCATGTCATCAAAGAGCTCACACCCTTTTTGGTATTCATTCACATTGAAGAGGTGCTGCATCAGTTCGGTGTAGGTAGAAGTAGCAGGCAAATATCCAGAATCATTCATACTATGGAACAGATCAAGTGCTCGAGAAACATCTTTCTTTCTCAAGTACCCATTGATGATAATCCCGTACAAATTTCCATCAACAAATTCTTTTCTCTTCATAATATCCAAAATCTCCAAAGCATCCCCAATTCTATCAGCCCTGCACAATCCTTTCACTAAAGTCTCAAAATACTCAGGGAGAAGCATAACCTCTTTATTCTTGAGCTCACGAATATATTCCAAAGCTTCTCTGATTCTACCAGACACGCAGTAAGACTTCAGGATACAACCATAAACCACATGTTGAGGAATATTTGAGAATCTCATCATGTCATCTGAAACCAAGCCCACAGCAGCAGCAGTATCTTCAAGCCTAGCTATGCTATTCAGTAATAGTTTATACATATTGATATCAAGCCCAAAGTCCTTCTGTACCATTTCCTTGTAAAATTCCATCGCAATGTCAGCTTTTCCAGCAGCACACAGTGTGTGTATCATCGTTCTGTAAACCACTGCGTCCGGTTCAAAACCACCTTTCTTCAAATTTTCGTAGACTAACAAGGCTTCTCCAATTAACTTAGCCTTCCCATACATCTGGATAAGAATAGTCCAAGTCCTAACATCTTTCTTGCACGAGTTCCTTTCCATCTCCTCCACCAACTTCTCCACCAGCCCAAACTCTTTCGCATCCCCAGCTATACAGAGCACAGTATTATAAATCTTAGTTGTGTGACAGAACCCTTCTCTCAGCTTCACCCAATCGAAGAACCTCAGAGCCAAATGCGGCACTTTAAAGCACCTCTTCAAAACTTTGTCAACAATTTCCACATCTAACTGGAAAGCCAACTTCTCCAACCGCTCCTCCATTGAAACCAAACCACTTTGTGCCCTGACAATCTTCGTAACCTCATGAACTACCGGGCTCACATCAGTCTCAGCCACACTTGTTTCCTCCACAAAAGCTACATCTTCCTTTACTTCCACTACATCAACCTTAGCATCCCTACAAACACTAGGCATACAAGGTGTGCTCTTCTCCAAAGCCTCACCGACCCCAACATGGGTCTCCTTTGAATTAAAAAACCCAATTAAGGTACTGTCCGCAGCGACATTTGCAGCCCCTAAAATGTCAGTTATTTCACCAAATAGCGATCTAAGCGAGCTGGCTTCTTGTCCTTCCAACTGCTCCTTCTTACGCTTGGATTTAGCAAGCGTCGCAAATTTACTTGACAATCGAAAATGAAGTATTTTATTGGTGGAGCTACAACACAAGCACTGTAATTTGGTAGTTAACCCTCGCATGCCTATTGCTCTTTACAATTCTCCAAACTAAAATGAAATAATACGGCTTACAACAACAGAAGACAGAAATCCGAGAGAGGAACATACGGCTTACAACATAAAAAGGGGAGTGATCGGAATAGGGGTAAGAATCAGCCGACATTGAAAGGGCCGACGTCTCCGGTTCTGAGGGAGGCGGCGAGCTCATCAGCAGCAGTCAAGCAAGAGGTGACCCAGCCGGTGAGAACCATCCAGACGATCTCGGCCATCCAAAGATTCATGCTCCATGGTATTGCCATCTCTCCCAGTCTCCCTGTCTTCTCTCTTCACTTTCCCTTTGTTCTCAACTGAAAAGAGTTGTAGACTTGTAGTTGGCTACACTTTGGGGCTCGAACAGCCATCGCGCTCCTTCTAATCAGACGGTTGCGGGTTCGAGTCGCACCATACGTGTTTAATAGTTTTTGCATATTGCTATATTTTTAGTTTTATTTTGTGGCTTAATTAATCAAGTTGTAGAATAAAATCAGAGTATCTCACTGAGGTTCTATCAAGAGAAAATATTGTAACAAGCACTAACCATGCAGCAGGGGATACTTCTCTAATTGCGGCTATATATGCTTTGAAGCAGTGGTGAAATAATGAAACCATCACTATACTGTATACGTAATACAAGACATGGTCACATCCTAATGTCTAATAATATATCATATCCTAATGTCCAATAATATATCATATTGAACTATGTTGTCGTTAGATAAATATCATCACTATTAAATTTCTACCTCCCCATTTGGTATTGTTGAGTTCATAAACTGTCTTATTCATAATACTAGCGCACATATATATGGCCTGATTCCTCAGTTTGGATTTTTATTCAAATAAGTTTTCCTAAAATTTGATTGTTCTTTGATGGAGATGCAACCTTGAAGAAATTCCAAAGATATAGAACGTAGAAACGCCAAGATCGAATTTGGGTTTGGGCCCCTTAGAAACTATTTGGACCAGCCCAAATTGTAGTCGGTTCTTCTTGTTGCCCAAGCATTTGTAAACTCTCCGATATAAAGAGAGAGTTGGTTCCCGAATCTACGCGAAAGAGAGCGAAATTGGAATTGGAAGCGAGAAATGGGTTGGGTGTGGAGGGACGATGACAACGACGGCGTTAATCCATCTGCTTCTGACGTCATCCCCAGATCGGACGGTGACCGGTACTCGACGAGGAAGGTGGTGAGGACGCAGTGCAAGACTGAGGAGGTGGAGCCCGGCAAGTTCATCAGAAAGTGCGAGAAGACCGAGGAGCTTCTCCGCGACTGCGTCGGCCGGTAACTCCGTCTCTCTCTTTCTCTCTCAGTTTTCATTAGGAGATTAAACTTACGGATGATTTTGTTATTCTGTGTTAGTTGATTGTTTGATTCTCAGCATTACTGTGATTTTTGAAGTTGGGTGTTTTAATGAGGACTAAGATTTTGGAGTTATAACCTGCGGAAGTTGTGAATGTGCTGTGTTAGATTAGGGACTGAAATTTTGGGGATTCTGATACTTTGAGTTGTGAAGTAAACTTGTGTTGTTGTTAAGGTATGAGTAAAGATCAGTGGAACAATTATGTTATCAGGATCATTCTTGCGAGTTAGGACTTGAGGTAGGAAAGGGGTAGAAAGATAAATTCCACTACAGTTACTGAAGTTGTCTACTTACTTTTTGCAAGAAGAAACTGATATTGGAGATATGTAAGGGCTGGTGAAGAGGACTCGCGAGTTAGTTAGAGCTCATGAGCTTGTTTTAGTTGCCAAGCAGAGTCTCATGATTGCAGTGTTCAAACCAAACATAAAGCTCTGAATATATTGTTTGTGGAAATTAAAAATAAGCAAATATTGGTTCTTCCAACATTCTTGAAACACTTTAAAAGTGAATCAAGATTGTTTCTTCTTTTCTTTTGCAAGACACAATATAGAAGGCTTCTAAGATGAGTTTAATGTCCTCAGTTTGCAAAATGATGTTCCTACAGTTTGGAGTCTAGCGAATATTGAAGAGCATGTTATTTTTAGGTTTTGCTGACTGTTCCTTGAAGGATAGCTCCCGCCTCCCAGGACTTCTTGTTTTACTTTATTTCTTCTGCATAGATGTAAAATATACTGTTCCTCCCCTGGTTAGATCCAGTGTAACATACAAAACTGATGATATATTTTAATCAGTTCCTTTAAGTTTTGATGCAATTCATTTCTTGATAACTGGTTCACATAGTTTAAATGCTAATTTGTAGTTTAATGGGCCTTCATAGTCCCTTTTTATAGCCTACTAATGATAGGATTAGCTACCTTTACAGCAGTTCTCAACTACAGATACCAATCTTTGTTTTCTCTCTCCTCTTGTTGAACATTGTCACTTCCTGTAGACTTGTTTACTTTAACATTGACAGTGTATATAAACTACTCTGCACTTTACTTTTTGGCAGGCCTGTTGAAGTGGTACAATCCAACAAAGAGTATACAGAAGATGATGTCACTGACCAGGTGATGAAAGGGTCCGTGTCTTTTGGGTCATCAGGCAATGGAGCATTCAACTTCCCTGGACTACAGAGTGATATCGATGAAATTGAACGCAATGTCTTAGGTGGGCTCAGCCGATTCTTTGAAGCTGCTGATGGCTTCTTCAGTTCATTTGGCATTCCACACATCTTTGATGAGGGACCCTCTACTTCACTACCATCTCCGAGGAGAGAGATACCTATTGACAGCCCTCGTCAGCAGGAAGTTTTTCCCAAATCAAATGGCACAAAATCTGGGGAGGTTGATCTTTCTGGGTTGGCAAGAGATGTTTGAGCAAGCCCCGTGCGGATCACTTTGAATTTGTCAGCTGGTTTGTTGAGAGGGTGACTATGTTCACTTCTGGTGATCCAATTTGTATTGCAGTTTCCCTTTCTAATCATAGGGTACATGTCCATAAGAGAGGACTTTCTATGAATGCTTGACTACAAGCCCTTTGCAGGAGTTTACATATGTATGCTATGGTTTCCTAATCGCATGAATTTCTTATTTCCTAATCGCTCTCCCCAAGAATTCCGTATTCTCCCCAACCGGATTTCGGAAATAGCACCCTTCTACAGAGAGGCCATTGAGTGGGCTTCTTATTGGGGAAAATATGAAACGGGATTTAGGAATAGCACGAGGGAAGGGGAAAAAATGGGGTTGAAATGGTAGAGGTCAAGGAATAAAATTTTGGCGACAACGGAAATATCGGTGATCTGAAAATTATAAATTTTGATTTTAAAAAATAATTAAGTAAATTGATATAATTTATATAAAAATATAGAAATTTTGAATAAAATTTTGAGAAATGTTTATTTGATCAATTATCTACTATATGTCATAAGAAAATATTATATAACTATTAGTTTATAGTGAGTTATAGTAATTTGAGCTGAAATATTCGTCGAACATTATTAAAAATCTGCTTATATATATATATATATATTTACCCAAAGGGAGAATAACTCATCACATTTTATTTACATATAATACATTAAATATGAAATTACATGAGTGATTTAGAACCACATAAAGGATCTATGAGGTACAAATTTCATTATCTTCGTCATGTCTTTGAGTAAAATTCTAAGTATATTGTGAAGAATAGTCATTAAATGATACATCCCCTTTTTAATTTTGTATATACTGACTTATATGTCAACCATATGAGTCATGTGTGATTAACTGTGGGTTGTGGTACTAGTAGTTCCTGTTTGGATCAAGCATTTCTTGACTTTGACCATAACCATAGTTCCTGTGTGGATTGTACATCAGATTGTGTCCATATGTTTTCACTTGATTGCATCTCTTTAGAGAATAAATATGATGGATAAAGCATGTTGAGATTCTCCAATAAGAGTAAGGTCCAACATTGCTTCCTTCTAAACCAATGGGGTTTGATTCTCTTCAACAACTAGTTCGGTTTTATTTCAATTTTAGGTGAATGTTGAGACATAGAATGCAATATATAATAAAAAAAGTCATATATAACAATAAGTTGGTATAGTAAAGTTGACTATAACTTTGTGCTTGCAAAATGATTGATCAGAGGTTCAATTCTTTTAACCAGTGTTTATTTTATTTTATTTGAAGTTGACATAATACATGGCGATATTATCAAAATATAGGGAAATTTCAAAAGTTTCCGAATATATTGGGAAATATCGGGAAATTTCGAAAATTTTCATCGAAAAATGTCTGGTATGTAACAGATTTATTCATATACCGAAAAAATAAAAACTTTCACAGAAATATCGACAAAATTATAGATATTTAGTCCTTGCGACATGGTGATGTGCCGGGTCTCAAGTCCAAGATGTTTACGGCTTTAAAACACTCAACAATCATGTTGAGATGTCATTGGCCTATATAATTCTACAAAACTAAAGGCCGCCGAGGGATCAAGGTGAGGCCGGTAATTAAATTGATTCCCGTGGTATTCTACAAAACTCTAAATTTGAATATCATACCTTTCTTGCATCGGAACATCACATGTTTCTCGTAGACTGACCGATCTGAAAGTATATCTTGAGGAATCCGTCAATATGAGTTAGTGGAGCACCTCAAAGTCTTGTTAGTGTGACTCTGATTAGCAATCTATGTAATCACGAAGTTTCCAACCCAACCGAACGCATATAATTAATGCTACACAACTACAATGCCATTGTTGACTAAACAAACCAGCCAACCTCGTGGAGAGTCTGCAGGGTTAATCATCGATCTCTCACTGTAATCCGTGTTAGTATTAGCATAATCTTTATTCGCTGTGACTGCTACATTTCACCAACATATCAATGTAATCTAATGTGTGCTTGACATGTCCACTATAGCCTAGGAACTTTGAAGGAAACTTCGAAAGGTCCTAAACCCATGATTAACTAGAAAATCACAGAGTAAGCATGCATGCTTATAAGAGAGCTGAGGTTACCATATTATGGATCTGGAACTAGTTAAAAGTGTATCTATAGAAAATTCCAAAGAAAATGTAAAGAGCATTAGGTTATATTATATAAATGGAGGAATCGCGTTGTAAGATATTGTCAGCTCTTACTTTTGTACAAGAGCAATCTTCGATATACGTACATAATCAAATACCATACCTTCTTAGGAAACGAATTAAGATAATTGCCCAAATCATCAATTTCATGCCTAATCAAGGCCTGATATTACGAGAAAAAAATGATTAGGAAAGCCATAAATGACACTTACTATCATAGTGCACCATGATCGAATGCCAACATTTTTTCGGTTATGGTAATTATCTTGTGGTTGAAACAACAACCATATATTTTACGTTTTCAATCAAATGTTGTTCGAAGTCTTTTTTTTACAACCAAAAATCACACCGGCTCTGGCCGGCCATTCTTGTACATTTGTACCGAAACAGTGCCGTTCATAACAATCTAAAATTTCCCTAAAACCAAAAAATCCCAGCCGTCCCTCCTGCACCTAATTATTAATATAAATTAACATCGAATGGTCCAAGACCACAGTAAATAAACAAAACAATTATTCCCAAATGCACAAAAAAAAAATAGAGCGTTTGTTTATATGTGTGACGCGTTTGAAGAGTTCCAACAGAAAAACCTAAACCTCTCTCTTTATCTGTTTCATTTTCTTTCTCTCTCTGTTCATTGCCATTTGTATACGTTCTTCATTTCTGTGTCGAATGCTGGTGGTTTATGATACTTTGGAAACAAACCCTAGTCTCAAATCCTTTAATTAAAAACCACACTCATTCATCGTTTTATGTACCTTTTCTCTCTATTTCTTACGTCCTACGCTTCCTCAGATTCTGATATATTTCATTTGTTTTTAGGGTTGACGTGGAATACGTCAATATAGTTTGGCTCCCTCTATTATATATTGGGGTATTTGTTGAAGTTTCTGTTTAGGGTACAATAGTCTTCTGGGGGTATTGGCATTTGGGAGGTTTGAATGGTTTTTGAAGAATTTCTGTGCTTTGAGAATGAGAATTTCTAACTTGTAAGTGACTTCAGACAACAGGTCCCTTTCGGTTGGTTTGGACGTTTGGTTAGGTCGAGTCTTGTCTTGTCTTGAATGTTCTTCTTCCTGGGTTTATGATTGTTTCTTTGATTTATTTACAAAATTAAGTTCAATGCCCAATTCTCTGGTGAGTAATTGGGATTGAGTTGAGATATCTAAGGGATAATGCTCCATTTTTGGCCCTTTCATTTAAATATTCCTTACCTTTTTGGGAGAAACGAAATGGGATTTGGGCCATTATATGATGATATGTGTGATCTTTAGCTGCTTGATGAGATTAGAGAGCAATAACAGATGGGAAACAACTGTGTGGGAAATACTAAGGCCGCGGGGCTTTTCCACTCGGTCTCAAATTCACTATGGTGGACTCGATCAACAGAGGGTTTGGTTGTCAAGGGTAGTGATGCGGCTCCAGCATTGACGAATCATTCAGAAGCTAATCCTGTTGATGTTCAAAGCAAACCACCAGAAGCAATGAAGATAGCTAAGGAGGACCCTAAAGCAGTGCAGCCCCCTATTCAAACGCAGAAGGTTCACCCTGAGGAGACTAAGCCAGCAGCACAAATAGCAATTCCGAAGGGAGAGACTAAACCTCAACAACCGGCAACTCGGCAGGAACAAGAGACCAGAGCAGTACAACAAAAGGCAAAAAATGGAGGGACTCATGAGCCAGCATTGCCTGTGAGACCGAAGAAACCCCATAATGTCAAGAGGGTATCGAGTGCAGGCCTTCAGGCCGAGTCTGTTCTGCAAACCAAGACGGGTCATTTGAAGGAGTACTACAATTTGGGCCAGAAGCTTGGACATGGACAGTTTGGGACGACTTTCCTTTGTATGGAGAAAACAACCGGAAAAGAGTACGCTTGCAAATCCATTGCAAAAAGGAAACTGTTGACAACTGAGGATGTGGACGATGTGAGGAGGGAGATTCAAATAATGCATCACTTGGCAGGGAATTCCAATGTGATATCGATTAAGGCGGCTTATGAGGATGCTGTTGCAGTTCATGTCGTTATGGAATTATGTGCAGGAGGTGAGCTCTTTGATAGGATTATCAAGAGGGGACATTACTCAGAAAGAAAGGCAGCTCGGCTGGCAAGGACCATAGTCGGAGTTATAGAAGCTTGCCATTCTTTGGGTGTTATGCATCGTGATCTCAAACCGGAGAACTTTCTTTTTGTTGATGAGGAGGAGGATTCAGCACTTAAAGCTATAGATTTTGGGTTGTCAATGTTCTTCAAGCCAGGTTTGTCTTTGAAATCTATCTACTACTGTTAATGGCATTTGACAATGTGATGATCGCTATCCTACAATATATAACATTAATTTTCTTCAACTTTCTGTAAAATATATGTAGTTATGTTATTACTGAATACTGATCAACCATCCTGTCACATTGTGGACTCTGTTCTTTTTGCAAGCTTCCCTCTGCTTGTACTCTATTCTCAGACAAGAATTTTTGTTCTATATCCAAATTTCATGTGTCATGACTCTTTTCTAACATTCACAAATTTACTTGGCAGGGGAAATTTTCAGTGATGTGGTTGGGAGCCCATACTATGTTGCACCTGAAGTTCTGCGCAAGCGCTATGGTCCAGAAGCAGATGTTTGGAGTGCTGGTGTTATCATTTACATTCTCTTGAGTGGGGTGCCTCCATTCTGGGGTGGTAAGATATGTTTAGTTTCTTATTCTGTCTCAGTGTTTGTATTTCTACAAGCACCTATTGATTCTTTTAATTGTTTGTTACCATTTCAAAACAGAAACTGAGCAAGAGATCTTTGAAGAGGTTTTGCACGGTGATCTTGACTTCTCAACAGATCCCTGGCCTAGTATCTCAGAAAGTGCAAAGGATCTAGTTAAGAAGATGCTAGTAAGAAATCCCAAAAAGCGGCTAACTGCTCATCAAGTTCTATGTAAGTTCTTAAGTTTCTATTCAGTCAGTATTATTTAGAATTTTAGACAGCAATACTAGGAAAAAAATCATTTTTTGGGTACACGTTGAGTTATGAATTCAGTTACAATTTATTTGTAAAACTTTTGAGTTACTAGAGTTTACCCTTACAATCAGATCATTTAGCAGTTTGGTGTTGAATGTAAAATGATTTTCTATCTCATTCCTTGATCAAAATCTTTATTGGTTCAAATTAATTGTTATGTTGAAGGAGTCTCATCTGTTAGAGGATGCCATCAACCATTTAAACTAATAATGATTGTTCCTACAGGTCATCCATGGGTTCAGGTTGATGGAGTGGCTCCAGACAAGCCTCTTGATTCTGCAGTCTTAAGTCGCATGAAGCAGTTTTCTGCAATGAACAAAATCAAGAAAATGGCTCTCAGAGTAAGTTTTTGGAGTTGTATCTTCTTTTGAAGTACAAAAAGTTTGGTGAATGTTAGCTTACAATAGTTTTCAATACCAAAGTACCTTCAGGGGTCACAAGCTATGCTCTTATCTTACGTTCCTGCAGGTCATTGCTGAACACCTCTCTGAGGAGGAAATTGCTGGTTTGAAAGAAATGTTTAAGATGATAGATACTGACAATAGTGGTCAAATTAGCTTCGAGGAATTGAAAGATGGACTGAAAAGATTTGGCGCAACTCTAAATGAGTCTGAAATACATGACTTGATGCAAGCTGTAAGTATCTTTATCTTGTCCTTCTAACCGCAATGATGCTACGCATTTATCTTATTGAAATGTTAAAATTTAGATTTTCCCTTCATCCAACTTGTTAGACATAAGGATGGTGATTACCAGCATTCTTACTTTTTAATTTCCATTTGGCCAACCTATTGTGTTTGAAGTTTCATTTTGTCCATCAAGAACAAATATCGATGCTTTGGAAAAGCAGTACTATTGTTGACATTCTCAACAATTATTTAAATGCGACCTGTTATAAATTGCAGGCTGATGTCGACAACAGTGGCACAATTGATTATGGGGAGTTCATAGCAGCAACATTGCATTTGAACAAAGTAGAAAGAGAAGATCACTTATTTGCAGCTTTTTCATATTTTGACAAAGATGGCAGTGGCTACATAACTCAAGACGAACTTCAACAGGCATGTGAGGAGTTTGGCATTCAGGATGTCCACCTGGACGAATTGATCAGAGAAGTCGATCAGGACAATGTAAGTACACATGTTTCAAAAACATTCCGCTGATATAGCTGCTACTGTGTTTGTGTCGTATATTAAGCAGCTTTACTTGTTCATCTTTCAGGATGGTCGAATAGATTACAATGAGTTCGTTGCCATGATGCAGAAAGGCAATCCAGAGTTCGATAAGAAGGGTCTTCAAACCAGTGCTCTTGGCATTGGATTTAGGGAGGCACTATCTGTTTGTTAACATTGGTAGTGAGACAAATTTCTCGGATCAATTTTACTTCCACCTTTGTATGCAACTTTTCAAGGTTCATAGATAATCAGGTCTTTCGTAAATAACTTATAGATGCTCTGCTTCTTTACTTCTACAAATTCGAGTTTAATTCAATTAGTTTTGGTTTGCTAATTTGTATTTAAACAGATTCAACGATAGACTATCTTCCCATGTAATATAGGGGGGAAAATGCATTGTACATAGAGATGTTTGATCTCATTTCTGGTTATTATTACTGTCTTCTTTTGCTATGAGATTATTCCGCTGTGCCCAACTGGCAGGATATTTGTATTGCTAGCTCCCAATAGCGTTTTCCTAGCTAGTTTAGGCTGTTTTTCATAACTGATATATGCTCCAAGATATGATGGACAACGCAAACAATAAGTCTGATTTGATAGGGCCCAAATTATTGTATTAGTGTTGGGTCAATTTTTAGATGTCTAATGTGAATACTTGTATAGACACATCTGAATACTTGTATAGAGACAATTGTGTCGAAAAGATCCACACTGTATGTTCGAGAAAACCCCTTTTCTTGAGAATCAGATTAAACATTATTATAGAGCGATGGTGTTATCATGTTCCTATCCTATCTGAGTGGGGTTTGTTTGGTAAGATAACAACTTAATTATAAGTTTTAAGACCATAGCAAAGTCAAAAGTGCGGGATTATTCACCCAAATCATGCATTTGAGTTTATCACTTTTGAGTATTCAGCTTCTCTTATGCGTTAGTGCGTTACACATATATATCATCCTGGCTACTTCTATATTTGTTTATTTATTTAGAACAAAATATGTGTAAGAATGTTATGTTTATTCCTACTTCATGTAGCATAAAAACATGAGATCATTATTCATTGAATTGGCTGGCCATTAATCAAGTTTCATTATTTCTGGCTAATGAGTTTCAGAGCCTATTTAGATAATAAGATGAAGGGAGACTAATATAGGGTTCCATGACATGAAGACGCTTACCCTAGCCTTAAGCTGCTTAGGATACCTTGCATAAATACAGAGTGTATTATTATTGGGAAAACGATGCCTGGGAAATATTGAGACATTGACAATGGTGTGGTAGCCACTGGGACGTACAATAACTTAGTTTGTCTACGCTAATTGACAACTGTTGTAGAAATCTGCAAATTAAACATGAAACAACTCATGAGCTAGCTTCACATGATGGAGCAACCAAGTTTCATGTATTCATTTTGGCCTCCATTTATTTGTTTTAAACAAGTTTTGGCCATACACACACCGGGTTCATCGGTTCCAGCGCGCTGTGAGTTTGATCTGAAAATTAGTTTCCTAGCGCGCGTCTGCTCTAAACTTGAATGAGAGTTTAGTAATATTTCAAAAATATTCGTAGAAAGTGACATGTATCAAAAAATATAAAATTGATAGATAAATGGAGAATGTGCCTAGCTACTCTTTGCTCTTATATATATGCGCAATTTAAAATTGTGATAATTTCGTGTTAAAAGCTACAACACTACCACTACAGGCTATAGGGTAGATTACCCTCAAACGCTATAACTAAAAAAACTTAGCATGGCATGGGATCACCGAAACGGACTGTACGTATTCAAACCGAAGATGCAAGTCGATGATATAACACCGTCTACACAGCCATGCATCGATGTTCTCGTCTCAAATCCCCTTAAATTTCCAACATTATCAATATTTTTCTCATCGTCAAAAAAAAATGTAGGTGGTCGATCTTCAAAAAAAAAGACTGGATCAAATGTCATCGTACGTACGTTTTCATGAGGTAATTTTCCATGCATTTTATTTCACTATACTGATCGAGCTAAGTGCGCTCATCGCTTGAACATAAATGATTCATCAACTGTTACTGCATATATAGTTGATTGACATATTAGGAAAGACTACAATCAAGCACCATTAGGCATTAGCTGTACGTCATCAGAAGGAGAGCCACCACGAACTGAATTCCGGCCACTGACCTACTGATGGTTGGGTAACAAGTAACAATGTTTTCTTCAATGGGAGGAGCTAATTAATTACGGTTTAAGACCATCATCGAAACAACTAATTAACAGCCACCTACATATGCATCGAGGTTTTAAGTCTGAACCTTATTGCATGAAGGAAACCGTCGACGTATGTAGAAGTGTAGAACCTCTAAGTCTCGCACAGACGAGTCACTGAAAGTACCAGACTCAAACAAACTGGTCGAAACTATGCAGCAAAATAAACCCCTAGTAACAATGATAAATTCAAAATTTGCCGAAATTTATATCGATGACTCCACCTTATAAAGGGAAATGTAAAGCGGCTGGTTCCGGCAAGTGTACGTGAAGGACGAATGAGGGGTAGAGAGCATCAGCAATATACAAGAAAACCATTCTTAGCCTTTGTTGTGGAGTGTACCCTCCTGATGAAATAGTTGCTTCTTATTTTCAAAATAAACTCCATCTACACTTTTGAAGAAACCCTCATTTACATTATTGATCAATTGATTGGCTGCCCTAAATTAAAATCATTTTTGTTTGTCTGGAGAAGACTGTGCTTCACAAGAAAGAAAAAAGAATAAGAGTTGGAGGTGTGCCAAAATAAAGAGTGAAGATGACACTAAGAGAAGCCAGCCTAGACGTTGAATGCAACTCACCGCCCGCAAAATCCCAGCCCCAGAAAATACAAACGTCGCCGGAACGTGGACCATGATTGAGTCCCCAAAATCAACGGCTAATTTTTCCGTGGGACTGGCAGCCGCCGTCGGATCTTCCCGCTATCTCCCGCGCACGTTGTCACAGCTCACGCGCGGTTGGTGGACGTGGTGGGGTGTCCAGGTTGGCCTAACGTGAGACCAATCATGTTGCTCGGTCGTTCCACGTCAGCGACTACCACCTGTGAACCCCACATCACAACCTTCCCCTTCCCTCCCCGTTTTTCAATCATTGGCTTGGTCCTTGAATGACCGTCTTGCCCTTGCAGTTATTTCTGTTGTTTAAATTTTCTGGACCGTAATGTCCTTGACTAAGAGAGCCTAAAACTCGTATTGTTGTTAAGCATCGATTGTATCACCTGCTCTGAATTAGTGAATTTCTTGCTCAATATTCATCTTAAATCGCCATGATGTAGGGTACTCAATAAGCTGAAGCTTTTCAAATTTTCCCACAATGATCTATTGTAAAAAGTACAAAAAATTTAAATATAATAGTAGTATGGTACACCATTTAGTTGATGAAATGACTCATGTTCATGTTGATATTTATATCATCAAATTTCATTTCTTGTCGTATTTTTTAGTAATTCCATACTCTGTGTTTGTTTTTGTTATCATGCTAGAACCTTCAAATTTGACTTAATTATCACAAATTACTTAATTAGCAGTCTCGGAAGTGGCTTATAAATTCAGTTCTAACCTGCTAATCGAGAAAATGTTGAAAAGTCCTTCGATTTTTATTTGAACTACACTTTTCCTATAATCTTGCATCGAGTCTTTTTAAATTTAGAAGTTAATGCGTCGACATGGATCATTTATTATGAAGCTCAAATTCGTATACAAACTATCTTATTGTGTGTATATTTACAAATTGCAATGACAAAACAAAAGATAATTAATATAAGTTTTCCTACTTTAAGACCATAATGACAAAGCTCAAACACTAAAATTAATTACGAGTACGGTCACATCCATCTGGTATACCAAATAGATAAATAAGCGTTTTAACAAAACTTGATATATTATTCGACAATTAGTAATCATGAATCTTTTTAACGTTATTGGTAAATAACACTTATTCTATATCTCACGACCGGTAAAGAATTGAGGAAATCCCTCTCCTTGCAAAGACATGTGAAGTTGTTGTCCATAACGTTCTTCTATCTTGTCCTTGAAGAACCTCTCCAGTCTCCAACTCCATTTCCCTCCTTTCTTTCACTCTCTCTGCCAGGTAACTTCCAGGGTGGCAGTTTCGTCATTGTCCTCACCTGTCCTCACTATTTACCAATCCCTATCCACTTTTAATCCAAAGTTGTTTCATTTTCTCATTTACTTTCCGCAACTCACTCCTTGGGATTTCTCGGACCAATCCAGAGCAGCGTGCCACCAACTCTCTAATGCTCTCTAGCTTTCAACTGCAACTCTGAATCATACCATGTCCTTCTAATCCACACCGCCATCAATTTATCCCCCCAAATACTCTCTGCTCTTGTTCCTTTCTTTCTTCTCTTCCACTCTCTCTTTCACTTCCTTCCATAATTCTGTCTTTGAAACTTGTTTGCATTGTGGTTCTTAGTCTCTCTCTCTCTCTTAAGAACCCAAGTTTGAAAACCGCCTGCTCAACTCTGTAAGTTCATCTTTCTTTCATCTGGGATGGTTTCTGTCTTTCAATTCTCTCGACTTTTGAACCCACCATTGTATTGAGTATCTGTGTTTCCGTTGTTACTATGTTTGTTCTGTTATACTGGTGTGCTTTCAGTGTTTTATACATTGTTGATCCTTGGAATTCTCTTGTTACTTAGAGAAACAGTATTATTTGGCTTCATGGGTTTGTCTCCATTCTTCCTGGAAGTAATTGTGAGCCGCTTAACTGTTTATGAAAAGCTTGATGGTGATTTAGTATCTGGGTGAAATGTTGAGTGTCAGAGTGTGAGTCTGAAAAGGGTCAACTTTTATTGATGTAGTGGTTGTAATATAGCTTCCAACTGTACAGAAATGTTTGCATGTTAGAGAATTGTGGGTTGTGCGTATGAATCTATATACATAATTATCTATGAAGGTTCTGAATTTGACGAGGATGATGGAATCCTTTCTCGAAGGTGGTTTATTAAGAAGGTTTTGTCAGGCCACAATTTTTGTTTTACATTTTCTTTTGGATAATAAACTGATTATCTGGATTCTGGAGGTTAGCTGCCTCATCTTGCTCCTTTGTTACATAGCTGTTTACCTTTCGGGGATCTCATTGGTTGATTCATGATTGTGGATCTGTTGTATATTGTTACATCCTGCAAACGCTGCAATTATTAGGTCCTGCAGCTATTTACTGTAGTTGCAGTGTTCATCTGTTCATTTTAATTAAACATAAGACATTATTTGTTTCAGTTACTTAGTTATCCTCCAGTTTTCTTTGATTACACCAGGTGTTATACCTTCATTTATCTTGGGGATATATTAATTTATTCCGCTAACATTTTTCTTGTTTCTTGAAGTTTAGGCTAAATGGAGTCTGAAAATGGGGTTACTTTGGGGGATGACAATTGTGCTGCTGTGGAAAAGCATGTAGGAGAATCCATACCTGATTCTAACATTGAAGGAAACAATGTTGATGCTAACACAGAAGTTCCTACCATGAATGGAGAATCTGAAACTGTAAGCAAAGATGAAGGCATTAACTCTTCAGGAGGTGCAGTTGAAGTTGCTGCAACTGTTCGGCTTGGTAAAAATTCGAAAACAAAAAAGGTACATGTGCCACATTTGATTGTTGGTTTGAGCTATTTATCTTCAGAATTTTCGTGATTCAAACATTTATAAATGTATTTTTGCCTCCTGTTTGTTACTTGCTCGTACTTTCAGGATCTCCATGCTCCAAACAATGGTGCTTCAAAGGGAAAGTTGGCCAAGGATAAACCCAATGGGAAAGGTGCAACTCCAATCTCTCGTATACAGAGGACAGTACTTTCTCAGAGTCTTTCATTTCCAGCGAGAGGAGCTCGTGTTGATGCAATGAAGAAGAGCATTGATGTGTACCCAGCTAAAACAGAAGTCAAACATACTCGAGGTAATGCAACCAAAGCTGAGGCCCCGTTTCCATCTTCTCGTTCGAGCAATGTAAATAGGCGTGCATCTAACAGAATACAGTCAAATGATGAGAACAAAGCTGGTGGTGCTTCTGTAGTTAGGAGGACTACTTTAGCATCGATAACTAGCATGAGATGCTCTGCAGTAAGGCTTTTGTGATTTATCACAATCTACACTATATCCTCTTCGTATTACTTTACCTTCATGCTACTAATATCTGTTCTCTATTGTATCAGTCAGGCAAGTCTGGTGCTGTGACTGGTTCATCTGAAACGGCCCGGTACACAACGACCTGCTATCTTTTTATTCTGTACAGAAGCTTATTGACCTTTTTATTGCTGTAGTATGCAAACTGGAGATGTGTTACTGGAGAGATCAAGCAACTGGAGATGAATGAACACGTTTTTCAACAAGAAACTTATTTCTGCTTAATGTATCTGCAGATCAGTTGGCCAGAGCTTAACTGCCATAAAAACAACCCAGCTAACCAAAGAGGATGATGATGCTCATTCCATTGCTTCGTATGACTCATTTCCCATGTTATTGTGGCGTTTCTTATTACTGTAGCTTTGAAGTATACCAATTCATTTTTATAACTAAATTGTCTCTGTATTCAGAAGCACTACACCTGGTGGCCGGCGGAGCAGTAGTTCTGGGTTTTCCTTCAGGTTGGATGAACGTGCTGAAAAAAGGAAGGAGGTTTGCTGACCAATACCTTTAGACTTGGTTACTAGTTTTATTTCTAATATTGAATCATAATCAACTTTATCATTGTTCACCAGTTCTTTACAAAGCTTGAAGAAAAGATACAGGCCAAAGAAGCAGAAAAGAATAATTCACAAGCAAAATCAAAGGTTCAAGGACATAAATCATAGCACCCAGAAATTTTACTCTGCTTCTGTGTTTATATATGTTCCGCTTTCAGCAAATTCAGGAATCTTATGTATGCTTGTCTTGTAGGAAAATCAGGAAGCAGAGATCAAGCAACTGAGAAAGAGCCTGACATTTAGGGCAGCTCCTATGCCAAGTTTCTATAAAGAGCCTCCTCCGAAAATTGAAATAAAGAAGGTAGGTTCACTATCTTATCTTGTTGTATTTCCCTATCCTTCTTACAATCAATCTGAAGTTTACCACTTGTATTTCCTTTTTGAATTCTTGTACTACTTTCCTCATCCCCTTCCGCTTCACTTTGCTTGCTTTTGTATAGCAACATTGTGTATGACTTTCATTTTTACCAATAATCTAGATACCAACCACACGTCCCATATCTCCAAAGCTTGGAAGGCACAAAAACTCCATTCCTTCACTGAACAGCCCTTCAGAAGATGGGGGGATGTGTCTTAGCCCACTTCTGGCTCGAGAACGGAACAAGTCAACCAAAGGGTTGAAGGAGAAAGCCGAAAAGGATATTGCAGAACCAAAGAAGCCTATTAGGAAGTCCCAACATCGGCTTCATTCTCATGAAAATGGGGCTGCTAAAGCGGAGGGAAAGCCCAGTAAGTCACAGCTGAAGGAGATCAGCAAGGAAGAAAAAGATAGCCTGACAGCATGCACTGGAGAGACAAAAGAAAGCTTCCAGGACCAATCTGGGCATGCGTCCGAGTGCAATGATAAGATCGACGAAGTGAGTGTTGATCAGACCAAAGAACCAGTCCTCAGTGCAGCTCCTGCCCCTGAGATCATGTCTCAAGAAGTTACCATTGCAGCTCCTGCTCGTGATATCATGCCTCGAGAAGTTACCATTGGAGTTTAAGCAACATATATCTGATAAATTACTTATCATTTTTAAGTTCCATGTTGCATGTTGTGACTTGTGAATATAGCAATTATGGGATCCTCATTTAAAGTCATATATGAATATATATCTACAGGTTTATGTAGCTTATGTGCATCACTTTAGTTAGTACTGTCACAGGAAATTTGATGTTAAAATGCTGTCTTGACTCTTGAGTGGATCATCGACGATTGCCTTTCCATACCACCAAAATTACTAATATTTGGGGCGAGCAATATATATGTGTTACAATTATTTCCTTTTCTTCCCAGCAGTAAATGAATAATAGATAACAATTGTGGCAGAAATAGCAGTATCAGTTGGTTCAAAAGAAGGGTTTTGGTCTCCATCCTCTTGGCTCTTCGTTAAATGGCTGCTTGAATTTTATGAAGGGCATGGCTACTGTTTCTGTTTCTCATATTTTTAGAGAAGCCAATACAACTGCACTCTCTTGCTAAGGAAAGCATGAGCCATGAGAAGGGCTTAGTGGGTTTTGACTCTTCTTCTGTTCATGCCTCCCATAATCTTGCTGCTGTAACTAGAGCTAGAAGGTTGCTTGCTTTTCTAGTTTTTCTTTGTGTTTGGGCTCTGTTGGGCCTCCTCTGTAACAAAAAAACAAGAAGAAATTGCACTATCAGGCACTCTTGGACCTGAGGAGGCACCCCACAATGCGCAATCTCATCCATCTTTAGGGCCTCATTAACTACTCCAAGCAAGAGTCTGTTGTTTGCACAGATGCAGAAGCATCTGAGTTTAAGGATCATCGGCTTTTAATTCTTGTGTGAGATTGGACATGGATCCATAGGGTCTGTCTCGTCACAAATGTGGAGACCAGTATGAACCCCTGTTGAATTTGACTCACTCTGGGAATAAAGTCTTCCTTTCACACAATTGTAGTTTGTAGATAATTGCAGATGCATCCACATAATCAGTTTTCCTTATCTTCTTGGGAATACATGCTACTGACTTTTTCTTCTTCTTTTTGTTACAAAGAGACCTAAAATCAGAATATCAGAAGGCAAGTTATCCCCCAGGGGCTTACACCAACTCTTCTATATTTAGTGTGAACTGTGTGATAATCCACAATATTTACACCAACTTCATGCTCAATACTTCTCTTAGCCATCGAGTCTGCAACCATATCACATTATAGACAATACGACTGAACCCCTCTTTGCAGCAAAGCAGGGAACCAAGAGGCTGAAGATTGAAACTGTTCCTAACATATATAGGTTGCCAAAATGGCTAAATCAGACTCAACTTCTACATTAATAGTACAACACTCCGAAAGCCAAACCAAATCAAGATAGCCCCAAGTTTCAACATCCAAAACTTTTCCGGCCTAACCCAAGGCTTAACATTCATCAACACACCCTAGTCCTACGGTCTTACTTAAGATTAAAGTGAAAATTCTTCATCCATTGAACATCGGAATTCATAAGCACACAGTCAGCTTCATGTTGACCAATTTCTGAGCTAGCAAGCCAAATCTAATGACATATATAATTTCTTGGTAATAGTTAACAAAAATATAACTTTAAAAAACGACTTGCTGTATCTTACAAGTTGGTGAACAAGCATTTTTATAATTGAACATGCTGGGTAGTTCTATTTATATATAATACATATGCTACAGCCTACATGCAGTTGATCATTGGAATCTTAATATCCCTTAGTTAGAAAATTTTGATGACATAAATCAATGATTAAGGAACAGTGAGCAAGGAATAAGCTTTGCTTTGGTCCCAATCAAAGGCCAGTGCAGAATATTCCCTATTACCACCTAGCTTTCTCACCATACAGCATGTCAGATTTTGCGAATAAAAATCTTCTGCATTTCATTCCAAATTTTCAACTTCCAAGTGGTCAGCTCCGGTAGAATAAATATGTAACTAGCTAGAACAAAGAAAATTCTAATGCAGTAAAAACAGCATAACAATGAAAACATCGAAACCGAACAGTCGGTTCAATGAAACTTTTAACTGCACACACATCAGCTACAAAGTTCAGGTTATGAAGAACATGTTTAGAAAAAGAATACAATAATTAACAGATAATTTTTGGAAAATTAAATTCTCCAAAATGCAAGTCTTTGCGGAATATCAGAATATGTGTAGAAAATTTGCTAGGTTGTCGAAAAGACATAAATCTTCCCCATGAGGCCATGTCTGATTGAGGCTTTCATAAACTGCCTCGGATACGATTGGAGATGCTGCTTCCTTCTTGTTTGACCTTTCGGGAACTTAGTAGGATATAGAAAATAGCAGCAAGTAATGTAATGTGATAGTAGAGACTAACTAGATCGATCGAGAGTGTGATTGGCATCCCATTGACATTAAATTTTCGTTTTTTGTGTGCTAAATGTGACACTCAAAATTATATTTGCATTTAGTGATCCCATTAAAATTTCCAAACGTGCCCCATTGTAATGAGTTGGTCTACTATGTATTACGGAGTATATATTTGTTCTTAATCAATGATCTAATTGAACTAAAATAGTCGACTTTTCTTGTATGTATTGTTTTTCTATTAGGATAATACTTATATCTCTATATATACCTCTTATATTTGAGAAAAATACAATAAAGCATTCAATAAATCTTATTTTCTACTAACGCGAGTCTGCTTTCGCAATCTTAAAATGTCACAAACATGTGAGTGAACGATTTACTTACGCTCAGTCTCTACTCATATCTCATTATAATTCCTCATTGCACCTCCGTGAGACAACATATTGAGAATGGAAATTTTGACTAGATATTTCTTTGGCACTGTGCTTTAGAGCTGTTCAATCCACAGCTATGTTCAAACGTATAAAGACTCAAACTTTCAGAACCGTCACAATCTACACCATGGAGGCATGGACCCTTCTTTCAACAATTTAGTGTAAGGCTGTCACATAGATTGAACTAAATGCTTTGTGTCCTGTCAAGCTCTAGTTTGTTTTGTTGCCAATTTACATGTGAAATAATGTGTTTGACTCTGTTGCTAATTTGTAGCAGCTGGCTGAGTTGGTGATGTAAAACTGCAACTTGACAATCACATAATTATCCTAAAGTAACTAGGAATCATCCAACGTCGAGCCAATTACAACATGGATCAGGAAAACTATTTTCCTAGATGTTCAATAAAAAAGTGTATTTACTATTGAATTAGGAATTCATTGTTAGGACAACAAGAATGTCAAAATTACTAATGTATTAAGAATATCTATTACAATTCTAATTCCATGAGGAATAGTTTTTATGGGAGGCATCCTTATAACTAGAACTAATATAAATAGAGGTTTGGATTCCCTGCTATCACTACGATTTACAAGCAATTGATTATGCCCATTCAGAAGCTTAAGTTTGGTGATCAGTAGAAGACAACAACCTCGACTCATTCTTCAAGAACTCGCAGCAAGCAATGACAACATCAATGGATATCAATGGTATGTTTTTGCACTATGATAATTTGTATAAAGAGCATGACTAATGTATTTTTAGTTTACAGGTGACACTTTGATAAACTTGGGTCATTAACTAGTAAAATTGTTTCTTTATCTTTGGCTTTTAACCTTGCGCTCGTGTGTTCTGTAATCTGTTTCCTTTCTTGATAGGCACGGGTTGAACAACATGTAGAAGACACAGCTTTCTGTTAACCTTCCTTGCTTTGGATAGAAGTATAAATTTTCAATATCAGAATATTGCATACGTAAATATCACAAGTCATTCGACATAAGCCACAGTTAATGAAATAACTACATCACTCGAGAAGAAATTTCAGGCATGAAAATGATGCAATCATTTAAAACTAACGGCTCGTCAATTAAATTAGGTTGTTAACATACATCTTGCAACCAACATAAAGACTAAGCATATTCCAAAACAACTTGTCATGTACGTGTAAATGAAAATACGGAAATAACGTTATAACAAAGACAAGAACTAAACGGGACCAAGAACCCTATAAAGGTTGGTAAAAGATACTTATTTGGACAAACCAAGAACCAAAATTATTAAGTTGCTGTTAATCTATCAAGTTTACGACAGTCACCATTGAATGATAGCCAACACGATCATAAAATGATGGTAGTCTATCTTTACTATCCAGAAAATCTGATAAGGTAATTGAAGATGGAAGAAATAAAGCAAAAGAGACGCATCCAAAGAGATTAGATAAAGCAAAGAAATAGCTAAACATTTTTTAAGTTTTGTTTTGTTTTGTTGTCTCTCTAGGGCTTATTTTCGTTTTTCCTTTGAGTACCTTTAGCTCGTGATTTCATAGAAAATGCAAAAGAAAAGTTGGACGATTAATATTTTTCACGTGGAACTAATGTGTAATCGGTCTACTTCATAAGGATCCTCTACAGTTCTGTTCAAGTTTGATAACTTTGATTAGAAAAAACAAAAAGAGATTTAACACATAATTATCTCATATTAAAAATAATTGCTCATAGACAACAACCAAAAATTGACCAATCGTTACTCTAATATGGACCATAATCTGACAATGAATACCAACTAATACCATGAAAGACTACCTACTGATTCCTCTATATTAAATCTTTCAACCACCAAACCTCAACATCACCACATCTCTATATCCCCAATCAAAAAATAAAATTGGAAATCTTAGGTCTACACTCATATTTTCATATACCCTACAAACGACCATAATAGCAAGAGAAAATACTATTCAGATCAAAAAAGAAGAGAAAATACTACATTTTGTACCCACTTCATGAAAAGTTAGCTTATTGACCCACCTCTTTTATGTATTAGTGCATGCAAGAATATGAGTACTTTGTTGTGTTAGCATTTTAGAGGCTGCCAATTTAGGAACCAAGATGTATCCAATGGGATTCATCGCCCTCATTTGTATTACATTATATAAAGGATGATCAAGAAAAAAGACAACCAATGATCTCATCAATCACTTGAGAAGTTTCCTTGGTGCTGAAGTTTTACGGTCTTGATTACTCCATCTAAGCAACTCTATAGCAAATCTTTCATACTTTGTTTGGTTTCTGAAATGTATATTGTACCTTTTCAAATGAGACCTCCCATATTTAGGGCTGGATTGGTTGGTATACCAGTCTTAATTTTCCAATACCATATACCAACCAATATATATTTTGTATGAAAAATTCACAATTTATACCAACCAATAACGTTGGTATACCAATTTATACCATATACCAACCAATATATATTTGGTATGAAAAATTCACAATTTATACCAACCAATAACGTTGGTATACCAATTAAGTGGTACGGTTAGTAATTGGCTTGTACCAACATATTTAAGGCCCAAAAATTTAAAAGGCCCAATCCAAATAAGTAATAACAAATAAGTGAACTAGCAATAGAATTTCAAAGTCTTATATAACTTCAACCAAATTACCAAATACAAAGTCATAAATAGAAAGTCAAAGTCCAAATATTCAAACACTTTAAAGTACTTATGAATTCTCAAAACAATTGAAAAAATAAATGTTAGGTTTAAATGTGATATATATTGACATGTTGTAAGCAGTGATGGTGCTACTGATAGGTCTAAGCATTTATACTTGGGAATTCGGTTGAATCGATTCATTCATAATTAAATAAAGAAATTGAAGACGAGAAAAAAAGTATACTTGGGAAAAAAACTCAGAGAGATTAAATTATGGTTAGTAGATTTATATAGTTTGGATTTATTTTTCAATAAATTTACAGTTGAAATTTAAAGATATATATATATATATATATATTTTAATTAAACAATTTAATATAATATAAGTTGGTATGTACGATATACCATGGTATATGGAAAATCTATACTACCTACCATATTTTTAATATTGATACGCTATACTGTACCATATATCAAGTATTTAGTATACCAACGTATTTAGTACGATTGGTATACGAATTGGTTGGAATGGTTTTGTATACTATTGCCACCCCTACCCATATTGATATTTAATGCGTTTCCTAAAGGCATTGTATAGAACATGACCTATATAAGCAGCTGGGTTGTTCCTTTCTTGTTAAGCCATTATCCAGAGTAATACTATAAATTAAAAACCAATTGACAATAGATGAAGAGACTAAATGAAATTCTTGGAGAGATACTTCTAGTAAAAAGGGACAGAACAAGTTTTATTTTTACATTAGCCTTTTAGTAAAAACATGTTGATAATTGATTCACAAGGACTGCTGATGGAAGAAGGAAGGACAACAGAACATACAACTTTTATACCAGAGGTATAAACTTAGCTGGTCTTTCAGAGGTCTGCATACATAGAGAGCAAGCAAATCCAAACAATGAAATAGTTGAGAAAAAAAATCGTATGTAATTACAGATTCATTGGAGAACAATGGATGTAATTTCTTTTTGGTTGGACCTTCCTAAATAAATGATCCTGCAAAACCAAAATGCCCTTCTGTTTTGTACATCCATCAATTCTCTGTATTATGCATCAACCTCATCATCCTAAACTGCATTGTGTGACCAAAACTCTCTGTTCACCCAAAGTGGAACCATGATTTTTCAAAAAAAGAACAAATTACAATGAACATAGAAGGAGGAGGGAACCCATGTATTTACCATTTTATCAATTACTGTTTACATGAACATATATTTTTCTTTTTCCGTAATTTTTTTTTGGGGGGCTCGAGTAGGACTGACTGAGAGAGCATCCCATATAACTGCTTCATTGGCAAGAAGAGAACTGCCCAAGAGTTCCAAGCATACTACATGCTACTTCCATCAACTTCCCTGCAATTAGGTCAAAAGATGAGGGTAAGTCAACTGGTCAAAAACCATATGCTTGTATAGAATAACACCAAAGAAGAAACCACTAGGGTTAGGCATAATTTTAATTATTGGACTCTGAAGCCTGCCCAAACCTCACACCAAAATAAACAAATTAAGTGGTTAATTAAGTAATGCCATATAATGAAAGTCAGCTACTTAGCTGGAACCAAAAATCAGAAAAGCAATAATACAAAGATCTGGAAATTAAATTAGCAAATCATGCCAGCCGAATATTTGGATGAGTAGCATGGAATTAATTAGGGACAGGCTGTTGTGTTGGGTAGCAGCGGCAGCATCAAATGGTTAAAAGGGGTGTGGTGGTGGTGGGGAAGAAGAAGAGAAGAATAATAATAACAGAGACCACAGCTGGGCAACACATTTGGTTCTGAATATTAAGGGCCAGGCTTGTTTTGCTTGCTTGGCAAACTAGTGGACTCACATGGCGGTAGAGAAGGCAATCAAGGCATTAAGGGTTAAAGAGGAAACGTCATTTCATATAATTTTGGAGTCATTTCATTTCTTAAAAGCAAGGGACCCTTTCTTCTGGCCCCCCGTGACATATCAATTTTAACTTTGCACCACCGACAGTGCGACTGGGACTGCTCCATTTTCCAACCCTCCTCTCCCCCCAAGATTACAACTACAAAACATAACATTCCAATTCCAACCCAGTATTCTAATCTGCCTCATTCCAATTCCCTGCTTAATACTATGCTGCTATTTGTGCTGTCTAAAACCCTAGTTCCAGATTTAAGACCTTAAACCCAAACCTAATGGTTACTCAAATATGAGCACAAGTTAAAATCAACGATGACCCAACGGGTGAACTTGCTCTTAGCCAGTGCATTCACAGCTTGAATTCCCCTTGAAATCAACTAATGAGTTCATATGCACTAGTGATTAAAAATCATCAATTGACTAAGAAAGCTTGACCTTACAACCTCTAGGGCAGTTTAGCTGTCTTTCTCTAAGATGAACATATGGCACAGCCCGAATTTGGTGAAGAATTTTCTAAAACTCCAGTAATCAATAACTAATCTCATCATTCTAATCATTTCGGTGACATATCTAGCCATGACATAATTGGCCCGAGTTTTCTAATCAGCTAAAAGCAATCCCACCCTTTAATATTAAGCCAATACCACACAATTCAACATTAGCATCAAACAGTAGTATAATTTTGGCTCTAATCTAAAGTCTAAACCTTAAAAAATGAAATGCTTTTTCATCACCAACATTTAGCTATCTTTCGTCAAGATGTTCATAGCAATTCAACCAATTAATGGAAACTGAAATGAAAATGCTTAGATGATGAAGGGATGGGAATGAGAACACACCTCTTCTGGGCTTAACTGCCGCAGCCTTAACAACCTGAGTTGTTGCTTTCTTTTCTAACTCTTCAACCGGAAACAGAACCTCATCAATGCCTTGCACCGAAATCCGACCATCAGTGTATATATCCGGGTCGAAAAGATACGCCGACACATCACCCGACCCGAATTTCACCGACCCATCAGCCTCCTGGGCCGTAACCCGGTGAGGCAACCTCAGTGTATCATACTGCACCTTCCCAAATCTCCTCACTGAGTTGTACATACTCTCCTCCGTTTGATATTCCGGTATGATATGATAGTACACAATCTGCTCCGGCGCACCCGGCTCGCTCAACTGGTCCGTCGTCAGCTTCGCCATGGCTTCATCGTTTGGCGCCAATACTGTGAGAACATAACCCTCTGACACTAACCGACCCATCTCCGTCGCCAGTGACGTCAGGTTGACTAAGATATCGGCCATTTCGTTGTACCCGCCGTAATGCAAAAGAGTATGAATGAAGTCCTTAACCTGGCTCTCGCCGTCGAAGTGGTGGCGGGGACCGCCGGGTCCGGGCGCCGGCGCCGGAGCTAGAGAAGGACCCGGCGCCATAGCGTCGTAAATGGGCAGAACCGGGGGAGCTCCGGCGGGTACCGCGGGTGCCGGTTTCTTGAGGCGGTGGGTTCTCGGATCCACCTCCGGAGCACCCTCCGGTATAACGGCGGAAATGGACCGGAGACTTCTTCTCCGGTTGAAGTCTTCTTGAACTGAGAGAGGAATTAGGACTCTTTCGATTCCGTGGATGAGACCGTCGGGTCGGATCACGTCGTCGGGCCGGACAACCTCGGCGGAATCCACGGCCTTGTTCCCGGAGTCTTTGCTCGACAAATGGAGATGCTCGTTTTTACAGAGGGTGCGGTGGCGACCCGAGCCGGAGTCTTGGGGCCATTGGTCGGACCCGATACGCTTGGGGATAATGTGGAACATGAGAAGAGTCTGGAGGGACTTGAGATTGCCGGGCTCGAGCAAGAAGCGCTTGAATTCGGGGTCGAGGTGGCGATCGAGGGCCTCATTTCTCGGGGCGAAGATGGTGATGTTGTGGTGGCCGACGGCTTCCTCGAGGGTCTGGAGGAGGAGGGCCTTCTCGACGAGCTCGGCGAGCTCGGTGTAGTGGGAGTCGAGGAGGGCGACGAGGACGGAGTTGGAGTGAATCTGGGCGGAGGAGTTGGACTTGGGGGAGGTGGGTTTTGGGTTGCGGGGCAATGCGGCGGCGGCGGCGGAGGAGAGTGAGAAGAGAGTGGAGAGGATGAAGAAGAAGGAAACGAAGGAGCTACCGTGGATGTGGGAATCCATGGCGCTCTAGAGAGGGAGTTTCAAGTCAAAACTGAAATGGGGTATTGGTGTTTGGTTTGGTGGAGAAGGGTTCTGAGATGGACACGCAGACAAGAGAGAGAGGAGGAGGAAGAACTGAAGAAGAAGAAGAAGAAGGAGAAGGGTATGAAGAGAGAGAGGGAAAGAGTAATGGTGGTGAGGTTAAAAGAAGGTAGAAAAGGTTGAGTGATGACTTCATTGTTTTGGACAGGCTGGAGGAGGAGGGGACCACACGGAGACTTCCTCTCGCCAGCGACTCACCACCACCCGATTCAGCGGCTTCGGCTTCAATGAAGTGGTGCTTCTCTAGCTACCTACCCATTGTATTAGCTAGAGTACAAGCTAGACCGCGACTCCGCACGTACCGAACATCGTTTTATTGCTTTATTTTAGCCTAGTTTGGTACCGTCTTACATAAAAAAACAATTTAGGTCGATTTTTAAAATTTATATTATTTAATAATTTTAATTAAAAAAATCAATTTTTATAGAATTTATAGATCACCCACAACAGGTTTTAAGTTCTTTTTAAAATGTATTTTTACTCAAAACTCAATAAATATTAATATTTTTCTGTAAATTCTCAAATTACATCCTTATTTATAATAATTCTCAATATGTTAAAACAAAATCTTATCATTTTTGTCTTTGGTCATATCTACAACAGTTTTGTTAAGAATTTATCAAATAATTTATTTATTAACAACACTTGTGAAAGTAAGATTACCAAACACAAACTTATTTTAATTTAAAGTTGATTTTTTTATAGTACAGTAGACCTAGATTTTTTTAAAGTCGCATCAATATCAAACTTGTCTTTTGTGGTGTGGAAAGAATTGAAATGAATTTCACTTTGGATTATTGTAATTTTTCAAGTTCAGAGTAAAAACATAAATTGATGTTAAGAGTTAAATTAAATGAATATCACTTTGGATTACTAAATTAATGTCAGCCTTGATCAAAAAAAAAATTGATGTTACCTCAACTTACAATTTTACAGAGTTGTACGTATCAAAAAAATATTTGGAGAGTTGTAATGTGCATGCGTGTCGCACATTAAATATAACATCACTATCCTCAACTCTATCCCCCTTATCAATGAAACATTCCTAAAAGATAAAAGCTTTATTGATAATGAACTATGGACTTAATTTCTCATCATCATTAACCTTTAACATAAATCATAGAAAACTCATTGCTAGGTCGTGCCTATCTGAGTATTTGGTTATAGAGAATTTTGAAATTATTTTAGATTTATATAATTAAGGGTTTATACTTAATGTCTTTTCTTATATTCAACAATTTCATTGATAGAAACTTGAGGATTGTCACACCACAACCCATATTTTGTAATAAAAAAAAAGAGAGTACAAATTATAAATAAATAACTAAAATAATGATCGTATATTTTCTAATTTAACTACGTAACCATGATACTTTTTCTAATAATTATATTAAAAAAATGATCCCCTCAGGAGATGATTTCTCCCTACAAAAAATCTGAGTATTCAAAAGCATTCTAAGATTTGAGTGTACCAATACTGTAATATCTCTTTCTCGCTATGGAATTAGTCGATGACATGACAATTACTAAAATAATTTCACCAACTAAAAATCTCTAGTTTGAGTAATCAACCTGCTAACATACGTGTCTTTAGGTGAAATAACATGTGGTCGAAAACCAAATGATTGCTTTTATATAAAGTAACAGTTACAAAAATGTTCAAATAATTAATTCACACGTACGCTAGACAAATTACATACGAGTTTGTACTAACGAAGCTACAACAACCACTGAGATGTTAACCCAAGTTTTCGGACAGTAGAATTACCATCTTCATAGTAATAAAAAAAGGCTACATAATAATTCTCCGATATCACCACATTCACCTTCATCGGTTGGTCGACTAGGGTAAAAGGTTACTACTACATTTAAGCATTCATTACTTGCTTTTCTTTTGCATATTCACCATAATGACTATATTGTTCCTTCTTTCTTTCTTTGATATTCTTACCTTCTTTCTCTCCATATCAAATGAACTCTCTTTTTCCTTTTTATGCAAAGAACAGTTGGGTACGTATGCTTTGATAATAGTATACGCGAGGAAAAAGAAAAAGACAAAGACAAAGGAAAATAAACTAATCATGCGAGTAGGCGGGAAAGATAATTTGAGCCGAACAGCTTAGACGGCTCAAGCGGCTATAAGAGGAGCTGTCGGTGTCCTTGAGAGAACAAAATCACAAAAAATGCCCTCAGTTCTGTTCTACGCTAAGCTACCAAATCCCCCGCTCGACGTCACTCGGAAGCGCGCGTGAAGGAAGCCAGACGGCGACGTTTTGTCCACTGGCAGATTGCTTGTCAGCCTCAGCTGTCCAAAATTCCAATGTCTCCAACTATTATACAAATCAATACAAGCATAAAGGTTTCCTTCACACATGTGTCAGTTTTGATTTCTTTTCTTAGTAAAACAAATATTATTTGGGTTTCTCATATTTGATATGCTATAATCAATGTTCTAAAACTCGGTCAACTCGGCCGAGTACTCGGTATTCGGCTGTTTACTGAGGTGATTTTGACCTACTCAGTGCCTTTACTCGGCGAGAAGAAAATCGGCCGAGTACTTGGTCCAACTCGGCCAACTCGGGTCCAAATCGGTCAACTCGGTTAGAAAAAAACACAAGATTTTAGAGTTGTTTCAGATCTTCCTTGTGAAAGGGTTGGAGAGGAGTCAGGAGTGGATGGTGGTTTAGAGCCTAGGAGAGGTCCTAGAATCCAAGAAATTAGGGAACTTGATGAGGATGATTTTATATCCGATGATGAAGAGGAAATAGATGACTTGAGTTTTGATTTTGAGTAGGATTCGGAGGGAGTACAAGATGGATATAGAGAAGAAGAATTTGAGGCATAGTTACATATGCTTGGGATTGTTTGCAAGAATTTAATTTGGTTTTTTTATTACTTATGTTATTGTAATGGACTAATGGTTGTTTTTATTTTTTAGACATTATCATCTCTTAAATATTGTAATATTTTATGAACTATTTTTATTATTTTGGACATTATATATTAAATTATATATTTTAATAATAATAATAAAATCAGAAATTAGAATCCGAGTAATCCCCGAGTACTCGGCCGAGTACTCCTCTACTCGCTACTTACCGGTCGGCCGACCGACTACCGAGTAACGAGTTTTAAAACCTTGGCTATAATTACATGGACTATGCAAGTCAATATTTTAAACTTAATTATTGTGCCATGGTGTTAGAACTTCAATTAGCTTTGAAATAATTTACTTTGGTAAAAACATCATACTTTTTGCTGCACTAATATGAAGTGGTTTGCTACTAAACTAGGCCTGAGATTTTAGATTTGAGAACTGTTTAGAATTATCAGAACCGCACTGAAAATAGTCGATTCAATTAAAAAAAAACTAACCCTAGAGGAACTGTACCGAAACAACTAATTCGATTCGATTCTGGTTCCTATTTTTGAAAATAATTTTGGAACCGTTAGAACCGAGTATTCACAACTATATAAAAAAACCCTTAAAAGAAACATATTTTGTCACCGCATCCCGCATCACTTTCTTTTATTTACTTCTTAGACTCCTACTAATCACTATATAAACTGAAAAAAAAAAACTAAATTAGCTTTGTCTTACGCTCTAACTTCTTCTATTATTTTATTACTCCCTATAATCCAAATTATCCTAGGTTTGCAGTCTCTCTCTCTCTCTCTCTCAATTATTTTTGAAATAATTGAGTATGTTAATTGTTGATCATTGAGTGATTGTACTAAAGAGATTGTTGACGTTTTGTATTTGCATTTTGAAATTGGTATTTTATATGGTTATTGTTTAAGGCTTGGAGATAAATATATATTACTATAAACTTTTGGAACCATAAAAACCCGGAAACCGACCCAATATTTGTGATTCGATTCGATTCCGGTTCTGAAAGAAAATGGTGTTAAATCCGAACATTTTTTCTTTTTCGATTTCGGTTCCGGTTCCGGTTCCCGAAAAAAATCAGTATTTTAGAACCGGTCCCAAGCCTATACTAAACCAGCCTTATCCCGGTTTTTTTTTCGGGGACTGGTCTCTCTCTCTCTCTCTCTCAATTATTTTTGAAATAATTGAGTATGTTAATTGTTGATCATTGAGTAATTGTACTAAAGAGATTGTTGACGTTTTGTATTTGCATTTTGAAATTGGTATTTTATATGGTTATTGTTTAAGGCTTGGAGATAAATATATATTACTATAAACTTTTGGAACCATAAAAACCCGGAAACCGACCCAATATTTGCGATTCGATTCGATTTGATTCCGGTTCTGAAAGAAAATGGTGTTAAATCCGAACATTTTTTTCTTTTTCGATTTCGGTTCCGGTTCTGGTTCCCGAAAAAAATCAGTATTTTGGAAGCGGTCCCAAGCCTATACTAAACCAGCCTTATCCTGGTTTTTTTTTTGGGCTGGGAGGGGGGGGGGTCTCTAAACCGAGGGTATATGGGCACGCTTAGTGTGACTTCACCGGTGAATCACTTTGATATCCCGCTTGGTTACAAGTAGAGGTGGCAAACGGGCAGTACTGGGCTCGCCCGACCCATTTTAAGCGGGTCAAAACCGTGTATGTGTCGTGGTCGGGTCAGCCCATTTATTTATCGTGTCAGGCTCAGGCCGAACCATTTGCTAAAATATTAAGCCTGACTAGGCCCACGGCCCAAGCCCATATCAGGCCGGCCCATTAACATTTTATGACACAATTAAAATAAAAAATGTTATGTACTTAGAATATATGTTTTATATAACTATTTAGAATAGTAAATAAATAAAATACTACAACATATTTCATAATCTTATTTCTAAAACGTTATGTATGTCAAAACAATGACGTTTTCTTCACTATTTTGATAATATTTGTGAAATATTGTAGTTAAAATAATGAAATAATCAAGAGATTTTAATATAAAAAGTTTAATATTCAAGTCTAATAATGGTAATTATTTAAATATTTATATAAATAATATAAAATTATATGTTTAACAGTCTGGCCCATGAATTTATCGTGTCCCCGAGTCGTGTAGAGCTAAAAACGGGCTCGGCCAGGCCAAACCCATGGGCAAAATATCTCAGCACGGCCCCTTACAATAACGGGCTCGGACCGATTTTTAACAGGCCATACCCGGGCCAGACTCGGTTTTTTGGGCCCATTTGCTACCTCTAGTTACAAGTCTCCACCATAAGAGTCGGCCACTATTATGAAGAGGTTGATGTGGATAAAGTTTATTTTTTATTTTTTATTTTATCAAAGTTCTTCAATCACTTAATAGAAAGTACAATGATTTTGGGACAAAATCCAACATAAAGAATTAGTCAGCCAGATTTCAAGTAAGAAATATGTAGAGACACATGTAAGCTAATGAAAACAACAAGAAAACATGAAAGGACAAGAATAAGAAACAAAATAACATGACTAAAATCAGCAATGCAGTTTGAACATGAACACGAGATTTTCAGTGACAAGAGCCTGAACCTCTGACTATCCAAACCCGGAAGTAGCACAGTTAAGAAAGGCGTAAGTAAGGACAAGGTTGAACCACACAGGGTGGTAGAAACTGCGATCTCTGGAGGGAAATGAGTGGTTGTCACCAAAGAAACTGGAACGCCACCATTTTCAACACGAAAGCGCAAAAGTTAGTGGAGACAGACTCTAAGAAACACCGCCAAACTAAGGTGGAGTTTACTGAAACCGAGAAGAAACTAAAGCTATAGCCATAGAGATCCATAATTGAGCAGAAAACCCAATCAAAAATCTGATTTGAAACCAAATCCAATCGTCACCAAAAGCTCAGATATCATAAACCTCATCCGCCATTAGGGATTGTAACACCAGACAACACTGGTGCTACCGCTCTCGACGTTGAACATGTCTGGTCTGGGTTCCAAGGACGACAAGAGAAGGGCAGAACCAAAATTGACTAAGACAACATGAAAAATAAAACAAAAGGAAAGGAAAAACACCTCTCCCGAACCAGAGCACAGTGGCAAGCCACTGACATCGGTTGGGAGAGAAAGGAAAGGAGGAAGAAGAGTTGTGGTTGTGTCAGTTTGCTTGAGGGAAAACCAGGAGTTGAGGGTTTTCGGGTGGGTTTTTTTTTTTGCATGAAATTAAATAATTGTGGGTTGAAGTGGATAAAGTTATGGAACTTAAACTTGTTTATTGGTAAAAATTGTCACAATATTATTTTAGAAGGAGAACTGATATGATTAGGAAAGAAAGCCCAAGTCATGTAAATCGAGTAACTTATGCATTGTATCCCATTTCTTAAAATGTTGATTGGGCAACAATCAAAAGTAGTGTTAAGTACTCAATACGTATAACTAGAATTTGTGTTTCGAGAAATTAAGAGTAAAGTAGTAAAAATGAAGTTGATGGCCCTATAGAGAAACTTAAATTATAAAGTGAAAAAAATACTCTATATTAAAAAGTTAGAAATCGAATTAAATTAATAGTGAGTACAAAGCGAGACAATGAAAAAAAAAATAACCCTAAAGATACCTGAACTATACGGACATATCTAAATGGAAACTAACTGATAAGATACGAATGCAAATTTTAGCTTGAATTACATGCACCAACAAATTGCACATACATATTGCCATTTCAAATTTTTAAGTTGGGATGAGAGCTCTCCTCTCTATCATATGGCTCCGACGGCAAACCCTAAATCCAGCTAGGGCTTTGCTTTTTGAAATCCTTATTCCTTAGCGATCGATACGATCTCTTAGGCCAATTTGGCTTTAAGGTGATTTTTCTAAAATTTACGTTTGCATATTTAATTAACAGCTATTTCTAAAAACTCCATTTTGCAGCTTTTATAATCTACCTAAAAGTTGCATTAGAGTTCGTGAACTTAAGAAATAAACTGATTCACCAACATCTTAGTCAGATTATTTGAGAATTTAAGCCCATAATCTATGCAAAACCCGGAGCCAAGCTCAACCTAACTCTCGTGTAGCTTGTCTCTGACATGCGTCGAGATTCTGCAATCCTTATATTCAACATGTGGGTTGTAGCAATATGGGATTTGGGTGCTTCCTTTCCTAGAAGACGTAGCCATTGTTATGATGGTTGGATGCATGCTAGAGTTTTGATGCGGGAGGAACTCGAGTTTGAATATGTTTCAAGGGATCTTCATATGGTTGAACATGTGTTCATAACAGTGGTAGAGCATCCCATCGTTTTTTTTAAATTGGGGTTTTCCTATTACCACGGGCTTCGCTCAATGGTCAAAGAACGTGGAGGTGCATAACAATAGAGGAATATGACCGTGGAAGAGGGAGCGGCGAGAGAACGAAATCAAATCCTCTTTGGGTTCCCAATGTAGTTTTGGATTCCCAGCTTTGGGCATATGGTGTAATGGGCTTAGGTGGTGCAGATTGGTGGTATTTTGATTGAAAGCCCAACCATTGTTGGTCTCGAGATTGGGTCCCAAGAGGTAATCTAGGATTCACGAGGTTGTATCACCTAGTGTTTCTTGTTGTTCCTTAGTTATGTGTGGTGCTACATTCCTAGGCTTGTAGTGTTAAGATTGCTTAGGTAGTGACAGATCCAGAAAATTAGCTTAGGCAGGGCAAATTAATGTTTACAAATAAAATCAAATAAATAGATGTTTAGACGTCACTAACTCAAAACTCAATGTCCATTTTTTGTGAGGTTGTTTGATAAATAGTCGTTGGAAGTTCTATTGAAAGAAAAATTGCAATGATTGTAGTTCGAGATCTTTTTTTTCTCTATTTTTTTAATACTCCTATTAAATTTTTTGAAGTTCAAGGTTAGGAATTCTTCAAAAATAAAATTTATACCCAAAAAGCATTAATAACCTTAATCAAAGTGGCATGCTTTAATTTTATTTCCTTTCTTTATATACCAAACAACTTTGTTTGGTCTTTCATTAACTAAACAGAATGTTAAATGGCATTATTTATGCTGCAATCAAAGGAAAAAGAAGAATGACTCATGTCCGTCGTCTTCTCCAAAGACTTTCTTCCCAAGACTTTGTCATTTTCACCATGCTTGTCTTCAACCAAACCTATGTAATCTAAAGTAAACACAAAAACCCAACCTAGGCTGGCATGTATGTACGTGAATCCGCCCCTGCTTGAAACTCTTTCCCCATAATTTTGCCCAAAATTGCCATTTTTACATGGGTTTTCCACATAAAAGCTCTATAGTCCAAGCAAATAATAAAATCCCAGCCTAGGCACTTGCCTAGACTCACCTATGAATGAATCCGCCCATGTGCTTAGGGTTTTCCTCGGTATTTTTGCATAGTTCCTCAATGCTCCATAAGACATTCTATGTTTATGTAGCATTCCTACATTTTACACTCTCCTCTATGATCGGCTATGCTGGTTCCCTAGTGATTACTTATGAGCATCATCTCTAAAATTCAGCATATAAATAGTTAGGTTCTAGTCTGACTAAAATTCTAGCTATTCGCATATGTCATTGTTACATTGTCTGTAAGGACAACATGTATTCATTTTCGTTTGTACTATTATTATTAATATAGACCTTACATGGTTGATTAAGAAAAACTAATAACATACTAATAAACTTGTTGATCAAACTTTTGAATTTTGTATGGTTTGTTCTGATGAAGGTAGGATGGTAATCTACAAAGGTGTGGGTAAAGAACTAGTTTTTCTCGTGGCCAGAGTCAATGACAACAATGGTGATGGTCCTCATATCTTGACTAATTGATGGGTATTTGATATGCTCGTATTATCCTATATTTCTATGCATCATATCCTTACTTTATTTGTTTAGTTCTCTAATTTATTATTGTTTTATGTTATTTTAGTGTGTTTATAGGTTTGTGTCAAAAAGAGAAGAAAATAAGCTAACATGAGCGAACAAAGATTAAATGGCGATTATATTCTATATTGTCAGAATCTACATGTGCAAAACATCCAACTTTGCCGAGTTAATGTGAGAGTTTCTGATCGAATCAGATATGAGCCTTATACCATTTGAAAGATACAAAAGTCTATTTTATGTAGGATTTTACGGATCTTAATTTCGATACTCCAAAAGGAAGTTATGAACATTTGAGTGATGAGAGGTCAGAGCTGAAACCTACCCGGGTTTGCTAATATTTATGGAGAACTCAAGTTGTGTTGCCAAGTGCATTCAATTTCAATACATCAAGGTCAATGATTCAGATAAAGATGAAAATAGTACATGAATTCCTACTTTTACAAAAGATATTTCAAGGTTTTCCCATTCCATATTAAGTTAGGAGTTTGAAACCAAGTTTTACAAAGAAACTGAAGTCAAAGATGAGCAATAATCTTCTCTATATAAGGGAGTACGAATTTCATATGAGATGAGGTCTCAAGAGCACAATATAGACGTCTAAAGAGCAGAGATCATCTATCCATCTTCACCATTTCATTATTTTATGTTTTTATTATGTTTTTCTTAGTCGTAGTTTGTTAAATATTTTTCTAGGGTTAGGATGATGCCTATCATGATTTTTATGTAGTTTGATGTTTTATTGATGTATTTATAATTTCTTTATGATGAATTCTTAGTCACTATTTGAATTGATGTTTTATGTTTAAGTTATTTGATTGAAGCATCTAGTAATTAGAAGATGAATTTGAGGCGTGCCTGGAATATAATTCAACTTAGCTTCTTGATAAGAGTTGTGAATTACATTATTGTCGTACCTGAAGTAATGGTTTGCATGATTCTCTTGTTCTAGAACGTAATGAGTCCTTCATGTTAAATTTATGTTGTATTTAGATAGACTGCATGCTAGGATAAACGACATCTGCCGTACCTTGAGAGTATCATACACTTAAGAAAAACTATGGTCTAAGTGTCATACTTGGATTTAGATACGGGAATTGTCATCTAGAGATACAAAATAATCCATTAGTGGCATTGATACATAAGTTGAGTTGTTGTGGTTGATTATGATGCCCTAAGTTCTATCTTGTTTGTTTATTTTATAATTTGTTATTTGAAAACCTAAAATCTATGTTCTTAATTTAGATTAATTAAGTTAGGATTAAATCGATTCTCAATCCCTAGTTGGAACGACCTCGTACTTGCATATTATACTAAAGACGATTCGTGCGCTTGTGAGTTTAATTAAAATTTCACAATAGTAGTTGACTTGGGTACTTTGCGGGTTGTTACTAGTGGCGCAGCTGTAGCCAATGCCGACTTTGGCCCGAAGTTTTACATATATGTATATTTTTTGTATTACATTTTAAATTATCGTTTTAAAGAAAAATGAAAAAGTAACTCAATGATGTTGGTCTAGTTAAAGCATCATAGGCTACAAGTGATGTGGACGTTGCATAGATACTCTTGGTAATAGGAGGTCTGTGGTTCGAACCCCAGCTTGTGAAAAACTCTCCTTGGGGTGGAATCATATGACACGACTTATCTTAAAATATACCCTAATATCGAAGCAGATCGTGCGGGGATCACTGTTAAAGGAGATATACCAAAAATTTCGGCATAGTCTCTCTTGAAAGTAGCCAACCCTACCTGCACAAAAGACACTCCCAATATCTCAAATCCAACCTCAACACTCGGAACCACCATGCTCCCCAAAATTTCCAACTCCACAATCACAATTCAAAAATATAATTCAAAAAGTATGACGGAGTATGCAATGTTCGTTACCTAATCTCATTAGACCCCTGAAGCTCGTACCTCGTCTTATTCTTCAACTGCCCAACCCACTAAGACAACGGGTCAATAACAAACATACAATATTCTAAAAACATTCGAACCGTGTAAATTATATTTAAAATACGTCCCCTCGAAAATCAAACACGAGACCACTCAACGCTCGATGGGTTACCCGTCCTCTCCTTTCTAAACCTCTATTGGGAGTCTACTAGTACATCCCCTCTCTTCTATTGACTCGATAACATCGATACCGCTGCATGTTCATCCCCTTTCTTCTGATTCCATACTCTCACTGTGTTGCTGGTTCATTCACTTTCTTCTCAGTTCTACCGGTTTATCCCCTCTCTTGCATTTCTACCGGTTCATCCCCTCTCTTCTCGGTTCCACCAGTTTGTCCCCTCTATTCTTGGTTCTACCCACTAACCTCAAAGGATTTGCTGTAAGCCCCATAACATAACCCCGAGTCTCGTTCGTAAACAAATATACAACCATAATGCCTGAACCGACACAATAACCCATAACATCTCATTTAACAACACATATAAGTTGACCGATGTTTAATCTAAAATAAAGGTGGCTGCACCAAAACCTTAGTCGGGCTGCCTACGTACCGTTTTTAAAAAGGGATCAAGTCATTCGTAGTTCAACAATTCACCAATCCAAACACTCCAACCTACTGAAACCACATAACCCACAACCACCAACTATCGAGGATAAATACCGGTATCACGAACCCTCACATTTACCACAAACCTACAACATTCACCATAACAACGTAAACCTCATAACCATTTTGATTCGTATCACAAACACAACATCACAACCGACACACATAATTAATATCATAACATCACCCATCAAACACACCACGCCACATCAATTATCAATCAAGACAATCTTATATCAGTAAACATTAAATGAACACAATGCTTATGTCAATAACACATTATTCCAACAAATGATTATCTAGATTAAAAACATCATACGATAATCAAATTCGTCGATTAAGATGTTGATAAGTTCGTATCGATGAATGCTACTCAATAGAGCAACTCACTGCTCCAAAAACTACCTCACGCGCCGCCGGCAGTGGCGGTACTACCACTGTTCTGGCGACCGCCAATGATTACCAAACTTAACCATCACAATCTAAATGACATTTCTAACAACTTTCTAGTTCACAAAAAAGTCCAAATCCAAGTCTAAACAGTCCAATTAACAAGAACACAAAATTGGCACTATTCACAAACCCTAGAATTTGAATTTCTTGATTTGATTACTTACACTTCAATTTGGCTCAATTCCTTTGGAGAGATTGTCGACGACACTGAGACAAGAAAACCCCTCAAGAAATTCAAGCCATGGCGACCGGAGGACAGAACTTTGATGAAAAAATGGTACGGCGGTGGCAGAACTTTCGGGCCGCACCTCTCATTCACAGCGGCGAGACATTTGCTGCCACCAACCCAAAAATTCACATTTTGTTTGAGACCAGTGCACCACCCTAGCTCGGCCGGACGGTGGTGAATTAGGCGGAGGAAGGCGACGTGGTCGAAGGCTTAGGATGAACAATGACGGGAATGACATTTGAATTTCCAAAAATATGATCAAAATATTTATACTAAATTCCAAAAACGCCGAAATACGTTTTTTGATTCATAACATTTACATACGAACTCCAATTTGGGTGTACCTCATGTCTACGAATTCGTATTAACGAGCCCGACAATGTTCATGAATGAGGTTTTCTCGAAAAACTTACGCATCGAAAAGTCAACTTTTATAGTCGTCACACTTAGTACGACTCTTGTTCATAGTAAAAAGATAAACGTAAAATCGTAAAGAATTGTAAAAGATTCGGGGCGTAACATCATACCTATATTGCTCAACAGCCCCGGAGTGGTAGTTCACTTGGTCACCATTTTGTGTAACCAAAAAAATGAAAAGAGTAAATTAAGTAGGGCTGTCAATGGTCGTGTCAAGTCAAGGTGTTTTGTGTGTTATAAAATCACTGTTCTAAAAAGCGACCGCCTAAACCACCTAAGTGGCGCCTAGGCGCTAAGAGGCCGGTCACCGCCACGCTTTTTGGTCAATTCGGTCATTCGTGGCGTTTGAGGGATTTGGCGGCCAACTAGATGGTCCACGACATTCCTCGACGGTCAAAATCAGTGGACTTTTATAAATAAGTTTAATAAATGCAATGGAAGTAAAATAACTTTATAGTAAATATTTTATTTCGGATGATGATACAGAAGATGAGGAAAGAAAAATTGATATTAAGTTTGGGTATGATACTAAAAAAGTTAGTGAAGGATTTGGAGAAAAAGAACTTAAGATTTAATCTTACATTTGTTTTACAATTTACCTTTTATTTTAGTATTTTTGTATGAACTTTGAACTTACGTAATTTTGAGTTTAGACTATTTTGAAATTTAATATTGAGCATTATTATATATTTTTAATATGTAAATAGTTTAAATACATGTATACAAATAAATAAATATTTAATAATTAGAATCCGCTTAGGTGCTGTCTAGGAGGCCGCCTAGTCATCTAACTGCTAGGAGGTAGCTGTCCTCATGTATATCGCATAGCGCTTTTTTCAAACCTTGCATAAAATATAAACTCAAACTCGACTCAATGAATAATCGTGTAAAAAATTTAAACTCAAACTTAACCTACTTATTAAATTGGTTACCCATTTCCAACCCGTTTAACTCATTTAATATATATATATATATATCGTGCAATTTTACATAACATAAGCAATTAAACAAAGATTTAAATAAAATAATTTATCTTATTACCTATATTCAAGTTCAAAATGAGTAAAGACTTATTAAAACTGTATTACAGATTATGCTACTTTCTTAAATTGGTCATGTATATGTTTATTTTATACATAATTTTATTTGATTTTATATTAATTGTATCATGTGGGTTCATTTTGTATTAACGTGTTGACCCATGGTTTGCTCGATTATTAAATCGGTTGTGGCGGGTTAATCCGCCACTTACCTACTTTCTAATCGTGTGGGTTCAATCCGTTTTCTTTTGTGCGGATTTTGAGTCGTATTTGTTTTTAAAAAAAAACTTGTATTTTTTTTCATATATATTTCTGATTTTTATATCTTTTGTATTGTTTTAAATATATATATAAAATGAATTTCGAGCCTAAAGAATCCTTCTTAAACACCTATTTTTATTATTAGGTGTCGTTCGTGTACTTTAATCGTCATAAAATTAAGTATTTATTTTCTTTAGTTTACTTAGCATTGTTTATTTAGTTTATTTGTTACATTTTGAAGTATAGTTTTATAAATTTTATTGAAAATAAACAAATCTGATAAAACCGATATATATCGATATATCCCCAATATATCGTTTTACCCCTTGAATGATACGATACCGATAAACGATATTTAGACCATTGCGCAGGAATATGTTTATGTTCATCTTCACATATGAGCGCGATTGGACTTGCATTCGTTAGCAATAATATTGTATTGTGTATACATAAAGCAATACTAACACAATGCATATACTACGACATTTTTTTGTTATTTATTTAATTACTATTTTACCCTGTTAATTAATACTTTCGTAAAGTATTTTAATATATGAGAGTTATTTCAGTAAAATAATTTTGTTTTAGCTAGCAAGTCCTTTTTAGTTATAAGAGTATAGATATTCTCCAATATTTCATATAAATGCATGTAATCGTTTTTGAACTATTCTAAATGATATACAAAAATTTCATCTAAGTTATGTTCAATAAAGTGGCAATGCAATAATCTTGAATCATGCATGACTCATCCAATATCTATTTATATGGCTTATTTATATTCATTTGGGTTTCAATCTATCTGTATTTAGCGACTCGCATAAAGTTTTTACAACCTCAGAGTTCCTTTATAAAAAAACATTATCTCTATATTATGGATATTTAAATGCAAATCCCTCATGTTACAAGACTCATGCCATTTTAGACTACCTGGTGAATGCGGACAAAACCGACACATCTCTAAGAAATGAAGTTTGAAACTTAAAAGAGGCTGATTGGCTTAAGATTCACATTAATTATTGAGAGAGAGAGAGAGAGAGAGAGAGCAACAACTGAATCCAACTTTGATTTGTCAAAGATCATTATGTCCTTAAATCATAACTCAGTTTATTGATACTGAACAATATATCACCTTAGTATGCATGCATTGAGTTGTATTATTGTTTCATCAACAGACAACTCCAATAACACGAAATCTTTTTTTTTTCTTGTACGAGTGTTCCATGTAATATGACAATACAATTTCTTCGCGCCTGGTTATATTTTCTTTGTAAGATATTGAAGATCAATGTAGGTGAAATTATACAGAAGGCATGCAAATCAGGGAATAAAACCACTTTTTTACAGCATTAAAACAAAAACTAAATATCTTAATATCAGTTGGAATTTGGAACACATATCTTGAGATACTAGCTATGGATCTATGGTGGTCGGACCGTCGGAGTACTATGGCTGGGGGTTGGCAGAGGCTAAGGGACCTCATATATTATTGTATAGAGGACAATCGATGATCGAATAATGATTTCGTTGGGTCCATTGGTCTCTTGATAAGGCTCTCTATTATGAAATTTTGACGGTGTTCTCTTTTTTTAACTATTATCATTGTTGTTATATATTACACCGAAACAAATGTGTGACTGCTCTCACTCCAATCCTTGTATTAGACGTAACAAAGTGGCCCGATCAAATTGCATGGGATTTGTGTTGAAACGGTTTCAACAGTAGAATATGCTACAATCTTATATATTGAACTGAATAATTACAAGGTATTTATAGGATTTTAAACTATCAATTATCAGGTATGAAACCAAAGATTGTTTGTCAATTTATACGGCTAGAGATTTGGTTGGTGTATGTTGACTCATGTTAACACTCCCTCTCAAGTTGGTGCATACACATTGACCATGTCCAACTTACTAAGTGAGTCATAAAAAGCCTTCTTAGACACTCCTTTTGTGAGTATATCTGCAAGTTGATCTTCTGAAAGAACAAAAGGAAAGCTAATGGTCTCAGCATCTAGCTTCTCCTTTATAAAGTGACGATCAACCTCCACATGCTTTGTACGATCATGTTGTACAGGATTATGTGAAATATCAATAGCTGCCTTATTGTCACAGTACAGCTGTATAACACACTTAGGCTTAACACCCAAATCTTGTAGCAAATTTCTAAGCCATAACAACTCGCACACTCCTTGAGCCATACCTCTGTATTCTGCTTCAGCACTAGATCGAGCTACCACCTTTTGTTTCTTACTCTTCCAAGTAACAAGATTACCCCAACAAAGGTAAAATATCCTGATGTGGATCTTCGATCTGTAATATTTCCAGCCCAGTCTGCATCTGTGAAACCACAAACCTCAATGATATTGTTGTGATTAGAAAACATCACTTCTCTCCCTCGAGCTGACTTCAAGTACCTCAAAATCCTCACAACAGCATCCATGTGATCCATACTGGGATTATGCATGAATTGACTCACTACACTTACTGCATATGCAAGATCTGGTCTGGTATGTGATAAATAAATCAGGCGTCCAACTATCCTCTGATAACGAGTCTTGTCAGTAGGCATCTGATCTGGGTATTCTGCTAACCGATGGTTCTGCTCAATAGGAGTATCAATTGGAGTGCAATCCAACATACATGTCTCCGTTAGTAGATCAAGGATGTACTTTCTCTGACATAGATAGATACCATCACTTCCTCGGGCTACCTCAACGCCCAAGAAGTACTTGAGTGTACCTAAGTCCTTAATCTCAAACTTTGTGGCTAGTTATTTCTGTAATCTATCCATCTCAATAGTATCATTACCAGTAACTACCATATCGTCAACATATATAATTAGTGCTGTTACATTCCCTTGTTGGTGTCTGAGAAATAATGTGTGGTCTGAATTTACTCTGCCTGTAGCCAATTTTCCTCATGAATTGTGAAAATCTTCCAAACCAAGTACGAGGAGACTGTTTAAGACCATACAAAGACTTTCTTAATCTGCATACAAAGTTATCAGGAGAAGCTGCCACATATCCAGGAGGAAGATCCATATACACTTCCTCTGTAAGTTCTCCATGAAGGAATGCATTCTTAACATCAAACTGTCTAAGTGACCAGTTTAAAGTAGCAGCAAAAGAGAGCAATACCCGAATAGTGTTCATCTTTGTAACAGGTGCAAATGTCTCATCATAGTCTATGCCATATATTTGGGTGAACCCTTTTGCTACTAGGCGTGTTTTATACCGGTTTACTGACCCATCTGGATTATGCTTCACTGTAAACACCCAACGACATCCCGCTGCCTTCTTGCCATGTGGTGGAGATACAAGCTCCCAAGTATTGTTCTTCTGTAATGCTTCCATCTCTTCTTCCATCGCTTTCCTCCATTTTGGATCTCCCAATGCATCCTGCATTTTATTAGGTATTGATACAGCAGAAATTTGATTCACAAATGATTCATATGACTTAGACAATCTTTTGGTATACATAAAATTTGCCACAGGATAATTAGCTTTAGCCTGAAGGGTAGGTTCATATTTTTTTGTTGGCTGACCTCGAGTCGACCTATTTGGCAAGACATATTGTCTACTATTAGCTTCACTAGTATTAGCCCCACTAGAATGACTAACCTCAGATGAGTGATCTTCTGTACCAGGGGAACATTGGTCAGGGGTATAAACAACAGTAGGGGAGGCAGGAGGGGCAGTTGTACTCTCAGCTTCTGGTACCTGAATCTCTGGAGTGACTATACCAGAATCATCAGTAATCTCAACCGAACTTGTCACCATATCTCCTGGCTGACTTGTCTCCTCCTTTCCATGATACAACTCTTCAAAATATGAAATCTCCCCCTGAAGGGCAGTATCAGAAGACGTGAAATAGCTCATGTCCTCAAAGAAAGTAACATCCATAGTGACATAATACTTTCTGGTAGGTGGATGATAGCACATGTACCCTTTATGATGCCCTCTGTATCCAACAAACACACATTTAACCGCTCGGGCATCCAACTTAGACCTCTGATGTTTTGGAAGATGGACAAAAGCAATACAACCAAAAACATGAGCGGGAAGATTATGAAAAGAGGGTAAGGAAACATGGGATGCAAGCACCTCATATGGAACTTTGCCTTCAAGGACACGAGATGGAAGACGATTAATGAGGTGAGCAGAAGTTATGACAGCATCACCCCAAAGGTATTTAGGCATATGGGCACTAAAGAGAATACACCGAGCCATTTCAAGTAAATGACGATTTTTTCTTTCGGAAACTCCATAAGGCTCAGGTGTGTAAGGACACGTTGTTTGATGAACAATGTCATGTGCGTTAAAGAACTCCTGAAAGACACGATTCACATATTCCCCCCCCCCATTATCAGAACGAAATATTTTATTGTGCCATTATATTGTGTTTGGACAGTGATATAGAAGGCTTGAAAAGCCAAAAAAACCTCATTTTTGGTTTTCAGAAGGACAATCCATGAAAGACGTGTGCAATCATCAATAAATAACACATAATACTGCATTCCCGAAACAGTAGACTCTTTGGAGGGTCCTCAAACATCAGAATGAATTAATTCAAAAGAAATGATACTTTTATTAGAAATACTAGTGGAATAAGTAGACCGATGACTCTTGCCTAAAACACATGTTTCACAACGAAAAACTGACTCATCCACACCAATAAACAAAGTAGGCATGGATTTTTTCATAACACTAAATGAAGGATGCCCCAAGCGACGATGTCATAACCAAACTTCACTTAGCTCATCAGAAGTGGAGAGTAAAGCGATCCGGGACTGTGCCCCTGGTTTCTCTCCCGCATATGTCTGATCCAGAAGAAACAACCTGCCCCGTAGATACCCCTGACCAATTAACTTCCCGGTGAGAAGATCCTGAAATATCACATACATGGGAAAAAATGTCACAGAGCACTTAGCTTCAGTGTTTAATTGTGGGACCGATATCAAATGATGAGATAAAGCAGGTACATATAACACATTGTGAAGCTCTATTGTGGGAGTAATACGAACTGACCCTTTCCCTAATACGGGGAATGCCTCACCATTAGCATTAGTAACATATGGTACTGGTGGAGGAGATAATATAGTAAAATAAGATTTGTCATAAGTCATATGATCGGACGCACCAGAATCAATAATCCATGTATCAAAACCACCAAAGTGAGAAATATGTAAAGCCATACCAATCTTACCACGACCAGCTATTGATGCTGTGGGTATTACTCCTCATGCTGTATGATGATCGTGTCCAACCACACCATCAATATCTGGTTCCTGGACCAGTTGAATAGCTGCTTTTGCTTTATGACGATAATTAGGCCTTTGAGGCCTAAGGTGTGGATACAACTTCCAACAGGTTGCACGAGCATGGTTTGTATCTTGGCAATAAGAGAAAGGAGGGCGAGGCTGATTCCCAAAGCCTGGTGGTGGTCCTCGGTGATGAAGTGAAGATGAAGTGGCCTGCTGAAGGGGCGGTGCTGAAGATCTAGCACGAATAGTAAGGCTAGAAACTTCAACTTGTGTCTGATGAAGGCTGTTCTGCTGAGATTCATATCCTTACGGATATTTGTGAAAGCTGTAATTAAGCTAGGTGGCTCGGTCTGGCGGAGCAATTCCCCTTTCGCATTGTTATGTTTAGTATCAAGACCTTTCAGGAAATGGTGAACTCGCTCAAGCTCCTTCTCACGTTAGTACCAAATAATATCCTCCTGATGTTTGATCATGCAAAGACGTTTCACATCAATCTCAGCCCAAATATTTCTTAGTTTGGTGAAATATTGTGCCACCGGTTGCCCGTCTTGTTGCATCGCCAAAACGGTGCACATTAACTCATGAACGTGTATGAAATCAGAGTCATTAGTATATAAGCCTTCAAGTGTCAGCCATATTGCCTGCGTAGTGTCACATGCCTCCACCAAATTAATTATCTCTTCATTCATAGCTTTCCACAAGACGGACATCACAAGGCCATCATCGTCGTCCCACTTAGTGTAGGCAATAATATCATCTGCACTAGGAGCCTTACTTATTCCGGTTACATACCTCATCTTGTGCATGCCTCGAAGATGAGCCGTCATAAGTTGCTTCCATTTGCGGTAATTGGTCCCATTGAGTTTAGTTCCCCCAAAGGACCCACTATCAGAACTCTTGACAAATACCTCAAATTTCAGAACATCAGTTTCGTCTCCAGAACCCATTGAAAAAGAATATGAAATCCGGGTCGGATCGCAATCCGGGTCGGGTTGAAATCCGGGTCGGGTCACAATCTGGGTCGGGTCGCAATCGAATATGGGCTGGGGCGAAACTGAATGCGGGCCGAGTCGAAACTGAATGCGAGCCGGGCCGAAATTGATTATGGGCCGGGCGGGTCGAGGCTGGGTCGGACTGGGCAGATATAAAGACAAAGCTTGAGGTAGAAGGAAGGAGGCGCGCATGTTGCGGCGGGCTTGGCCTGAGGGAGCGGTGCCGGGGTCCAGAGAGCGGCGCCAGGCGTACGACGGCGACGAGGTCACGGTGGCGGTGAAAGGGGCGGAGCAGCAAGCAGCATGCAGCGTCGGTAAGTATGGATCTTGATACGCCGAAGCTTGGTTTGAGAGCCACTGGACGCCAGAGCTTTGAGTGAGGAGCGCTAGACGATGGCGACGTCGGATGCGCACTGAGGGCCGGGAGTCCGGTCGGCTTTAGATGAGGAGCACGACAGCGGGAGTCCGGTCGGGTTTAGGTGAGGAGTACAACAGTGGAGCAGTACGGCAGCGGAGCAGCGGAGGAGCACGGCAGCGGAGCAGTGGAGGAGCACTTCACGTTACGGTGCCGAGCTTGCCAAAAAACAAAAGGTAAAAACCAAAAACCCAGGAAGAAAAAAACAGAGCAATGCTCTGATACCAAGTAGAATATGCTACAATCTTATATATTGAACTGAATAATTACAAGGTATTTATATGATTCTAAACTATCAATTATCAGGTATGAAACCAAAGATTGTTTGTCAATTTATACGACTAGAGATTTGGTTGGTGAGATTTGGTTAGTGTATGTTGACTCATGCTAACATCAACTTTAGAATATGAACTATTGCCATGGAAACCATATGCATAATCGTCATAAATATACTTTGAGGCTTGGATGGAATTACGTTAATCTTAAGCTTCGTGTGCAATGCCTTAGAGCTGGTTTAAGCCTTTAAGGATTACGGTATATTCCGCTTGTTCTGTCTGCAGGTTGGTCGAGAACTTCAATCGACGATCATAAGCTTAATTTTGTATAGGGTTAAGCCATAAATAACAAAATCTACAAGAACTCGATCGATCACAACTTTTTTTTTCCTATGTTCATATATAAAGATTATCAAAATTAATGTTGAGCACTAAAGTTACGTACAGTTGTTTAGACTTCACTACAACACAAAAGATCAACAGTGAAAGAGAGTACGTCTTCATCTAATCTATTAAGAAAAATGTTTTAATGTCATAATATGTCACCAGATTTGGCGCCGCAATACCATGCGACATGACATATTTCATTGTCATGTCAGCAATTATAATAATCACAAAATGACATTTTTAAATGAAAATACAATCTTATTATTGTTAATTCAACAGTTATAGATTATTATATAAAAAATTAGTTTTTTTAGATCATACAATCTTATCTAGAGCTTTTGAATTAAAGGATAAGCTTTTAAAATAAGATATATACAAAGAGAGCTTGGATGAGATAGCTGATCAGAACCATTTGAATTGGTAATGCTACAGAAGTACGTACAGCTAGATATAACATGAGACCAGATATATTTTGCAAATTATTCATAATGCTCCAGTATCTCATAATTCAATCAACTTCTAGGAGTCTATAAGGCAGTTTAACGTCTCCACAGACATCACTGAGGAAATTATATAGGGAATCACATACAACAAATGCATCAAACACATGCATGTACGTACAATACAATGGACATGTTTCAAAGCTACATGCTAATGATGCTATATTTATATATTTACAGGAACTCGGGTTGGACACTACCATACAATTTTGATGATCATTTACTGATCGATTTACCTAATAGTACATAATTTTTTATTTTCGATGAAAAAACCGATTTTTTTTTCATTGCATGCTTACGTTGTTGATATGTGCGGGTCATCCGTATGGCTCCATGAAACTTAGCTAATGAAATTACCAAATTATTGACGTCGAGTTGTGGACTTGTGGTGTCAGGTCTCCACAATGGACTCACTTGTTTAGACCTGTTGCTGATGCATGGTAGCGAAGCTACTGCGGATGGAAGCTTGGTCTTTCCAATTCACTAAATTTTATACGCACTGGTCAATTCAATAGCTTGAAGGCTTGAAGTTAATTAACAAGCGACTAAGGTTCTGTTTAGTTAGTAGGAAGTATGGTTCTTGTGTCTTTGCTAGGCTCGTTAATTTTATTGCTATGAATGATGCATGTAACTGATTATAAGGACATAACTTTCAACTCGTATATCGCATGATCTATAAATCAGACTGCATAACAGAGTAGGGCGTATTCCTAAATATCCTACGACTTTACTATAGATAACACTAGACCTTCAAAGGTAATTTATACATATAAGCACATCTATTTACATAACAAACAAAGTTGAGAAGGCCAGACTAGCAAAGATGATACATTATCACAAAATACTAAATGTCGTGTCTAGTTAGAGAGGACAGATCTTCTGGATATGACACAATAGAAGTTGATTGCGGCAAGAGAGAAGTTCTTTTTTTTCCCGTAATCTTTAAAAATTAAGTCTTGTTGTCTTTGTTGTATTTGATGAAGTTTAGTATCCGGGTCAATTTTAGAGAGAGACCTTGTACTGATCAGACATTATTCCAACTAAATCCACACAGTGATCAACTAGTGTGCTCAACATGTGCTTTCATACAGCCACAACACGTAATAGTTTCTAGTGTTATATACAATACACATTGCATCCTTTAGTTTCTCCAATATTCCACATTTGAATGTCGTTCTAACAAAATTGTAGCCATACTGCCAACTCATCACTAAACAACATTTTATATATACTATAATTTCATCGAAGATATGTTCAATGAGATTACCATACAAATAGTGATGAAATAATGAAAACGAAAGTTCCATTTCGTAAAGTTCTCATGCAAAATATATATCCACAAGTTACAAAAACTCATTGAACATGTTGTCATGGACTCATGAGGAGTGTGGACTGTGGACAACAGCTAATATATGCAACTGATCCAACTTGGAATTGTCAACTTCCAATCATAAAAAGATTAATACAAACAATGTGTAATTATTCTCTATACCCGCCACATCACGTGTCACTGTCACGTAATGTATTCAGCCAATCATATTACGTCATAGTATAATTAACATGCACACAGTGAAAATAGTAAAAACGTATTTACATATAAGAACTAATCAGAAACAACCACAGAAAAAAATGAACCAATAATATTCAGGGGTACGCCACGTGGGATATGTGACGGGTATATATAATAATTTCTCTACAAAGAATATCATCATTATTAATAAAAAACATATCACCATTCTATGCATAAAGCGTGAAATCATTTTCCATTTGTATAGCAGTCTTTCATGGAATGTAAATTACAATTTCTTCACATCCAATTGTACAAAAGTAAAAATGAAAGGCGAAATTATATCGAAAGCAAATTGGTGGATTAACTACTGTACATGACAGCCTTAAAACTGCTATTGGAATTTGGAGAACACATCTGGCTGGCAGAGGCAAGGATTGAAGGTCAACAACGAATAATGATTTGGCTAGATCGGAAATTATAGATTGGAATAGGAACTACTGGAAACCATAATCGTCAGAAAACCAATTTGAGGCTTGGAGTATAACACGATGTTCTGTTAATTTGTTTCGATTCCATATTTCCTTTCGTTATTTACGGTGAACCATTCTTTGTTTTTCCTTAGCAGTTGTCACTCATTTCTTTACCGCAGTTGAAGCAGAAGAATGAACTCTAATTAACCTCCTTTTAGTGGAATGTAATGGTGTAATGACTGTAATCTGCGATGCCTCAAACTTGACATACTGCTTGTTATGATACTTGGGAATTCACGGATCCAACAGATATTTAGTAATTAAGACATTCAAAGGTGTTAAGTTGCAACCATATTCCCACTGTGCTGGCTGGTTGAGAACCTGAGAATGATCATAATCTTTGTCTTGGGATTTAGGGCATTGAAATGATTCACAGGCCTTTAATAATCAGTCGGTTGATTAAATAAATAGTTTCTGTACTCATTTGTTTTCTGAATGATTTGATTTGCTGGTAGCCGTGGCCGATGTTCGATCACATACCGCTTATAGTGGTCAACAACCGGTGAGTCCAGATTGTAATTTGCAGCACCAGCTACAATGTTTTATACACTTCGAAAATCAGTCATACATAAAAGAATATGAAGCAGTCAATTGTACAAGAGACGATCTATACTAAGACAACCTCAAATTAAAAGAAAAAACTAAATTTTAAAATTCAAGGTGTGATAAACTTCAGAATAGTTCCGAAAAACTTAAGAGTTATTACAAATAACTAAGTATCAAAAACTCAATTCGAAAATATAACTTAGACAACTCAAATTACATCGCCAATGTTTACAACTTGAAAATGAAATGAAAATGTAAAGTTATTTCTAAACTCACTACAACACGTAAGAAATGCCACTAGTGAAAGGTCATCACCTTGTCTCAACCTCGTTGTCCCTTACCTACAAGATCAACCACTACACCATGGATTAGTGCCCCGGTTTATAAACAAACAAATCTGGTGAGCTCTAATAGCTCGTATGAGTAAACAAAAAACTAATACAACATTATAACAAGCACCGCAAGTTAGGATGTCACCTCTAAAATCAACTTAAAACAATGAATACGTAGAGTTTATAACAATGTAATAGAAGAGAGTGATTCTCCTCTTCATTCCCGTATCCATGGGTTTGCCAAAACTAAGTCAACCCCCATGCAATACTCACACATAACACATTTGCATGGGTTTGCCAACACTAAGTCATCCCCAATATAATGACACACCTAAAACACTTGTATGGATTCACCAACACTAAGTAATCCCTCATACTAAGCTCATCCCAACACGTACACATGAGTTCGCTAACACTAAGTCATCCCTCATGATGCACCTGACACAATAGAGCTCTACTAAACCTTCCCACTAATCTAGTCAAGTCCTATGATTGATTCAATGCACCACTAAGGCATAAGTTCTACACCCAACTCATATTCCACACAAAATCATCTATTTCCTTTAAGATGGACATGATCATCTGATAATCACTTTTTTAACAATATTCAAATAAATCCAACTACCAATCCTAAAATTTTCACACAACATTACGTGAACATAATACAATATAATATAACAACTTATATATGTATATTATTATTACCATTTAATATACATAAATTTACCATGAATCATATCACAATTGTAAACATGTATATTATTATTACCATTAAACGTACACATACATATATTTATATCATATCAACCATCACAATAACCAACGTAGAAATTTCATATCAATGACACATGAATATATTACAATATAATATAACAACTTATATACACATATTGTTATTACCATTACTACAAATATATAAGTTGACTACATTATATCAACCATCTCAATAGCTAACTTAAAATTCCCACAACAATGACATATGATCATTTCACAATATAAAATAGCAATGTATACTTGTATAATTATCCTCACCATTTAATATATATATATATATGAAAATCAACCATTTTGTATATCAATAACGACAAGCATACAACAATTTCATACTCAACTATTAACCCTAGTCCAAATCACCAAACCTTTTAAAAATCCTTTTATTTTAAAATATCATTTTACTTACCCATGAACCATAGGCAATTAAGTTTATGTAATTTAAAACAAAACATATTTGAATTTCACAATTTATAAGATGGTGCAATATAGACTATTATAACAACTCAATATAAATTTACAACAAGTGAGGATGTTTACTCACCTTTTTGCTCCCACAATAACTTCAATGTCGCCAAGATACACACAAAGCTCCCAATTCAAATGCCTAGGTAAGACAATTTAACTTGGAAAGCAAACTAGACAATATTACTACTACTATCTCACATAACCCTTTTAGTTGGCAAAATGCAATCTCCCTTCATGACCTACCAAGGTCATTGAAGAATCATTCTAACCTCTTATGTCCACCACAACAAGACATCAAACCTAAAGTCACTCAAGTTAAATCAACGTAATCATATTCACAACAATATTGGCCAATACCCTTAAAATAAATCCAAACACATACAATTTATATATGCACGCGCTCGTATTGATGAACATGACATAATAGAGTAAATCATTACTCTAAACAAGACAAGACGCGCCGCCCTAAGCGACTGCGCTTGGGCTCCACGCGTTGGTAACTAAACCAACCAAAACGTCAGGACTTCAACAACAAACATGATGATCACAAGGAAATTCACATTTTTAATACCTGGAGCGAAACACGGAACGGTCGGAAAGTAGTCAGAAATTGGTTGAGATACCGACAATGACTTGAGTTGTGAAACTCGAATTTGCCGATTGAATCAAGCCCCACAATGGTTAAGTACGTGCCCAGAGGAAGGATTGAGGTCAGAAGTGAGTGACCTTAGGCTGAGATGATGCCAGAAAGTGTCGCAGCTCTATCACCGATGACGACACAACTTGCGGCTGCTGCTGCTCTTCACTCGACAGTCGGTGTGGCTCGGGTAGGGGCACAAATGAAAGCTTGGAGGGAGGCGGTTCCAATGGGACCGGTGGCGGCTGAAGAAATTTCTGGGAAAAAGAGGGACGGACGGAAGGAAAGAAGGAGGCGCATCTCTTTTGAATTTCTGATTTTTTTACTTTTAGGGTTCTCCCCCTTTAATTCTTCTATTTACCACTTTACAAAAATACCCTACATATTTTTTGATTCATAACTTTTTCGTACGAGGTCCATTTCATGCGTGTTACATATCTACGAACTCATATCGTCAACCTCTACGACTTTCGTGAAGAACGTTTTCAAAGATGGGCGACGAGTCAAAAGTCAACTATTGAGCCCTTAATAACTTATTCTTTTTTAAGGTTTTTGGTTCTCTAAATCGATTCGACTTCAAACAACGACTAAATTGAAGGTGATGAATGAGATTTTATTCAAATCACCATTTAGTAATTTCACAGAAATGACTAGGAATATGAATTGAAAATTCGGATTATTACATATGTTCCTCAATAAAACATGAAGAATTTTTTTCACATTTACTATATACTACCCGGTGCTTCTTGTTCACCATCGGTGTATTGTTCCTAAGAATGAAATTACCTATCCTACCAATATTGCAATACCACAGTATTGTTCCTATGGGCTACAGTACATTGCCCATTTTGTCCTCTTTGTCCTACGCTCTTCTATTCTCTTCTACGAGGCTTCCTTTTTCGCTTCTTCCCTCACTGCGCTGCAAAAGTTTTGGTCTCCATAAATCTCTTCACCCTCAAGCTCTTGAACCTAAGTTTTCAGTCTTGAATCTTTTGTCTCCACAACCCATAATATTCAATCCCCAAAAGTTCACTGCGTATTCTCAAACTCATAATGCTCAACAATTTATTTCATTGGAAAACCTGGGCTTCAACCTTCTTCTTCACGAGGCATGGGCAGTATGACTGCGTGGGGAGTGTGTTTTCTTAGACCTTTTAGATTCTAGATAAATTAGAGAGCAGAAAGGAAAAAAATCATCAAGGAGATTGAAGACGGTTTTGATCTGGGTTCTACCAACATCAGGAAAGAAGGTGAAGAGGCCTGAAAGGCACTTTGGATGTGCTATTAAGATATTAGGTATTTTCTTTACTTTTCTTCTGAGGGATTACAATTTACAAATTTTACTTTCTATTTCTTAAATGCTTTCATAATGAACAAATTGAAGAAAAAAGATTAAGATGATCTAGTTAGAGTTCGTATGCAACCAATTGTGGGTTTTTCCTAAAATTAAAACTCTACTAGATCACCATTACCTTTAGCCACTTAGTCACATGACTATAAAAAAGAAGTGATTCATATTTCATCAAAAACAGTGAAAAACTGAGAATATATGAGCCTATTTAAATAATGGAGGAGCTAAATTGCAGTTGGTTTTATTCGTTGTGATTACCACATATATCATTTGAATTTATGTTCTAGAAAACTTCCTATATTCCTTTATTGTGCAAGAGTGCTATTAATTTTAATGAAGACTTATATTATATTTTATATGTAGTTATCAACCTAATCATCTCCCTTTCTTCTCTCCCTTTTGCACTATTATTCTGACATTGTGATTGAGGACAATGATTTGTATCAAATCCATTTATTCTATTCAATTGGGTATTTCAGCATTAGGACTCAACAATTTTTGAATTTTTCAGCATGTGCTGCTGTTTTGTCGTGATTCCTTTTCTTTCCATGATCATATTGTGGGTTTGCTTTTGGTGGGTGTTGTAAGTTTAGGATTTATTTTGGGTGCTGTAAGTTTAGAATTCCCTTCTTAAAGATGATTTGGTTGATGTGTATATCCATTGCCATTAAGCTTTTGTAGTAAACTGATCATTGTAGATTAGATGCTTAATATACATCGCAATAGATCATACTGTGAATCTAGTGTTAATTTTAGGAGGGTAGATGCACATATACTGATTCTTTTTTTACTGTTCTTTAATGATTTCAATTATGTATCATTGAATTTGTTTGTGTTACGAATTCACACATTTAGTAAAGGCATTACGTTTTTATATTCATATAAATTAGAAGTAATAAACAAAAAGTGAGACACTTTTAAATGTAACATAAAAAAACTCCATTGTTTTCCTGCACTATATTTTGATTTACTAATTTGTAGTCATTTGGTCTTTACTCTTTGTATGTTACATTTTCTTACTGATCTTTGAATTTTATGCTTTAAAAATCCAGGCTACATGGAATCAACAAGTAGTTAATTAAGAGTAGAATCAATTGTTACACAGTAAGTTTCAACTTTCAATTACACAGTAAGTTACAATTTCGTTCAAAATTAGGCATTATTGGCTATCTTAGTATGTTGTTTGTGTGATCTGAAAGCCCCAGTGAAATACTTACAAATGCCTTGCTGTGAAACAGTTTATTCAAGAATGTTGTATAATGCACCTATGCCATGAACGGTTGGTTTCTACATTCTGAGGGCCAAAGGTAAGAAAACACATAATGGCAAACTTAATTCTATATGTAAGAATTGGTTCCTATTTTCATAAATTTTCAATCTCCCGTTTGGCCTCAACTTATTGTCATGACTCATGATCATTTGGCTCTCGATTGATTCTTTACTTTGCCAATAAACAATAATGACTTTTTGAAATGCTTGATTTGAGGTGTGAACTATTTTATTTGAATTCATGAGATTTTTATTTGTGTTATTGAGCCCGTCGCTTTTTTCAAAAATATAACTTCTTCCATTCTTTTCATTTAGGCATGAACATAATATGTGTACGTATTGCCAAATTAGGATCTGTTGCATGGACACCAAAACATAGGCTTTATAAGGCGATCTTGTTTAGTGAAGTATATGATGCTCCAATGAAAATGAAAACTGCAGTGAAGAGCGGGCATGTACCTAGTAGCTGGTTGACTCAGTGTTAAGAGCTAGTCACAGTAAAAACCAAAAACTTTAGCTTTACTTTCAACTACTTGCAAGTACACAGTTGCTTACTTGCTGGACTTGGTTACCATGTTTCATTTACATAACTGGATGCAAATCATTCAAAGGGGCCTTCTAAACGTCAATAGGATGCAAGTAAATATTTCAGCGGAGTTGATGGGCGTTTCAAAGATTAGGCCACTCAATTTTATGCAGTTGTATCATAGTTTTTGACAAACAATGAAAAAGAAAATTCATACGAGCGCAAGACGATACAGAAACAGGAGTTTTTTTATTCATCTGAACTCACAATCTTATAGAAACCCTGATAAGAGAATAACAAAACTTTCACAATGTTAAGTCATTTGATTCATCTGAACTCTTTCAAAGAGGCCTACCTTTGACACCAACGTAAAAAGTTACCACATCTTTCCTTATCATCTTCATGTTGGACAATCAAAGAAATAACACTTCGATCCCGAATGACACAAGGGAACACCCAAAGCCTTGAACAACAGATTCCTGTGGGAAGAAGCCATTACCATTATACTGTCAATCATCCATACTTTATCATTCTTGAAAGTCACTTGTAACCATCAGTCACCAAAAATAGAGGTTAAACATAAAGAGCCATCAGTGTGTACGTCCCGTTAAGCCAAGCTTTTGAGCATACTTTTCATTTAAAATTGACAAGTTTATTTAAATTTTTTTTGACAAAATCAGATTGTATATATGAAATCGACCAATTCTGTAACCAAAAAATAGAATAAATAAAGAAATTGAAGGGATCCGAAATGAGAACTATCTAAAAGTTGATCAAGAATTGAAACACTGAAAATGTAATAGAGGCACCGGGAAATTTTCCACTGAATGTAAATCATGTTTACTTAATTTAAAGGAATAAGAACACTCAAGCATAATAGAGCAAGTTGCATAGACGGCTAGTTTTAACCATGCTAGGTCATTTGCAATTTCATTTCCTCAAAACAGCTGAAACCAATCTACCCCTTCTGAATGTTAGTTTTTGATATTATTTTCAGATGAAGATAGCAGTCGCTAGAAAGTGAAGGCATGGATAAATATTCACACTAATTTTTCATGCAATTTTTACATTTTTTCTCACGAAATGACAACCTAAATAATTAATATGATCAACAAAATCATACCAATTTACTATGCAATCTTCCATTCTATCAGATCCTTTACATTCTTCATTCGTTGCATGTGAAGTACCTTTAATCTTATAATCTTATAGCATATTTAATAAGTGTGGAAAACAAGGTAAGTGATGAACACAAATTGGGCAGCATATATTTGAGACAACAGAGGTCAACACCTTCGCCTGGTGCACAATAGAACAACTAGTGTGGCCTCGTTTAAGATTTGCTGCTTGTTACCAATGGTACAGCCATGTATTGTTACCAATTGCTACTGAGTATGTTGTTAAAATTTTATTTTAATTGTTTTAAATAACTCATTGTATTAGTTTTCTCCAACATTTCAAATATAAAATCGTCACAAATTGTAGTGCATCTTACCATGTATGACTAAATATTCTATATATACGAACAAATGATTGATAAACGATCATACAATAATATTATTCAATGAGATGAATTAGGACCACACACATTCCACAACAGCAACTTGCATATTTATGATCAATAACCTCAGAGTGCTACAGCTTCTTGTTTTAGCTTAAAATAAACCATATATACATATTTTAACTTGCAAAATACCAGCTACAAAACCCACGTTTTAGACTACCATGTTGAAAAAAGATTAATATGCAATGGATGTTTAAGGGAGGTTGATGACATATGAATTGCAAAAAGAACAACATCTCAATCCAACTCTGATTCATCAATGATCATTACACCTTTCAATCAAACATGATATATTACTTTTGAAAATATCGCGATGTCATCAGTAAATGGTGAAAAAAGATTTTTTGCGCAATAAGATAATTCACAAAACAAAAGTATTCATCTAAACTAAAACACTTCCAGAACCCTGACAAGAAAACACATGATCCTTAGAGAAACCAACTTACAGTTACTAATGTTCTAATCACTGGAATACCCATCGTCCTTATCTTCATGTTGTGTCACCACTTTCTCTATGAACCTCTTGCGAACTCCCTCGATCACAGCTTCCCTTGAACGATCATTAGCACTCTGCCCATCATTAAGTACAGGATCTGATTGGCAGAGAACTAAAGCCACACCTATTATTTCAGAATAACAGAGGAACAGTTCATTAATGATGAGCATTTTGATAATTTCAATCATAAGCCCAAAGTCCAGAGAGAATGCTAATAATGATCATCAGCTACAGTATTTGAGCTAAAGAACATATTGAGCAAGAAATATATATGTACTGTGTTCGTAAAAGCTTGCCATAAATAATAAAAAATTATCATCGGCTACAATGACTAAATCAAAACAAGCCTAATGATGTTAAACGGATGATAACATTGTGAACGGTAATGAACAATTCAATCAAACTATACATTCTAAGGTACTAAAACCAGTAAATATTGTAATACTTCAAACTGCCTCTCGACCTCTATTTCATCGAGCAAAACCAAGCTTTCAATATAAGCACCTGCCAAAATATACTACCACGGATATGCAAAGGTATATACAGTCCTCTGGTGAAGCACTACAGATCTGTGTTCACTATCTATGCCCAGCTTTAAGGAGTGGTGAGTAGTTCATTGTCTACGCTAAAGCATATATTTCTCCTTAGGTGAAGTCAAATTTTGTGCAATAACTACAAAGAGTTCTTTCATAGTCCATAAAATCAATGATCCACCTTCGCTTTTCAGAATAGCAAAACAAGACAAAAACCAAATCTTAGCACACATCAATAAGAGCCCTTTTTTTAAAAAATAAAATTCTTCGCTACCCATATCAAATGAAAAAGTCCATTGGTTTGAACTGTACAGCAGATTGATATGCTATTCCCTTCAAAAATGTATTTCCGATAAATCATAAATGAATTTAATTTAATCAAGGAGAGAAAACCAAACACTCATATAGGAGATGAGTAGCAGAAAACTAATAACATTCAGCCATCTTCATTTTGAAATTTAAAGCTTGCTACTTTCAACCAGCCGATTTATAATTTTATAGTCCAAAGAAGTACATATCAGAACAATTTATTCATTTCTTCTTTATATATATATATAGGAGGAACCTTCCAAACTGTTAAAAAATGAGAGACACAGAGTGGTATAAGAAAGGAGAGGGATACCTTCAGGTGTGCATCTCCGACCAAAGCTGCGCATCCCAACATGATTGGCTTTAACAGCACCACTGTTGTACACTAAAAGAGTCGGAAGATTACGATCTGGGTAGTTAGGAATGCAGTCTGTGGATATTATTTTCACAAATTTAGTTGCTGGGTACTTGGTTGCCAAATCTTCCAGACACTGCATCAACAATCCACACTCCGGAATTCCTTCTTTGTAGAGAATCACCACCACCCAAACGTCAGGTGGAGCTTGAGAAACCTCACGCACGAAATCCGATCCTGAAATTGGAACCACTGATCCAAACCTTGCAATCTTAGCCGCTTCTCTCAATTCAGACAGCCTCTTCCTCCTATCAAACAAAACCACACCAAAAAAATTTAACTCTCCTTTACAGTATTCGACATAAACACAGCAATAAGTTGAGCATTTCTAGTGGTGTTAACAGAACATATAGAGCTCGCCGCGACGCTCAACTCGATCAACCTCCCTTCCATCTGACCACTTTAGCCAACTATCCCATTGATTCCAAATATGGTTGCTTCTTTCCCAAATTATATAAATCTGAAGAGCTAGGCGTCATTTTCTTAACTATTTGATTGAATTTAATACTTTACTCCTGAATTGAGTCTTGAATCTTACGGATTTAAGCTCAGAATTTCAATTTCAGCTAGCAAGTATGAGTTGCTTTGATTTTGTCAGCAATACAATTGAGATGGAAATTGCAGAAGAAGAAGAAGAAGAAGAGTGGTTGGTTACCTGTATTCCTCAAGGAAGCGATCGTCGTCGAGATCGGGATCGTCTTCGAGATCCTGGAGGTCCTGCTGGGTCTTGTTATCGATCCAAGACTTGTCTTTAGGAGCGGAGGCTTCGTCCTCGGCGGGAGTGAAGGCCGGGGGCTTAAAAGCCGGCTTCTTCGGCGGAAGATTGCCGAGCTTTGCCTGAATATCATCCCACTGGGTGGAGGCTCCGTCCAAGTCCTTGTAGATATAGTGATAATCCCCCATCCTCTCTCTCTCTCTCTCTCTCTTGAAGCTCTCTGAACTCGACTTCTTCAAAGCTTATCCAGCCTTATATAACCAAAAAAGAAAAAGAAATATTAATTTAATTGAAAACAAATGAAAATAAAAGGAGAATACAGTGCAGGGTTTAAGCTCTCTCCCAGCTCGACCTGATTCGATGATGAAGCTCTCTCATTTCAACTCTCTCTTCTCCCGTCCAACACTCGGAAGCGCTCGACGTGACCTTTCTCTGCACACAACGGCGGCCGCCAACGCCCATCGCAGGTCCTGGAGAGGCTCGCTCAACGGCCTCTACCGTCGGATCTCCCGGAGCGATCCGAAGGCCTCCGCTTTACCCATTCTCGACAAGTGGGTCCACCAAGGCCGACCCGTTGATAAAGATGGCCTCGTCACTATCGTCAAGGAGCTCCGGCACTACAAAGACTACAAACAAGCTCTTGAGGTTTCGCTACTTTCGATTCATTTGCTTATTAGTTTCAACATATGATTTCATAATAATTGTTTTGCCACCGGTATGATTCTGTAGAGAAATATTCAAATCAATGACAATAAGAAATTAGTAGTTTTTGTTATGCAACACATAAATTTCCCTACTCTGCTTTGAGTATGGCTGTTTTTGAGCTTGGTTCAGAAAACATGCATGTAATAATGTTCCAGGCCGTAGAATTTGCATGTAATTTCTACTTGGTACTTTCTTTCTTGCTATTTTGATGTGTGAATAGGATGTGTATATATCAGGATTCAGCTTCTGAAACTTGTCTGTTATTGAACTCCCAGGTGTCCATGTGGATGAGTGATAAAAGGTATATTGAACTTTTGCCGGCCGACATAGCCGTCCGGCTCGACTTGATTGCAAAAGTTCATGGAACAGAACAAGCCGAGAATTATTTTTACAACATTCCCAAAAAATTGAAAGTCCTTGAGGTTTATAGTGCTCTTCTCAACTGCTACGGCCGTGCTAAACAGTTGGATAAAGCAGAGGCCACCATGCAGAAGATGAGGGATTTAGGGATTGCCAAGACGTCATTGCAATACAATATTTTGCTCAATTTATATTATAAGACTGGAAACAAGGAGAAATTTCACAGTCTGATAAGAGAAATGGAAGAGAATGGCATCGGGATTGATAGATTCACAATTGGGATTAAACTTAGTGCAGCTGCAGCTGCTTCTGATCTCGAGGGAATTGAGAAGATTGTGGCAGAATGGCAATCCGTTCCTGGGAGTCCTCTTGACTGGGTTAATTATGCTGTTGCAGCAAATGGTTATACAAAAATTGGAGCTGTGGACAAGGCTTCCGAAATGCTACAGCGATCTGAGGAACAAATACCAAGTTCTAAAAGACAGAGGCCAGCATATGAGTATCTTATGACTCAGTATGCAGTTCTAGGGAAGAAAGCTGATACTTTGAGACTATGGAAATGTTACAAGGAGCATATGAAAATATACAATAGAGGTTATGTATGCGTAATGACCTCACTCTCAAAGTTTGATGACATTGAGAGTGTTGAGAAGGTATTTGAAGAGTGGGAGTCTAAGCATTTAAATTATGATACGCGTATCCCAAATACCTTGATTGGTGCTTATGCCAGGAATGGTTATCTTGACAAGGCTGAAGCCCTTATGAGCAGGATAAGATTGAAGGATCAGAAACCTAATCCTACAGCATGGAATCATATGGCTAAAGGGTATCTTCATCAAGGTGAAATTGAGAAGGCACTTGATGCGGCAACAAAAGCTATTTCCGCTGCGCAGCCAGGGTGGATACCGGACAAAGATGTTGTGGCTGCATGTCTGGAATACTTCAAATCGAAAACAGATTTGAAAGGAGCCGAGGACTTCATAAAACTCCTAGGGGGTAAGAATATTATTCCTGTAAACGTGCAGGAAAGACTGTTGAGTCATATCAAAAATGAGAACTGGACCTCTGTAGTAGGTGAAATGGAATGGGATTTTCCAAAGGGTGATGAAGAAGAAACAAGTGAACTTACTGAGATGGAAATTGGGCAGTAGTGACTGTTAAGACTTAAGACTTGGCTTCCCACCTATACTGATTCCAAATAAGACCTGAAAGTTTGGGTTGCAAATGCAAGTCAACCACTAAGTAGGGAGAAGCAAACCTAAATGCCACTAAGTTTTTCTTGATTCTGCATAGGAAGACATTACTTTTGTTCCTCTCGTTCATCCACGCTGTCTTGTCTCATTTAAGGAGAGGCTGAACGATTTCTACCACTTCTGGTTTATACACACTTTCTTAAAGTGCATTACCATAAGAAGAGAATCAGCTGCCTTCTTTTTACCCAACAGGAGAGGATTTTATCGTTGCGCTTAACTTACATTATTAGTAGTAGTAAATACTATCACGATATATTATAAAGGTTAAGAAAATCATTGATTTGGGGTGATGCTGAATACTGAACTGGTCGTTTCTAAACTTTTCTGGCATAAATGCCGATTTGCACCCCAAACTTGGCTGAAATTGTCAATTTGCATCCCGAACTTACATTTGAGTCAATTTACCTCCTAAACTTGGTAAAAATTGCCGATTTACACCCCGAACTTGTATTTGAGTCAATTTATCTTCTAAACTTGGTAAAAATTGCCGATTTATACCCCGAACTTGTATTTGAGTCAATTTATCTCCTAAACTTGGTAAAAATTGCCGATTTGCACCTCATCCGTTAAATTTAACTGTTTCTATCCAATTTTGCGTCACATGTCATGCATTTAAGGGGTAGTATTGTCATTATATATTTATATTTTTCTTTAAAAAAAATAAAAATATTCTTTAAAATGAGGATTATTTTGTTAATTAAATTATTTATTTACATCTTTTTTTCTACCTACTTAACCCTACTTTGAATTATATATTCAATATATCCACCCATTCAAACATAGTGTGTTGTGTATAAATATATTTTTATATGTACACATTGTTGGAGGATAAACAAAACGAGAATAATAACGACGTAATAGAACAGAACGTAACCGTTTATTGATTGATAATAAGGCCAATATATAGGCATTACATAACCACAATCCCGTAGGATTCGGAGTCCTAATCTATTACAGAGATGCGAATCTATCTCTAACAGAAAACCTAATAAGGCTAAGACACACATAATGGTAGAGTAGTAATTCTCTCGGAACACGCATATATTTTTATTTTTCAATGTATTTATTTATTTATATTTTTTCTAATATCTGTTAACATACCATATCACATAAAATAATAAATATATAAATCAATAACATGTTTCGAAAAAACAAACATTGTAGCAAGTGTTCCTCTTAAGTAATTTTATTAATTTATTTCATTATTCAATATGAATAAAAATATAATGACAATACTACCCATTAAATGCATGACATGTGACGCAAAATTGGATAGAAACAGTTAAATTTAACGGATGAGGTGTAAATCGGCAATTTTTACCAAGTTTAGGAGGTAAATTGACTCAAATAAAAGTTCGGGGTGTAAATCGGCAAATTCACCTAAATTTGGGGTGCAAATTGGCATTTATGTCAACTTTTCTACATGTTTTGGAATAGACTTTGCAATATCAATAGAAGCTCACGTCTATGAAACAGTACAATTTGAATTTTGAATTTTGAATTCGAGAATCGGGTATGGACTATGGAGGTGTGAAGTCTTGAGGACCTGATTGAACAAACAAAATATATTTGCAGTTCTTTCTCCCGAAACCGCTTAGTTCTCAAAGTTTGTCATATGGTGCATCCTTTGTTCTAAATATCGGATTTATCGGTAATATTTAGAAAACGATACGATATCGCCCATATCGGTTATCGGTCAACGGTCATATTTTTTGTCAAACTCTGATTTTTTTAAATATATATTTTTTAATATTTATTTCCTCTTTTTTAAAAAAAAAACTTGTATTTTTTTTTCATTTTTTCATATAGATATCTAATTTTATATCTTTTGTATATATTTTTTTTAATATATAAAATGAATTTCGAGCCTAAACAATCATTCTTAAACACTTGTTTTTATTATTAAGTGTCGTTCGTGTACTTTAATTTTAAAAAAATAAGTATTTATTTTATATAGTTTACTTAGTACCGTTTTTTTAGTTTATTTAATATATTTTGAAGTATAATTTTATAAATTTTATTGAAAATAAGCAAATATGATAAAACCGATATATATCGATATATCTCAAATATATATCATTTTATCTGATATAACACCAATAAACAATATTTAGACCATTGGGTGCATCTATGACTCATGTTCAATTTTCATTGAAAGGTCGTGTGCCTAAGTTCGTTGGTACATGGATTCTTAAATACATTATTTCGAAAGGATCACGAGTAGAAGGCTCAAGCAAGACCTGTCAATTGTCAAATAAGGATTAATATCATTCACGCATTACTAATTATGTTTTTCGATACATTTATTACTAATTATGTTGTCGTCAAAAGTGTGATGCATGCATTATTCATGATTTCCACAATTGCTCCGTTCATGTCTTAGATCACTTCATGACTTTTTTTTATAAGGAAATCACTAGGTTTTTAAATTAATATCAGAAATGTCAAAATAGTCATTACATATCTCTTCGTTGTCATCTATAGACAAATAATAAGTTGTAAGAGACACTCACGATAGTACATAGCATATGACTACTCATTAAAAATTTAACCTGACTTTATTCTATAATGCATATTCTACGACGCATCATATATAACATTAGTCACCATACAAACTCATAAATCTTGTCCTTGCCCTTACAGTCATGGCTAACTAGAGAACCACAAAAAAGCAAACTGGGAGCAGCAACCTCAGTTTTCTACTTTTTGGAAGGAGTCTTGTTCTTTGATCCTGGCAGACGACCTCTCCTCCACTTCCCTATCTGTGCATCTGCCTCTGCAGGATTTTCTGGAGCAAACAGACCACTCAGAACCTCAACTAAACCCATTGTCTTAGCAGTAAGCTTGAGCGCTGGAGAAGTAGTAAGCCCCCGTACCGGTACCTCAACAAGTTTAGACCCATCCACGAGCCCAATACTTTGAACCCCAACAGATGTCAGCCCAATTGCTTGACCCCGATCAACAAGCCTTATTTCCATCCCAGAAGCAAGCCCAGTAGCCAGCTCAGTCTAATCAAAAGTCAAACCCACAATCTAAGAGTGAGCTCCCGCCGAGAAAAGTGGATCATCCCCGAAAACATAGCAAACTGTTCTGTCACCACCACCGCTGGTAACCTTCCTTAGCTGGACCACCTTTCCTTAGCTCTGACAGCACCATCTCCACCGACGACGCTTCAGTCACCACCAATTTCAATCAAGTGTCGAAGAGACGTGCCATTTCCACTTCCATCGATCGATCACAACCTCATCCGTTGTGACTAAACAACCCGCATGCCATACACAAGCCATGACACTTCTCGAAACTGAGATCCAAGAGCACCAATACCTTCGGAGTGAATACAAATCTCCATTGCGGTTATTCGGCGAATATCATGTCAAATCCAGACTCGTTGCACCAAATCCTTGCAATGAGCCGCGACAGGATCAAATCGAACAAACTCCCCCAGAGTTCGATCAATTTGAGTGAGTACCTTATCATTGCTCATCGCAAAAGGCAAACCTCGGACTACCACCCACATCGGAAAAAAAAATACAACGACACTGATCCAAGATCAAGGATGCCATCATACTTTTCTAGAACTAACATGGAGTTATTATAAAACCAAGGTCCCTCGAAGAGAACCCAATTTCTAACCTTCGCAATCTTGAACTGAAAGACCAGCACTTCATTCTCTTGTCGAATCAGAATTTGTTCCTTCCAACCCTAAACATTGGAGTGTTGCTGACAATGATGGAAGAGCCACCGGTCACTCCGAAAGAATTCTACCGCATAGATAGAAGAACAAGTCATGAATATCCTCTTCATTGTCCTCAAATCGCACCACAACCTCCTCAAGCAGCGCCGGAGAAGGAGCTCCGTCACCGCCATCACTCAAGTCACAAACAGTTTCAAATGCTAGGAAACCCTAGAGAGAAAAATCCAAAAAAAAAAAAACATATCACTTCATGACTTGATGTCGAGCATCTTTTTTTAAAAAAAAATCTTAATGCGGATGTAGCACCTTCAATCCTTCTACTAATAAAGAAATAGCCGCCTAATGATAAAAGGAAAAGAACTTAAGGCTTCTCACAAACAAAGTCACTTTCAACTAACTAAATTAGAAACTAGTGGTTTGGAAATTAGAAAATGGGTATTTCAATATAAACCCTTTTTTTAGAAGTTCTTTTAAGAGAAACTCACCTACATTTTTCTTCATTATTCATCAAGTTATTGTCATTCACTTAAATCTAAATTACAAAATGCCACTATTAAAGGCTGAGATCTAAGCTGCATGGAATTGAGTACAAGTACGTGGAAGCGAAACGTACAGAAACGCAGAAGCGTTCTTTTTTATTTTTTTAGAAATAGGTACGTTTTGAAAGTGTATGAATAAAATAATATATATAAATTATACAAAAAATAAACATAATAACAAATATGTAGTTTAAGTAACTCAAAATCTCAAATAACTTAAATAACTTAGTGTTCTACATTCGAAATAACACAAATATAATGAGAGATATAAGTATCAATAAGAGGGAGGGAGGGTCGGCAATTTGGCGGGAGGTCGAAAATATGTCAAAATGAGTCATTTGACTTGACGAATCTATACTTGACGAACCTAGGTCTAGCCTTTCATTTTAAAAAACAATTTAGAGAAAACCCTTATTTTATCGGGAATGCGTGGTTCCATTTTGGAAGCTTGTGTTTCCACCGTGCTTCCAAAACTCCTTTTTCTGGAACCGCCATTCCGGGCGCTTTCGTCGCGGTTCCTTAGTGGTTTCGCTTCGGAAGCAGGAAACACAATTTCTCATGCGTTTTTGTGCTAAATAGGCTGAGATACATCAGTGATTACTGATTAGTCAATGAACAAATTATACTCTCATTTATTACCTTAATTATAGATTTTCATAGTTCCTAATTAATTTCAGTTTTTTTTACTCATCATAAATTTAGAAATAGAAATAATAGAAATCAAAAGCTTTTTAAATTTAAATCAATTCAATCACGAAATCATTTCATGATGATATAAAGTTTCCATCTTTTTGAATAATTTTAAACTTTCTATTTTATAGGTATATTTTGTTCATATTTCATCAATGCACCCTATGTTTGAGATAGAGATATAAGGTTTTGTTCCTATCTAGTATTTTTTTTTTTAATTACAACCGAATGATTAGGTACATATCTATATAGATGTTTATATCTCTTCTAGGGATTTTTGCATCAACCTATTTGTTAGGTGTTCTATCATTTCAAAAATCTTTTTCATAGGTTGAATGTGAAATTTATACTGATATGCATGCTTCTATCTAGAGATATAAAAAAAAATGAAAATTTGAAACCTAGAACAAAGGTTTACCATATGAAAGTTCATGTACAATGATACGAAAAGAAAGGATTTGAGAAAATATATACATACATATTGCATGGATAACATACGTCATTTACATATTCAAAATAAAATGAATGAATGATACAAGTTTGAAATTCTCCCATATTATCTATAAAAGTTGGAGTAGTGTTTGTATTTTGGAACTTTTATATCAGCTATATAAAGAAGTTTCTCTAAAGGAAAATCTGAAATTGAATCTTTCAACAATTTAAAGTAATGAAAATCAATGGAATGTTTGAATTGTACAATATTTTAAATGGATGCTAAGATTAAGCAAACCAAAATGATCAAAAAGGCAAAATAGACTTGAATAAAAAGAATTTGGGTGTAGATTGAAAAAATAATTGGATGTGGGTTTAACATTAAAAGTAGGCTCCAATATTGAGTTTATCTCTAATTTTCTCATTAAAAAAGTCACGGCTTCAAAATTCTTAAAGTATTACCCTTGTTTTTTGTAAAAATTATGAAAAATGCCACTTACTCACCTTCGTTCCCAATCCAATTTATCGCATTTGGGTTTTGAGCACAGAAAGAATTCACAGCAGAACTGAGCTGCAACGAGGCGCTGCCCAAGGCTGGGAAGGAGCACCGGCAGATGACGTCACTAGTTCACCGTTCTAAGCGTCCAGCATCGGTGGGTTGTTGAAAGATCAAATGTTGGCGACGCTGGGCATATGCAAGGATTATGTTGACAACGTTGGGTGGAGGTCAAGGAGGCTTCAAAAGTATCGATGATCCAGATCGGAGGGCGAGGTCGTCCAAAAGCTTTGTCGATCCATGAGTACATTGTGGAATCTTTGTTATATAATTACAGTCAGTGTGACGACGCGGGGGGGGGGGGGGGAGTGTGTGTCACAGAAACATGAAGGTCGAGGGTTGAAGGCAGAGGTGGGGAAGTCGGTGAGGTGGTCTTGATGTCTGAAGGTCTGGACGGAGAACATTGCATCAGAGAAGATGATGTTGATGACATGGGTGCCCAAAGCAGTGTTTGGGTGCCCACATCATTTTTCTACATGTTGTTAGGATATCTGGTCAGATTTAGGGTGTCATCGCAATATCTACTCATCACATTATCTGTGACACTACCTGTTACAGTACTTATCACATTACGTTCCCATCACAGAACAAAGTTTAGTGTGACAGATAATGTGACTAGCAGTGTGGCTAGTAGTGTGACTATTAGTTTACCCATTACACGACTTGTCACATTACCTGTCACAGAACAATGTTTGTGTGACTGGTGATGTGACTGATAATGTAGCTAATGAATATTTTGTATGACTAGTAGTGTGGTAGGTAGTTTGACTGGTGATATGACTGGTAGTATGACTGGTGGTGTTCTGTACGACAACATCAATGTCGATATTTGGATTGTTAAATTGATTTGAGAAGTTCGAGATCACATAATAGTAGATATGGGTTCATTATTTCTAGTCATTCTTCTTCTTATTTTTCTTGTCACAACTTAGTCACAGAAAACAGTGTGATAGGGAGTGTGACATGAGGCGTAACAAGAGGTGTAACAAGAGTTGTGACATGTAATGTGACACATGTAATGTGACATGAGGTGTCACATGTAATGACACAGGTTGTTTGATGCTAAACGCTAAACCCTTTATGGTTTAGGTTTAGGGTCTAGACACTAAATATTATCTACGCTAGGTAGTGTGACAAGCAATGTGAGTTAGTGTGATACGTAATGTGATAGGTAGTGTGACATGTAGTGTGATAGGTAATGTGACAAACAGTGTGACAGTTAACGTGACATGCCGAGAGAAATGTCTAAATAAGTGAAATTATGTTAAAATTCAAAGGATATAGGTATGAGTATGCTCAAATTGAAAAGAATAACTAGAATTAGGGAACTTTGAGCTCTGGTTTTGCCGGAATAGCTTGAAGCACCACAATGGATAGCGGCAGCCCCTTGTGAGGGTTGTTGCACCTTGTACGATAGTCGACTCGGAGTGGGTATGGTATCAAGTGAAAGAGGGGAGAGAGATCTTTCCAACGGTACCAACCACGCTCAAATCCATAGTCTGAGGTAAAGTTATGGCCGGAATTATAAAAAGAAAAATAGTAATAAAAGCCAAAACAGTCTGGAAAATATAAAAGAATTGACTGTTTTCTAATTTTGTTTAAATCTTGCCGACTATTTATAATTTCATTTAAAATGAGATGATATTTTTTAATGGGAAAATAAGTTGTGACTTTTTTTCTAATTTATGATTGTACTATTTTCTAATTTGCCCAACAACTTAAAATGGATAAAAGAAAACTTAGTTGCATGCGAAAGTGCGGTTCTTTGGCTCGCATATTGAAGTATTGATGTGTGATTGATTTGCACAATTACCTTGCTGCTTATGGGTTGATTCCTGAACATTTAGTTTTTTGCGTTTTCCAATCCAATGTAATCTTTTGCTTTTTTTGGTTCCTTTCTTTCCTTAGGTTCTAGGATTAAACAGTTTTACCTGTACACCAACTAGTAAGTCAATCTTTGAACGAAAAAAAATAAAATGAGAGCATTCAAAACCCAATTTAGATTGAGCACTCTTCCTTAATAGTAGAGGATACTTATTTATGCGTATTGGCATATTGCTCTGCAGCTTTACGGTGAAGTTATATAATTGAAAAGAAGTCTCAAACGTCAAACCAGAGTACCAGACCATCCAGACATACTTAAAGCGCTACATATTGGTTTATATATAGAAATATATTTACAGACAAATAAACCCCCTTATATATGTCGACTGTCCAGATGGAACCCTCATCTCAAGACTTGCCCTTCCTTATACAACTTCACTCGCAGAATGCATCTCAAGCTCAGCATGTCATGTCTGCAGTAAATGATGAATAAACCTTAGTATCCAAATACACAGAAAGTAGAATAAAAAACAGAAGCTGTAAGAATAAATGAAGCAGAAACATTCCAAACTATGTAAACAAAATATCACAAGGTTATTTGTGGCAGATTAATTGGAAGCAGAACCTGCAGCACAGGGTGTCGAAGGCCTAATGTTGTCTGTCAGAGTTTCCCCATGTCTTTTAGAGCTGTTCTGGTTACCTCGGTTTGTCAAAGAACCATCAGCTGTTTGATTTGCTACAGGATCCTGGCCAACTCTACTAGTATCTCTGGTCTCAAGGCGGTCTATAATTCGAGATACATTAGCAATTCCAGCATTGACTTCTCTCCGGACTTCAGAACCAAGTTCTGACATAGAAGGGCTACGAGAGAACAGCCTATCCTTCCATCCTCTTGTACTCTTTGAAAATGACTCCTTGTATCTTGAGTAGAACCAAGTGAAAATGGTAAAAGAAAATTCGTGAGGTCTCATATGCAAAATTATAGTCAAATGAAGTTCAAAATAGAAGAATGGTCGTTTTATGTATCATACTTCATTGACATGGCATTAAATTTTGATTTCAGAGACTCTGAAATAGATTGAATATCTGATGGTCCTGCTGTTTCCTGATTCATTGGTGAGGAATGACTAGTAGAGCTCCTAAATACAGATACAAAATGGTCAAACAAATGCTTGGCAAAGAAGAGCAGACAAAAAAAAAACTGATCAACACTTTAACATACATGCAACAAGAATCGATGACTTACCAGTGACTAGAGGGAATTCCTAGATGATTTGGTTGCATGAGTGTCGGCCCAGATGGGGAGGAAGAAAATCCATCAGTTTGAACAGAAGGAACTTGTGAACTCCAATGTGATGATTCATCTCCACCTGAAGTAAGTGGGGTAGATGGACTTGCAGCAGTTATGATAGCTGGTTCACTCTCCTCACCCGAGGCAGAAACCTGACCAAGGGAATGTGCACCAGGGTGAGTTGAAATCACTGAGAAGTGTGGATGACCACGAACAGATGACCGGCTCCTCTGGCCTTCCCTTCTACCAATGTGGTGAGTCCTTCCCATTGAAGCAGCAGCTGCCAAGTGCTGGATGATACGCTCTTCAAGTTCAGCATCAATAATACCATCTGGTAACTGCATTGCAAAGGTTAGACACATTAATCCATAAAAAGGTAAATTCCTAAATTTAATTTCTTCAATTGTTTTCTACTGGAGAGTCAGGAAGTACTTCAGAGCTTCAGGTATTTCAAAGAATGTATGATATTAATTCATCAAAGAAAGGAATAAAGAACAAGATAGATGATATACATGCTGCACTTCAAAATTGCCAAGGGTGGGATGATGAAATACAGTTGCATGTCTTGCTGAGGCCCTAATGCTCCTCTCCTGTTCCACTGCCTCAAGTAATTCTTGACTGCCATGAACATACATTTTAGATACCTCAGGTTAGCAATAACAATACAAGTCAGTTGGAAAATGACAGAAGAAACCTGGAAGGATCCTTCAAGCTTAGGGCTTGCCAACACATCGGACATTGGGAACTTCTCTGGCACCTATATATGTAACACTGTGTTACACTCTTAAGATTGATGTACATTGTTCTCTTAACAATTTTTTTATAAAACGACATATTGATCATTCTTAAGCACATAAAGTTAGGTACTTTTCACATTTCGGATACTGATGGATAAACTAATGATGGGAAGAAAATTAGAATAAGGACACAAGGAGTCTCAGAAACAAAAGCGAGTACAGATTCATTATCTTTAAGCCGAGAAAAAATGTTGATGACTGTCAGTCAAGCAGAAAAAAACCAACCTCATTGACATCTTCATCAAGCCGGAGTTGATTTTAGTTTATATGAGAATGAAGGAATATTCACTCAAAAAAAAAGAGAATGAAGCAATACATAACAAGGAAATTTAATCAATTACATAATAAATTGAAGAAAAGTATGGCGGCAATGAAATAACATTATCTCTCTGTTCTTCTTAAGTGAAATAAAAAGCAGTCATAAAAAATATAAAGTAAGATCACTTATTGAGGTTTAGTAACAACCATAACAGAAGACAAACAAAGAGTAATTAAACATAACACTATAGTATGACTTGTACCATTCGAGAATGCAGTGGAAGTGAAATTCATGCTTGCAAGTTGTCAGCTGCAAGAAAACACACAGGAAGGTGATTGAAGACGCATTTTTGTAAGATAAACACGTGAATTACAATGGATATAGATTGTCAACTGTCACTGAGCGCATGTTATTCTACATTGCCACCACAACAATTAAACAGGATTAGGTATTGAAATATTACCACTGAAGGATCACTTTCACAAAAATCCTCAAGGCATATGCTACAGGCTTCACTGCATGAATCTTGTATTCCCCCTTCCACAAAAGCAGCAGCTGAAATCAATTGACTTTCATCCTTCTTTGCCCCCGTCATATCTGGAACCTTTTAATACATGAAACTGAGTTTTAGCATTGACAAAAAGAGTACAGGATTCATCAAATGCAGCAGAACCAAAAACCAGAGTAAGGATCCACATACGGAATCCAGATCAATTTAAGTCCCTACTTTGAATGGTAAAGTTTAACACAAGATTTTATCTTCAACCACCAGTAAGCTAATTAGAGATACGGTTGAAATTTTTTTTGAAATGCCAAATTATAAGCCCCAGTTCAATGAGCTAAGACCTACTTTGTGAGGGTGGTGAGTCTCTTACGTGTCACTTTATTCAGCACTGGAACCACATTTACCACCAAAATCTTTTGGAAATATTTCTCACCACAGATTTACTTGAGTTATTTTTCATCTATGTCAAAATCTCCCCATCTAAAATATATGTCTTTGAAAAATGTAACATTTCACTACGATTATAAGTGTTTTCTCTGGAAACTGAGTCAAATGGCTTCATTTCATAGGCCACACATAAATTTAATTATCCTTCATCAACCAAAATCACCTTTGTTAAAGAGCTTGAACTGAGGCAGGTGAAAAATTGTATATTCCCTAGCATTTGAGTCAGGCTACAAGCTTGTTTTAGGGACTGGACTGGCTTGGTTTAACTGCACGCTTAGCTGAATTGGTTTAGGAATTATTGGAAAACTCAAAGATATCCATGTAGGGTGCACAATTCAAATAGCTGCACTATACCTTTGGTAGCTCTACCAAAGATGAATAAAACTCTACATGTCCTGCATCAATGTAATTCCAGGACACTGGAGAAACATTACACTTTACTTATAGCTGCTTGAAAACTAATGCATATCCTTGTCATACTTTACTGCGATCATCCACTATTGTGAATTAGAAGCAAGTTTAAACTTTCTGATCACCCAGAACAGAAAGAGAAAATGCATTTAGTCGTTTCTAATTTTCACAAACAAAATCAGGAATAACATGATAAAGTTTGAAAAGCTGATTTCTTTAGCTCGGACATGGTTTCCTCATAATAAAGTCCTATACATAAGATCAATACATACATTCATCCCTCCATTCATATCATCCATTTGTTCATGCCAATAACACATACAAAACACAAATCCATCAAACCCAGATTGAAAAAGCAAATGATCAAATGAACGAATAACCATAAGAGGACCAATCAAGTTTCAATCTTACAAAGAAAAGGAACAAACTTTAATCAAAATCCCAACTGCAAAAAGGTTTAAGGGTTTACCTCCATTGAGGGACTGGAAATGGCAGTCAAGAAATTCAGAGAAGAAGAGCCATTCATGCAGCAGATCAAGTCTGAATTTCCCAACAAGAGAATCCCACTTAGAGATTCATAGCAGGACCTCTGCAAATGGATTAAAACACCCTAGAATTCAGTGGTGCACAATGATTAATAGCTAAAAAGAGAAATGAGGAGGAGAAAGAAGGAATAAGAATATTTTTACCTTTAAATAATTTGTGGGTATGTTGGTTTATATTGATTGCTGTTTTTTCAAGTATAATATCCCTCTAATCCAACTATCCAAGTTAACTAAGCTCTCTGTTTTCACCCACACAACACGTATAATCTCATCTAATTATAATGCTTTCCAATACCAGCTTAAAGATTTTTTCTATAAATACAAAAACAGTGAAGGTGCGTTTCAAAATTCAAACTTTCAATTCCCACATTTGGGGTTTTGCTTTATTTGTTTTGTCTGTTGTGCGTAGGAAAACAAAGAATCCTCGACAACGAGGACATGATGAAACTGAAATTAAGATCTCAAGAGTCGCGTCTCCCTTTGATCAGTTCACACCCCCTTAGAATATCTTATCTTTCTCTTTATGGGTCATATCATTTGTAATTCTACTATGCTCAGTTTTTGTTTAGCACAATCAGACATTGCTATATTGCGAAAGTTTCTATAATGTTTCAGCTTATTGAAAATTTTGGAGTTGAGTAAGTCAGACATTACAGTGTGTCTAACCAATTTAACAGCAATTTTCAGATTCAGGTTAAAAGATTTAAAGATATGGAGTGTTCGAGAAAAATTGCAAACAAGCTTGGGAAGATCGTTAATGGGATTCAATTCACCTCAATTGTACCGTAAAGTTGTAAACACCTTAGCGGCTTAGAAACACTAACAAAAATTCAAACGAAAATTTATATATGGCTATCCGAAAGATAAATACATCGATCTAGAAGCTATTTAGTCGCAATTTGTGACTCGTAATATGCAGGCAGTATTGTCCTTGTCCCTTCTTTGACTCTTCTAGTAGCAGCCTGTGGACTTTGAAATTATATTGAACCTGCAGATCCAAGTATATTAGATGATAGTCTAGATGAACTTCCTATTGGAAAGAATCGGTCTGGTCTTCAAAGTCCACATAAGAGAGCTTGAAGTCCTAATATTTGACATGAGTCCTAATATTTGACATGATAAGAAGAAATGTATGACAGTTTGGAAGAGAAAGAAGACTGCTCTTTTATCCTTATTCCGATTTCTGAACCTACATATGCTGCTAAACTATCACTCTAAGGCAAACTTTTGTTTTCAGGACTACCATTTTCCATGCTAATTACGATCTGATGACCATGTACTATTGAATGTTGATAACTACATGCATTTATTCAAAGGAACCATATATTCTTCATTCTTGATGCTGATGAGCTTGTATATGTCAGTGTGCCCTGAAGCTGGCTATCAGAAACCCCACCAAATAAATGAGAAGATTGTTGTTGTACGTCAGTATTAATACTAATATTGACCCCATTCTTTTACTTGCTAAATAACCAAATAAACTAGTGGACATGAAACTCAAAATGATATAATCGTGTGTGTGCATGTGTGTGTGACTTTGTCTAATTCGTTTTTCTGATGTACGCGTCGACCTGCAGCTGGCCGGCCTGAGAGGATGCCTCTTGGGAATCATGGCCAAATCGGCAAATCTGATCATTCAAATCCAAGAATAAGTAAATTTACCCGTCCTAACATCAACCTGTTTGCATGTTTCTCATCTTTTGGAAATATAGCAAAATGAGATATGAACATGCAAGTAATCTCAACATATATATAGGGATTAGGGCCAATATAGGTTGACAATTCGGAACAAAAACGGATCCTCCACTGATTATTCTAAACACTTATAACAGTTGGTGTAGATCATATCGTTCCTATGCTTGAGGTTATGTAAAGAAATTCCAAACCAGCATCCCTCATTCTTGCCCACAACCAACTCCCAATCATTGACCAAAAAAAAAAAACTCCCAATCACCGTGGAAATTGCACCACTTCGTCAGTCGAGTAGCTTACCTGACTGAAAGACCATGTCGTCACCTACACACAAGCAAACCCACACTCTAACTGCCACAAGACATCCGCCCACCCACCGAAAAGCAAGAAAATCCGAGGACAAAATTTTTCGCCGCGCACCGACCAAGGAGTCTAGTCGTCGTCACCGCACACACTGTCAGCCACAAATTCGAGATTTTGTGTATTCTAAATCACAGACCTTGATTGGAGCAATCCAAAACAAATCAACTTCGGCACCTATTGTCGACGCCACCATTCCTTCGCCTGTGCTTGATTGCCTCCAGTAGTTGACGCCTAGACGCCCTTTAACAATTGGGTACGATTCCGCCGCCGTTTTCGGAATGGTTGCTCCAAGAAAAGTGGAACGTTTTTTTTATGCATAGTCTGTTTCTTGGTTGGTGGTGAGTCTCCGATGACACGTTGATAAACAATTCTGAGTTTAAGTACTAAGTTGATAATTTTCTAAGTCTGGGTAATACTTAAACCGTGTCACAAGAATTTGGGGACTAATGCCGAAATTTTTTATTAAGATAATTTCAGTAATTACATTTGTTTTAAGGTATGTGCGCGACACATGACCAAAATGACGGCGTCGTGACAGAAAATGGTCTCATGCGTTACATTGACATTGCCACAATAATTTGAGACCTAATGGGTTTAATTTTTTTCAACTTTAATACATATTGCCTTGGAGAAATACTATGTATCGTTTATAATCCAAAAATGACAATTCACTTTTCAAGCCAATAATATGATCTTAGATATCCTATGCTTTTCTTAAATATTGAAGAATACAAATGAGTAACGACAAGTAACAACTATCATAAACTATAAATCAATTCGAGCCAAGTGGTCACGAAAATCATTGTTTTTGAACATCGCCCAAATTGAATGAGAAGAAACTACTCACTTTATTCTTCACTTAAACTCAAACTTGCTCGATAACTAACATCGGTAGAAAGAATCATTGTCACGCCCTGGACCGCACCGGACTCTGGTCTTGACATATGATTTAAATGTTACAGAATGGAATGTAAATAAAAAATAAAAGATTTATTTCTAAGCTCTTCTTTCTAGACTTGTCCAACCCCAGCTCGGTAAATATATAAACATCTAACCAAAAAATATTAGAAATGGGTGAGTGAGTGAGTGAGTGTTGATACCTCTTTTTCCACAAGCCCAAAACTAAGGCCCGACGTGCAAAAAACTAGGGTCAACAGTCATAAAGTCATGCAAAGCCCAATATCAAGCCACTCAAGCCTAAGCCCAACGCACAATCCACATAGACCTAAGCTACATCTGGGACTTATACGAGGGTTGTGGTGTGTAAGGTTACGAATCATGGAATGCCTATTATTGGAATGAAAGCCCATAAATAATCTTGAACTTTGGACCAAGGTTCAAGCCTCATGAATTGAATTCTAATTTAGGTTAATGAGAAAGAGAAATATCACATGCAAAACAAGCCCAAATCCACCCCTTAAACCAATATAATTCTAATTTTCTACCACCAGCAAAGATAAATCAATTACCTCCATTTTCCAACAAGAAGGAAATATATTCCCAGCAACATATCTCAAATAGAATCTAAGAAGAATATATTCTCAACAGCTCAGCAAGATTCCTGGGAAACACAATAGCAGGACTCTTGAGAATCACAACACCAAGATTCCTCGATTTAAGGAAAAATATAAGCAATTACCCAAATAAAAAACTAATTGCACCATTATAAATAGGGAGGGGGAAGAATCTATAAAAGAACCAAAAGAGGAGAGAAACCAAATTCCCTATACCAAACCTTGCTCAAACCTTCACTTACCTTAGCCAAAACACCATCTCACGCCATTTCTTCCTCTCTCATTGAACTTCCATGCATTCAGCTCCCTCACCACAACCTTGCATAAACCTCTTTTTTGTCGAAATTCACTGATGTGAATCTGGAAATCACTGGTGGGACGGACACAACTGTAAACTCCCTTGAATCTCCATCCCTCAGGATTTGCTGGGTCTAGTCTTTGCTTACTCAGATAAAAGGGATGAGATCATATGCTTGACGATGGTAATTTCACTGTCGTACACGTAATACCCCGAAATTTAGTATTTACTATTTAGTACTTTAAGGTTATATTAACTTAGCATTAATTCAATTTTTCTTCTAATATTTCTCTTTAGAAATCAATGATGCTAAGGTACATACTTTCAAAGATATATAATTTCTTTTTGTAAGTATTAGACCACGATTTGAATACGTTAGCTCACATTTTTGCGTATACTCGATACTTTGTAATCAAGTTTAAGACTAACACTAATAATATTATTTTTTATGCACTATATTAGTATTAGATAGTGCAAATATATTGAAAACCATATGAAAGGAATATACTAAATTTCTTTACTTTTTAGAATAACACATACAAATGTGTTTGTTATATCTACATATATATATAATCCTTATGTCAATATTTTTTTAACCTAGCTGATTTATTTTTATGTTTTACCCCATCACACTTTTTTTTTCTTTGTCAACAACCACACTAACTAGCTAAGTCATCACTCAATATTAATTATTGAGAATGGTATGTGAAAATTGAACTTTTGTGTTCTTTCTTGGCCTATTTATAGTTGTGAGCTGCCTCAAGTTTTCTTCACACTTCAAAATCAGAAATCATGCAAGTATAGAGTTCTTTTAGTTGATAAAAAACTCAATCATCCAATATTTCTCAATCTAAAATTCTAGCCTTCATTCTTTCTCTCTTAAACAAGTTTCTTCCTTACTAAAGTAATCCGACTTTGGATTCACATCAAAACATTCCTTTCACCTCTGAAACTTCAAAGTAAGTACATCTTACATCCTTATAATCTTTTGCCTCTTTAGATTTTATCAAAGTGCATAGCTAAGGATAAAATGGAAAAGACCATGTTTTGGTAAGAGTTATATTTTCATATTTTATAACATCTGAGTTTGTCCAAGGTAACAATATCATTAAATTCCACATGAAAAATTCTTCAATTTAGGTATTTGAATCACTCAAAAATGTTTAGAAATGAAGAAGTTATGGCTAATCAAAATTAGAGTTAATAAACTCACTAAAAATCTTTTGTAGCACTCACAACTTTAAAAACTCGTATCTCACTCATTTCTTAACCATTTTCCACAAACTTTATATCACATTAAAGTATAAAACCTCTACTTTTAATCTGGAAAGTTTCAGCAGAAATGATAAAAATTTGTTATAAGTAGAATATGTAAACATCTAACATGAAAACTTGATGATCGGTTTCTGCACTGCTACTGTGTTTGAACTTTTTTAGACTTAATGACTTTGAACTGGACTGTATGACTTATCCTATTGGATTCCTTACGAAAAATCCTTGAACATAGACTCCTAACTTTTCTAATTTGGACGTTTATTAATTGAGTTATCGATACGGAAAGTTGACGAACTTTGACACTATTATTTGAATGACAATTGCTACTTTTGACAAAGACTTTTCTCATTATGGGAGAAATGACTACTAATCCTTTGACTACTAACTAATATTATCTAATAACTTTTAATTTAAAGTACATTTACTTTATTTGCATATTTACTTTCAAGTTTATTAACTTGTTTATTTCATGCAACATTGAGTTATTGATAAGTATTTATATCTTGGTGTGAGATTATATATATATATATATTTTTTGTAAGTATTAAAATATTATAATAATTACTAAATTTGTGATATTCTATTCACTTTTGAGTTGGAGGTGTGAAGCCGGGTGATTAGTACTACCTCGTGCTTAAGTGAATTGCTAGTAAAATTGTTTTGTGTTTTGAGAGTTAGCCTTGGGCCTTAGTCACTACAGATAGTGCACTATTATACTCATAGGAGAATTGACCTTTAGTATACATATTTTGTTGTTGGTCTCGGTATGCTAAGGTTTATCCGTGTTTTGGGTAAACGTGAACCCTATCATGTGACTTTGTGATTAATTACCAGTTTTCTTGAAAATTAGCACAATTGATTGAATATATTGATGCTGATATGTATATCTATATCCATAAGTAAGAATTTGTGTGACCAAATACACCTAGTTCTTGGTACATTTTACTTGGTTGTTCATATTTAAATTTCTCATTAGCCAAATTATTATAAGAATGTATTATGTACTTACTGGATCTGTGTTACTCATGATACTACACAATCTTATTTTCAGGTAATGAGTAGATGCTTGGAGAATGCGATGAATCTACTAATTAAAATGATGGTTTTTCTTCACTTATTATTTCAAGACAATAAATGCGAGACTCATGTATCTTCACTAAATTTCAGTATTTCTAAATCTGTTGTATTGTAAAATAACTCTGATTTTGTTTCCTAATAAAAGTATTATTCAAACATATAGTTCTATCAATTTTATTGAGAAAATTTTATTAGTTTTAAGATCACACCTCTAATTCGGGAACCATATTTTCATATAATAATGGTTTCGGATTTGGGGGCGTGACAATACAAGCCAGATCAAAAACACCCTCTTACAGTGAGTAAAACCACGCACTCAGTAAGTAAATCATGTAATATATCAGTGAAGTGATATCATTTCTTACACACCCTATAAAATAATATATATATATATATATATATATATATATAATATACACATAGATCACAACAATTCATCATATCACATCACATCCTCCCTTTTTATTAGATATCCTTCAATTTAGTGTACCTTGGGGCACCTAATGGTCATCTTGTCATATACCTCTGTGTGTTACGTCCTTACCTCTGGATAATCAATCAAGAAGTTCATATTGTTACACCCTGACCCGGATTAGCATAGACTAATCCAAACCAAGGTGTTCAAATATGGTGAACCATCAATTCTACTTTCAATAAAGAGCTTCATGCCAACCCAGAACTATGGCAGAGGTGTCGTGTTGCTTTGAGGTGTCTCATTCACTTGGTCGTCATCCAAATTAATGGTTGGAGATGATTCGGTTGCGGAGGAGTACCATGGTAACTACTTGCATATGGAGATGGAGTAGTAGGTAGTACCGCAACGAAAGATGGATGATCTTTAACCACTTCCAAAAATTCAAAGTGTGTAAACTTTTTCTTCTTGGCATTATAGTAACATGATTGAGCTTGCCCGGTACTAGCACTCAATTTTGCATATAATCGGTATGAATTGTCTCCCACAATTTGTCCCTCTTTTATTTGTTATCGTCATATTCATCAATGCTATGACGGAAAAAAGAGATGCACATTTATAAATCCTTGGAAGGAAACCAATGGGTGCCCATTATTTTGGGAAAAAAAATGCTAAACGAAATGAGAGAATAAATGGAGGAAGATGTGAAATTTGATGTGCACAAATTGGTGTGAGTTGATCAAATATTGAAGTAGTATTTATAGGCAAATTTTTGGGAGAGTTTTGAAATTGTTGGGATTTTTTTACTTTTTTTTTTGAGTTTGTATCCGTTATGATCAAATAGTAACCGTTGCTTATTAATTCTGACAATTTGATCGAAATTTCTGATTCAAAATGAAAGGTCCAGATCTATTAAATCGTTGGCACATTCGGTAAGCCACGTGTCAACCATTCATTGGCCCATTAATTTTTTAAAATCTTTTACTAGCGCGTGCAATGCACCCGCCTAACAGAAAAAAAAATTTAAACGTGTCTGACATCACCCACGTGTTGTGGGCTCCGCCAAGAGATCAAGCAATCGTCGGATCAAAGTTTGCTCGAGCGGAGGGGTGAGCAAATCGTTCCGGTTGATTGAGCGAGCAAATCTTATCCGGTGCGAGATCAGAAATGAGTTTGCTCTAGCAAACATGCCGATCTCAGTCGGTGCTCGAGCACCACCTCCTCTTTTGCTCGCCGGTGGGGTTGCTCTTATAATTAATTAAGTGGAAAAGCTAAGTCACCCACCGAAATTTTTATGATACCAACGTAATAGAGTAAATGTAAATCTTAATAATAGTAACAACTCGCAAATTCGTTTGTTACTAATACCGACCACATATGAAAATAATTCCCCTCAATTTTACTTTATTCAAAGTGCAAACAATAACCATTGTCAAAAAAAAAAAAGTGCAAACAATAACCATTACTTTACCCTTTTAAATATCTTCCACTTAATATGTGTCCTATGACTCATGGGAAGGTTGCTGACTGAACTTGCGGTCCAAGTAGTCCTTCTTGGACAATGAGAAGGTGACACGTCACCGAAGAAGTAATTTTGACAACATTTGTAAAAATCGTTACAAATAGTTTGGGTCTCAGAAAAATTATCAGAAAAATATTACGGATTTGTGGTAACTCCTATTTTCTATTTTTTAAAATAAAAATAAAATTTGACCAATTTGAAAACTCGGAATATTACAATGACCCCTCAGTCCTTTAGATTTGAGTCTCATCTGGTTGAGTCATCTTCATTGCAACAATGATCCCCAGCCTCGGGACAAAACTGAAGAGATGTTGATAAAGTATGAAAATCGTCATTTGCAAATTACAAAGCTCCATTTGAATTCAGCATCCTTGTCTTTGATTGTAGTATATACTTTCAGCAATTAAATTGTACGGGAAATATATAGATCACACATATTGAATAATTTTAAAGATGTAGAACTAAAGAGAAGTAGAACAAAACCCAAGAGATTTGGTGTAGTGGTAATACATGCTGCATTTGCATGTTGGACGAATACTGATGTGATACTCTTGGTAATAAGAGGTCATTAGTTCGATCATCCGCATGTGAAAGCATTCCCTGAAAAAAGCTTGTACCGTATCTGCTCTCCAGATCTGGAGTGGTAGACTCACATTCACCTTTTTTTACAAAAAAAAAAAGAGAGGTAGAACAAAAGCAATTGTGGATCTTGAAAATTTGGGTGGCGGAGGATAAATGATTAAACGTGAATAGAGATAGATTCGCTCGCATAAAAATATGAAATCTAGAGCCTCAATGGACCACGAAAGTGATGACTGAATGGGTGAAGTGAGAAAGAAAGGAACATTTTGAGTTTTGAGTTTGAGGGTTTGCTTTATTTTCTGGTCAATTAGTTTCAACAGGAAAATCATTATGGAATCTCACGTAGGACAATGAAAGAAACAATTACAGATTTGATTGATTCTTAGCTTTACGTCTTTACACCAACAACCCCAAACCGCCCTTCATCGATCCTACAAGTGCCCTTTTTACTCTTTTTTACGAATGAAGAACACTGCTCAAGTTCCACTTTACCCAACTTGGCTTTCGTACTGTTGTTGTTGTTGATGGTGCTGATGTTAATAATCTTAACATAGAGATATGAGGATCGATATCATTTAGCTCCACTCGTCTTAAACTTAAGTTAGGGAACCTCTCTAAAAAAATTCCATGTCAAGCTATTTGAAATCTGTTTTCGTTGTCAATGTCTTGAATTTATATTCATTATTGTACGTTAATATTAACTTAGTTTGAAAAAATAAATAATTTATGACTTTATCGTTATAGACGAAAGAGAATACAACATAGTATGAATGACAATTTCAGGTGCAAGTACGATTTTTGAGACCAACCCTCAATTTTAAATTACATTTTAGTAAAACCAATGATTTCAAAATTATTTTACAACAATCATTACTAAGAGATCAACCGTGCACAACATAGATGGAGAGTTGTATTATTTGACATTAGGTTATGTAAGTGTGTTATATACGTATTGATCTTTCCATTATACCACCGTTTTTTCAAAGTAAATGGAGACGTCATTAGAGCAGTTATATTTGCTAGTTGGTATTTTGCTGGGTACTTGTTGGTAAAAACTTCTAATATTATTTCAGGTCATTGTAATTAATGGTATAAGTTTCACGTACCCCCTTATATTCGACAGTTTCATTAAAAAAAACTTAAAAGACAACCACACTAACCCCATTTTAAAAAAACAGAGATCAGTTGTGCCGCATTCCCAGTTTGGCATCCACATTTTTGACAAAACCAAAATACTCCGTGGACAATATGATATGAAATAAGCCATGGTATACCTTTAGAAGCGTTAGAGGCTTAGACACTCGTGAACAAGGACCTTTGAATAGAAACTGCAGAGCGAACTTAATGCACAATGCCCTCACCAACTTGGCCTTGCGTGATATCACTATTGGTACCAAAGTAGCATCTAGAACTTATTGTGGACTAAAGTCATCTCCAATTCCCCCAATTTAAGGGCTAAAGAGGTCTCATTTAGCACTTTTCATCTCTAATCCTCGTAAATTAAATGCTAAAAGACATTAAGTGAGAGCTAAATAACATTATTAAGGACTAATATAGCCCTTAGCAATGTCTCTTAACCTTTTGAGTGAGTTTATATTCTCATTTGTTTATTCAATAGGTCCCCACATTTTATCAACTGCAATTAATTCTATATTTTTATTAATACATTAACTTTATTTTTGATGATTAATATAATTAATTTTAATTTTAATAATTAGTATAATTAATTGTAATTTGATGATTAAAATTAGTAATGGTCTCTACTTAAATGGATTAAAAAATAGTCTATATGTTTATATATATATATATAGAGAATTTCTCATGTGCGGAAGTTCGTACCATACGGATTCAATAATTCCGGCGACCGGCGACGCGCAACGACAGCGCCGACCAGCACAACCGCACTCCCCTCCTCTCCGCTTTCCTCCTAGTGTCGGCCGGAGCTCCAGCGCTGGCCTACTCCTCCCAAAATCTACAGATTTCTAGAAATTTCCCAAAAAAACATGATTTTTCTAGAAATCTGCATAATCCAGGAGGAGTAGGCCGGCGCTGGAGCTTCTATCGGCACTGGGAGGAGCATTGGAGGAGGGGAGTGCAGATGTGCTGGTCGGCGCAGTCGTTGCGCGTCGCGAGTTGCTGGAATCGCCGAATCCGTACCGTGCAGACGTCCGTAACCAATAACGCAGATATATATATATATATATATATATCAACACACTTGATTGATTTATCACTTTATTATTTCTTTAAAATTATTATACATAAATGGTAGATGAATTTGCAATGTGATTGCTTTATTTTAGTTTGTTTATTAAATATATACATCAAATGTGGTTGAATGAGATATCCTTTAAAATGAAATTGAGAAGATATAATAATCTTAATTAAAATGTCAAAACTAACTTTTTAATTATAAAAATAGTCTTAATTACTACAAGAATCTAATATAAATAATAACACTTAAACATATAATAACATAATTAAAATATTAAAATATAATTTAGGACTAAATTTTAGTCTTAACAAGTTAAATACAGTTAATATCGCATCGACTAGACCACTTTTCAAGCTTGAAATGTTTTTAGCCTTTTGAATTTCAGATCGCTTAATAAAACAATTAGACCCTCAAGTTCTTCCTCACTCAAATTTCTCACCTTCCCTTCATGACAGGTATAGATAAAACCTAGGAGCAAGGGGTGGGGATGACCCTGCCCTTGTATTTTAGGACAGAGCCAAATCAGGAGTGCAGAAACAGTGACAGATTACACGCTCACCACTACTGCACTGGCTTCCCAGTTTCAGATTAGATCTGGAACAACCCACCTGAGTTGGGAACATGGAGACTGAACAGTGACTCGTGATGATAATAATAATAATGACGCCTTTCCCTGGTTCAGTTTGGGACACCATATTCCAGTCAAGGTGAGAAAGTAAATGGTGACATTTCCTTCAGAAACTGGAACCCATGATTTAGCTCCTAACTGAAAAGGGTAAATTATTTTCACGGGTCGGCAGTTCTTTTGACCGAAAGGTGATTCCTTCCCTGCCAGAATTTACAATTAACAATTCCGACCGACCACGCCGAAGGTGACCGAAAGTTTCTTATTACTGGCCTGCAGATTTAATAGAATTGCAAGACAATTTTAAAATGGGTAGAATTAAAGAGTGAGGTTTGCGTCTGCCAACATAAGAAACATCCAAAATCTAAAAATTGATGATATTCTTAATAAAAGCTTAGGAAATAGATTAGGTGAATAGTGTAGACACATGAAATTTAATGAATTAAATCATCCTCATTAAATAATTAAATCGACCAAGAATCTGAAAAAATTACACACGTGGCCTAAAAGTCAACAAAGTCAGTACGGATCCGAATAAAATTCGCGTCAGCACATAAACGGATGATTGTAATCGAAACTATGTGATTCCGACTTTAATTGGAAATTGAATATCATTGACGATCGAAATGGAAATCGGACATTTGATTAAATTAATAAATTTCTTTACGGTTATAATTAAATCAATTATTTGAATCTGTTTAATTTAATTATCCTCGTAACTAATTTTAAATTAATCAGAAAATACATTGATTTAATTATACAACTAAAGAAGTATTATTATTTTAGTATCATTAAAATATTCTATAAAATAGAATATTCTTGACACTATAAATACCTTTTTCAACATAAAGAGAGGGGGGATTTTTGACTAGAGAAGAAGAGATAAAATCATTTGAGCAAGATCACACTCGACAAATCCCGAAGTCTCCCAAGTCCACGAAGAATCATCAAGCTGCCAAATCGATCGTTCTTCATCAAGTCCAAATCCAAACTCAAGTCCACGAAGAATCATCAAGCTGCCAAATTGATCGTTCTTCATCAAGTCCAAATCCGAACTCAAGTCCACCAAGAATCATCAAGCTGCCAAATCGATCGTTCTTCATCAAATCCAAATCCAAATCCAAATCAAACTCAAATTCTCAAGATCAAGTGCACGTCACCCTTGAGCCAAGTCACATACGGAGATAGAATCAAAGAAGTTCACAAAGATTGTAACCCCGCGCTTGATATTCAATAAATCACACTTTATTTATACACGTGTCTGCATTTTTGTTTGTTTTCAGATTCTCGTTCTACAAATAGATACAGAGAATAAATGATTAACTACAAGATGGAGCCGTATGGGTCGTCAATGCCTGGTTCATCTTTAATGGGCTTGGATCGGACTGAGTTGGGTTTTTTTTTCAGTTTTGAAAAATAACGGGCCGAGACGGACCAGACTTTGTTGCTTATCTTATTATCCAAGCCCGCACATGTATGATGAGCTTTACGGGCTTTTTCGGGCCGGACTTGATGAGTTTTTTGGGCCGGGCCTATCGGGCTTTATTTTAAAAACTAATTAAATAACAAATTTCCTATGTGATATACAAAGATATAAAATTATTATTTTTTATTCACAATCTCATACAAAGAAAATAATACATCAATGTCAACAATATGCACGTGAATAACTTTTCTCACTAATTATGCAAGAAGCTCAACAACGTGAACATTAAATCTAGTAATATAAATAAATTTTGTTCTTAGTAATGTGGTGACGGAGAAGTTATGTATCATAATTCTAGTCATGAGTCATGAGTGTATATTAATTTAACATATAATTATATATATTAGCTTAAATGTATATATATACAACTATATGTATATAGTATTAATTAGCTTATATATATATGTATGATTATATGTATATATGCTAATTGGCGGACATTTGCGGGCCGGGATTCGCGGGTTTTTAGTGGACCGGGCCGCATTTCTCACTCCTAAACCAAGCCCGGCCTCTACCCATCGGGGCAGGCACATAAAACTTTTTTATGCAGGCCGGGCTAGGCTTGCGGGCCTCCATCCGCCCACTTGATCCGCAAACTTAATAATGAGACCTAGATGGAGGTAGGCAGTTCACAAAAATACTATACTTTTGTAGTTTTGTAGATGTATACATTTAATTCTCAAGTCGAAATTGTGAATATGTGAAATTTATAGTTTACTTTAAATTATGTATGGGTACGGCTATTGTTACCTTACATCTCCTTTGCTCACCCTATAAAGTATAAACTATTGAAATACTAAAATACCCTAATACAAAATTACATTAAAGGATGATAAATTGGTAACAATTATTTTACATATGTACTTAAATTAGATTAGTTATTCACTCTTTTATTCAAGACTACCGTCTCATTCTTCCAAAAATAATCATTATAATAAATAAAATCTTCCATTATTCTCATGTTTTGCAAATATTACTGGGTTTGAGGACAACGACTTAGAGCATGAAGATGAGATAACGGTTTTTATCAAAACCATAATAATATATGTATATATTGGAGGTTTTTTAATAAAAAAATTATTTTTATTTTAGATAAACGATGCCAAATTTTCAATGAAGGAAGATTGAACTGGTGAAGACTATTTATTGTATTGTTATAGAATTGTATGATATTTTCTTAGTCGAAATTGTAAAAACAAATATGAAATAAAAGTGGTAAAAGGGTTAATATAATAAGTTAAAATATTATGTGGTAATAAGATAAGAGTGCTTCTATTTATACCTCCAAAACGGGTATTTGTAACTCCTTACTTGATAAAGCTCTATTTTATTTTTACAAATACTTAAAATGTTATTTAGATCAGTCGTTACCCTAAATTGGAAATCAGTTTTTGTTGTTGGTGAATTTTATCATCTATATATATATATATATATATATATATATATATATAATATATATAGGCCTTCTTGGCTGCGGAGGTCCGCACTAAGATTTTGGTGCGGATTTCCATCTTTTTACCACTTTTTGATCGAATTTTCTCATCTTCACCGTCTAGTATCTAGATAATATTGTGTAGATCATCTCTGCAAAATTTCAGCCAATTTGGTAATCGTTAAGTCACTCAAAATTGTGTTTTTCTGTTAAAAATATGAACGGTAACGGTTCGACAGAATTCGGTCTGTCCATTTGTTATTCGATTTTGAGGGCCTTAACGATTACCAAATTGGCTGAAATTTTGCAGAGATGATCTACACAATATTATCTAGATACTAGACGGTGGAGATGAGAAAATTCGATCAAAAAGTGGTAAAAAGATGGAAATCCACACCAAAATCATTGGTGCGGATCTCCTTAGCTGAGAAAATCCGTATATATATATATATACAGTCTCTATCCAGAGTGAAGGTTCATTTTGAAGTTTCAGAGTGAAGTTCCAATTTTGGCACACTTTTCGGTCAAATTTTTTCACCATAAGCGATTCAATATTTTGGTATGTTATTCAAGATCATCTATACAAAATTTCATCTAATTCAGACATCGCTAAGGTATTGAAATTAGATTAAATCAATGAATGAATTAAAACTGTTCAACGTGAACCGTTCGTGTAAATCTTAATTTTGAAAGCTCAAATCATTGTCAAATTGAATAAAACTTTATAGAGATGATCTTGAATAACATATCTAAATATTGAATCGCTTATGGTGAAAAAATTTGACCGAAAAGTGTGCTAAAATTAGAACTTCACTCTGAAACTTCAGAGTGAACCTTCACTCTAGATAGGGACTGTATATATATATATATATATATATATATATATATATATATTATCTCGGTGAAGCACATCCAGATGATTTCATGAAGCTCATGGCATTAGACTAGTTTGGAATCATCATACCACAAAGAGTTTTTTTCACCAACAGTCCCTCAATTCTGGTGTACCTACCAATGCGATACCTCAACTCTTAATCGTACCAATGTGATACCCAGACTCTAGTATTGCTATCATTGAAGTACTTCCGTCAGTTTTTTTCAACTTATCCGTCATCTTAGTGACGTGGCAAGTACGTGAGGCCCACAAAGAGGGTTAAAAGACAAAATTAACCACATCTGAGAGGAGCAATGTTTTTCCCGCCCTTTATCTTGAGAAAGACACCCAACAATTCCAATTTTGGCGCCAATTTTCCCTCCCTACTCCTTAATTTGTGTCTCTTATCTAAACTAAAGAACTACCGCCAACCAGTCGACCACAATCTGATAAAACCTAGATCAATCTCATTTTATATTTTTATCCTAGCACTTGTTAAACTAACAGAATAAATATATAAATTTATATGAAACATCTCATTTCCACAATCTCATAAGAATATAGAAACACATAACTTAACGAAATTGAAATACATGTTTAAGTACCATTCGTTGCCACCTTTTATGTTGATCTGCCATGATTTTTGCTTGTAAGAACTAATGGTACTTAAACTTGTGTGAGCTCAAAGGCCACAGAAACTTCACTTCACGGGAAATATCTATATGAACCTTTCCAATTGGTGTCAAGGAGTTGCTTGTCAAATCCGATGCCCTCATTACATTACCAAAATGCCAGACCATACATATCTTTTACCTCTATAAACATTGACATCAATGACATGGTTGCCAATTTTTCCAGTTAAATCAAAAGATTTCCTAGAATGATTGATCTCCAAAGTCCAAACAGAAGGATTCACTTTAGGTAAGAAAAACTAAAACTCAGTTCGGTAGATTCTGTCCATATTAGTGGTCAATCCCATCATTTATTTGCAATCTAGAACGCATCCAATAGAAACTAATTCAATATAATATCACCTGGCCAATATTGAAAGCATATACACTTCTTCCTCAAATGAATCATTACCTTTGCCACATGAATTATACCTTCTAAACTGATTTCCCATAGTCACTTGGCATCTGAACAACATCATCAATTGATCATGATTCATGATCATCACCAAGAACAAAGAACATAATCCAGAGAATATATATGTAAGAGTTCATGAAAGCAAGAAGACGAGGTCGGCAAAAGAATCCATTTTCATTATAATCGTTTGAAACCTTCAACACTCATAGCCCCAAAGTCAATCTCTATCAACAATTTGCACAACCAATTTCTAATTCAACCCGAAAACCATTTCCTCAGCCCTCCCTCCTATATACACTGAATCCATAACCAGATACCCTTTTGGCAAAAACCAAAACGGAACCCGAAAAATGGAAACATAATAGTCACCCCTCATGTAAAGAACAATTTTTTCCAGGTGAACATAGGAAACCAGTTGGAAAAAAAAATAGCTTTTGTAACTTTGGATATTAGGGTAGTAGTAATTTGGGGGGTAATTATGTACCGGAGACGACAACCTTGGAGTCGGAAGATGAGTTTGAGTTTGAGTTGGAGTTGGAGATGGAGGGTGTCTCTCTCTGAGTTGGGCTTCTCCAAAACCCAGTGCCGTAAAACCGATCCCACATCTCCTTCTCGAGCTCAATCACATCCGGATCAGACGACTCATCGTCCTCCATCATAAGCTTCTGCACCGCCTTGAACTCCGACGACAGCGACTCAAACCGGCCGAGCGGGTGGAACTGCAGCTCCCTCCCGTCGCAGTCGCACGTGCAATGCAGGTGGCTCGGCTGGAGCAGCCCTTTCTTGATCAGCCTCTGCCGCCGCTTCTTCCTCAGCACGCGCCGGCACAGACCCGCCGGAACCTTGTAGATTACGAGCACCAGGAGATTGACCAACCCGCAGGGGCAGCAGCAGCACACGGCGGCGCACTCGGCGGCGGTCCCGCCGGCCACCTCGGCCAGTCGGTCTTTGCAGTCGGAGACGTGGTTCTTGAGTTGCACAGGCCGCCGGCGGCTCCAGGAGCCTTGCCGGAGGAAAGGGTGCCGGGAAGAAGACGACATGGGTGCCTGAGTTGGGCCGTTTTCGACGGAAAATGAGCAAATTCCAATCTGGGTTTTCAAGAATGAACCCCAAAACCGCCGGAGATTCAAGAATGAATCAAGAATCGTCAAGAAGATTAAAGAAAGATGAGAAACTAAGAGCTGGGTTGTTGCCGGGGTCTGGATTCTGAACAAGCAGAGGAGGACCGATTTCAATTCCTTGCTCAGGGATCGCCGGAGACCCTCGAGCAGGGGAGGGGGGGTCACGGAGAAGTAGGAGAGATTGAAATCGAGGCCTCCTCCATGGAAGAATGAAGAAGGGGAAAGGGGCTAGTCTGTAATGTGAAAATGGGGGGATTGGCCGAGCTGGAGTGACAGGTAAGGAAGGAGTTGTATAGGCGAAAACGGACGCCCAAAAATGGGTGGAGCTCAGCGACTTGCGGCGGTGTTGCAAGTTTGGCGTTTTGGTGATTTATGGTAATGTTGATTGATTTCAGGGGGGAAAGGGAAGAAGAGGGAGAAGGGGAGAGGTGGGTTTTGCTTTGTTTAGGAGAATGGAGATCCTACAAAACTGGGGTTGGAAATTGAATTAGTTATGATAATGATGAGGGGAGGATTTTAAAAGGTGGAAAGGACTCAAAGGAGTATTCATTAGTGACAAACAAACCTGAGGCAGCCGCTTGAAGAAGATAGTGAGTTGGTGTTAGTTTTTCACTTTTTTAGGGGGTTTATAAAATGGTGTGATTTTATATTAATTTTGGCATATAAGTGAGTCATGTGATGTTAACAGTTATAGTAGTTAATTGTTATTATGAATTAGGCAATACAAGGACACTATCTCAAAAAAAAAAAAGGACACTAAGGACAAACATTACTATGTGATGTGTACAATAATAATTCAAATCCCTCTTAGGAGGGGAGGTAGTGTCCATTTCCTATTCTCACGCTGATGGTACATATATAGGTTATATAAGTAATCAGGATATACTTTGTGAATGTTCATTTTTAGTTGTAAATCACACTAATGATGTTATGATTTTCATAGTTTTTTCAATTTCAAAATATAGTTGAATGCTTGATCCTATTATAAAACTGTCCGAAATTTTTTTAAACAATTTGCTTATATAGCTTTGTATAGGAGAGAAAACAACCAATAGACTCTAAGCAGTGATTAATAACGCGACATGTTGTGTACAAATCTTGAGAACCACATGAAACTAGAGAGATGGCAACTACCTCATCATCAATATACTAGGAATAAAGGAGAAAAGCCTTGAAATTATGTTCAAATCCCCGAAAAGAGTGGACATAATAACTAAATCACTCAGGAAGACAAAGCTCACAGGCTTAAAGTCGAAAATTGCAATTTATCAGTAGCTTATCAAGGGTGCTTCACTCAAATGTCCGATGATGAAACATTGTGCACCCTTAACCAAATGTGAGTGTAATAGCTATGGGTGAACTCAAATTACTACATGTTTTCACCGTATGGAATTAGAGATTCAGTTGATGAATGCGACACAAAAAGGGAAGCGAGAGCAATTGTAATTAGTAATTTTCGAGTGCTTTTTTTTAATTAAAAAAAAAAATATATATATATATATATATATATATAGTCTTTATCCAGAGTGAACATTTATTTTGAAAATTACATAGTGAAGTTTTAATTTCAGTACACTTTTCGGCCAAATTTTTTCATCAAAAGTGATTCAATATTTATGTATGATATTCAAGATTATCTATGACAAAATTGGAACTTTACTATGAAATTTCAAAATGAAGTTTCAATCTGGAGATGGACTATATATACTGAGGATACTCATAATTGGAGAAAACGGCATCATGAATTTATACTCGTGCATACGGTAGTCTAATATTCCATTTATATCTCGACAAATATAATAATAACAGAGACGTAGCTCAAGATTTGATATTGATATCCCAAAACATCTCCTTGATGGGTCAGTCGAATAATGAATTGATTGATCTAGTTCAAGAAACAGAAGAAAAGGGTCCGAGTGCAATCCATCTCCTATGCCAAAACACCACATGTTCTCTCAATCACAATTGCCATACGGCAGTCTCTAATAATTCATATAATAAAAGGAAATGATAGGAAGAGACGGGTTTCAGTTGAATTCGGGGGTACGTACCCGGCAAATAGTCGTCGGGCTTCTTCTTTCTTCTAGATTTTTTTGGTGCCTAAACTCGTTCTCAACTTGGTCTGAATCTGTTGTGTATCTGACGTGTAGATTTTGAAATGTTTGTGATGGAGATTAGAGTAATAGACAAACCCTCGTGTTAATGCCATCACTTTGCTTCTCTCCTGATGTGACCTGCCTTGCCGTGCCGAGGCTTTGCACAATACCACCAACCATTCCTCTATACGATTCTAATTTGGCTCTTTTCTAGTTAAGTTCGAACGGCTTATCTGTTTTTTTTTTAATGAACGAAATATTATTAAAATCAAAAATCAAGCCAGAATGTCTACAATCAGTGTTCTAAATATCGGATATCGGCTGATATATCGGTAATATTTAGAAAACGATACGATATCGCCATATCGGTTGAATATATCGTTCAAACTCTTATATATCGGTCAAACTTTGATTTTGTGTTTAATTTTTCAATTTTTGTTTAATTTTTTAATATTCATTTCCTCTTCTTCTTTTTTGAAAAACTTATATACATTTTTTATTTTTCATATATATTTTAAATATATATGATGAATTTGAAGCCTAAATAATCATTCTTAAATACATATTTTATTATTATGTGCCGTTCGTGTACTTTAATTGTCACAAAATCAAGTATTTATTTTCTTTAATTTACTTAGTATCGTTTCTTAGTTTATTTGGTACATATTGAAGTATAATTTTATAAATTTTATTGAAAATAAGTAAATCTGATAAAACCGATATATCCCTGATATATCGTTTTACCTATCGACCGATACGCTACCGATAAGCGATATTTAGATTATTGCCTACAACGTCAGTATAGTTATCTGGTTTACGTGAATGAGAGATAACAAGAATGGAAAAATGAATGACATCATTGAGTTGTTGACGTACAATTTATATCAAATGTGATACGATGTTCATTAAAGAGTAACCACTATATACCTTCCGAGTCATGCAAATACAGACATAATCAAGAAATTGTAACAACAAACTCTCACACCACTACATAAGATAAGAGTCAGAACTAATTAATCGTATTTTTATTGCTTCTAATATGTTATGTATAGATTAGGCTTCATCATTTAGCCCGCGGATCCGAAAAACCCGTAGATGCCCGCAAGTCTGATGGGCTTTTACTTGGTCCGACCCGCGAGAAAGCCCGCTTCCGTAGATAGAGGGACGAGCTTAGATTAGAGGTGTGAAACCCGGCCCGCCAAAAGCTCGTAAAACCCGGCCCGTAAAAGCCCACTAAATAATAAAATATCATACATATATATTTTATTAGGTTTAGCATAAAGCTATCGCATTATGAAGCAACTATAGAAAGAAAATTATCGGGATTGATCGACACCAGTCGATATGATCAGTATATATATAATTTGGCAAAGCCACGGTCAATGAGGATTTTAATATGTAAAAACGCTTGTTTTTTAGTTGATCGTAGGCAATGGTCTAAATATCGGTTATCGGCATCGTATCGGTTTTGGAAAATAAGGATATAACGGGGATATATCGAGATATATCGGATTATATCGGATTTATCGTTTTTGTTAATTTTTAATTTAAATTTAATATATTTATAAACATGTACTTCAAAATATTCAAAATATACCAAATAATATTAACTACTAAGTACTAATTGAACAAAAATAGGTGCACAAAAGATAGATTGAGATATTGATTATGCATTCATATATTATAAACTCTCTCATCATCCGAATCAAAGTCAAAATCATCTTCTCCATTATCTTCATCCCATCTTCTGAGATAAAATCATCTTCATAAATCACCTTCTGTCTATTTGCGTTGAAATTCCTCAAAACGACATCGTCTCCTTAAAAAAAATCACCGAAAAAAAAGTAACAAGAAAATAAATCACAAAAAAAAAGTCAACGAAAAAAAATTATCGAAAAAAATCATCAAAAAAAAGTCTCCGAAAAAAAAAGTCCACGGAAAAAAAAAGTCCACCAAAAAAAAGTCAAACGAAAAAAAATTCACCGATATATCGCATGTTGACCCGATATTTTGAGTTGACCGATATATTAAGGCGATATGGCATTTATCCTATCGGTTTCTAAATATCACCGATATATCGCCGATATATCCCCGATATATCCCGATATTTAGAACACTGATCGTAGGTACGGACGGTCAAACAATATCCAAAACAGACGAAACTTTTATGGGTTTATTAAATATATATACTAATCACATTTGCTGGTGTCGATCAATCATATTTCGAACTGGAATTATCAATCATCGAAGTGTCCACTAATACATCGTAACCTTTATATTAGGTTTATAATAAAACTATCGCATTATGAAACGACTATATGAAGAAAACTTATCAGGATCGATCGACACCAGCCGATGTAATCGGTATATATTTAGTGACCCTATAAATATTTAATCAAATTCGGCCCTCGTTTGACCGTCGGAATTTTCGGTAAATCGAAAACACCACTAATATGTCCTAATGGAGGACATATTACAAATATGCAAACGCTGAAAGCCGTTTGCGTATCTGAAATCACCTCATTTTTATTACCTATCTTGTGCAGTTGCACTGAAGAAATCTATTTGGCAAAGTCCCGGTCAATGGGGTTTCAATATGTCAAAATGTCTCTTTTTTAGTTGACCGTTGGTACAAATGGTCAAACCATGTCCAAAACAGATGAAATTTTTAAGGGTTTCCTAAATATATATACTGATCACATCTACTGGTTTCGATCGACCATATTTCGACTTGGAGTTGTCGATCGCTGAAGTGTCCACTAATGTATCATAACTTTTATATTATGTTTATAATAAAACTATCGCATTATGAAGCGACTATATGAAGTAAACTTCTCGGAATCGATCGACACCATCCGATGTGACCAGTATATATATTTAGTACCATTTTAAAATTCAACCAATTCGGATCTCGTTTGACCATCGAAATTTCCGGTAAACTAAAACCAACATTAATGTGCCCTAAGGGGGGACTCATTACCAAGATGCGAATGCGGAAAACTGTTTACATATTTGAAATCACCTAATTTTTGTCACCAATCGTGCGTGGTCGCAATGAGTAAACCCTTTGGCAAAGCCCCGGTCAATGAAGTTTTATTATGTGCAAACACCTCTTTTTTTGTTAACCGTAAGTGCGGACGGACAAACCATGTTCAAAACGGATGAAATTTTTACAGGGTCCCTAAATATATATATCGATCATATATATTGGTGTCGATCGACAATATTTCAAAACTAGAATTTATTTGTGACTATTTTTAGAATGTTTTATAATAATTCTTTTATTATTTCAAACCCTTAAATTAGAGTATTATATATATTTTTCTAATACAACCCACCAAGGCCTGGGCCGTAAGACATGCTTTGGGTGGGCATACTTAGATCTTTATATTTATGAAAATACCTGGCCTGGTCTACCACTTATTTAAATTTACTAAAGCCTGACTCGTTGACCAGTCCTAGTATAGACATAGTTAATCTAAACTAATGACATGTTTATTTTATGGGAATGAAATTGTATTCCCCCTTGCACAAAGGAATAAGAATTGTGATGGGGCCCACCTTCTAATTCCTAAATGCATTCCGATATAAATAAATTCGAATTTGTATTATTGGGGGAATGGATTTGTGGTGGGACCCATTTTCCAAACCTGAAAATATCTTCATATTTTTAACAAATTATAAACTTACCCAACCCTAAGGGTAATTTAGTAATCAATTAATATGACCACAAACCTTGTATCATTCTTTACCATTTTACCTTTAACTTCTACCCGAACCTTATATCATTCCTTACTGTTTTACCTTTAACTTCTATTTGAACCTTGTATCATTCCTTACGGTTTTACCTTTAATTTCTACTTGAACCTTGTATCATTCGTTTTACTCGACTCTAAAATTTGACTTTTCGATGTGTAAGTTTTTAGAGAAAACTTTATGTACGAAAGTTGTAGGGAATTATTGATACGAGTTCGTAGACACATGACATGCCAAACTCGGAGTTCGTATGAAAAAGTTACGAATCAAAAGGGGTCTGGGGCTTTTTGAAAAATAGTATAAATAAAAGATTTAAAAGAGAAATGAAAAAAAATCAGAAATTACACGATCGAATATTGTTCACGCGAAAAGTTCCTCTTTTAGATGCCGAATCTTCCTCTACAAATCAGAAATTACCCGATCGTCTGACCTTCGATTTGGATACATGAGATGTCGTTGGAAAGCTCTTTTAGTCCTCTACAATTCTATGGTGGTTTGGTGACTCAATATGAGCTGGTTGGAGCCAAAAATGCAAAAACAGAGTTGTTGTACCGTTTTGAAAGAGTGAGGAGAACTCACTACTCCGACAACCAATCAAGGTAATTCTTGTTGAGTTTTGAAGCTTGTGTTGTGTGTAATAAACCCTAAAAAGTATTTGATTCAATTCAACTTGTGCAAGGATGATCAACGATTTTAAATTCTAGGGTTTATAAATTGGGGGGGTTTGTATTTCTTGAAATTGAATTGTTTTAGGCTTGATATTGGTTATTGATGTAGTTGAGAAAGTTGTTGAAAATGTTATTTAGATAGTAGCGGTGAAATTTGGTAATCAATGGTGGTGATCGGAGTAAGGGCGGCCGGCTGCCACTTTCGGTGGCGTGTGGGAATGTTTGTTAAATATTTGGAGTATTTTTGAGATAAAATATGCAATTATTTTTCCAAATTAATTGGCTAAAGTAGTGAGATATGGATCGATTAATCAAATAATTCTCGATATTAAGATCTTAGAATATTTTGAAGAGAGTACGGAGGTTGTGGGTGAAGATGGGGAATTTTCGGTGGAGGTTAGGACGATTTAGTCGGTTTTTGTTATTTTGAAAATTATAGTGATTAATACAAAAAATGTGTCTTAAACAATATGTGAGGAACTAGAGTTGAGTAGACCTTGGACCGACCCCCGGCATAATCGGTTGCTGTGAATGGACATTTATTTTTAAATAAATACACCATGATTATTGAATTATTTATTCACTTGAGAATTTTATTTTAACTTACGAATATTTATTTAGAAATGAGATTTCTGATAATATTATAAATTTAATTATTCTATTTTATTCTTATTCCGCATAATATGCGACATGTGAGACATGTCAAGATATATTTCATTTTATTTATTTTATATGATTGGGAACGGTACTTCGTGATTTTATTTAGACTAGCGGGACTACTCTATTCTATGATGATATCCTATTTGTTTTATGATATCCTCTCTTTTAAACTATATAAAGCGGACATGATCAATGGATAATAATGGTATCAATTTTCATATCACAAGCCATACATTTTGAGATGATTTTGCTGGCACACTCTATCACCTTATGGTGACCCTTTTCTACCTAGGAGGCGATTTGACATAGCCGGCAATGTCATAATAGCCAAATACCCTCTCCGCTAACGTGATGTGACAATATTGGGAGCTTGAGATTATATACTTGCTCGGGGGGGGGGGGGGGGCGTATTGTATGGCTTAATTATATTATTTTGGCCAGCGGACCTAGTATACTATCTTTGGTTATCCTTACGTTTTTCTTTTAGACTAGTGCAATCTAGTCCACTTTTTATAATTTAATTGATTATCTTATTTTGACTAGCCGGGTTAGTCAATTTTATATTATTTGATATATTACTTTTACTAGTGGGGCTAATCCATTTTCTGTTGTCGATATTATTTTGACTAGCGAGCTTAGGGCTCGTCAATGGGCCGGGCCCGACCCGACCCATGAGTGGCGAGCCCGGGCCGAGCCTTAGTAAATTTAAATAAGTGGTGGGCCGATAATTTTCAACAATACAAAGATCTAAGCCCGCTTACCTAAAGCGGGCCTTGCGGGTTTTTGCGAGCCGGGCCTTGCGGGTTCTTATTAGAAAAAAAATATCTAATTTAAGGGTTTGAAATAATAATAGAATTATTATAAAACATTATAATAAAAAGTCACAAATAAATTCTAATTTCGAAATATTGTCGATCGACACCAATAGATGTAATAAATATATATATTTAGGTACCATGTAAAAATTTCATCCGTTTTTAATATGGTGTGACCGTTCGTACCTACGGTTAACCAAAAAGAGGCGTTTTCACATAATAAAACCTCATTGACCAAAGCTTTGCCAAATGAGTTTTCTCGTTACGACCACGCACGATCGGTGACATAAATTAAGTGATTTCAAATATGTAAACAGATTTCCGCATTCACATCTTAGTAATAGGTCCCCTCTTATGACATATTAGTGTTATTTTTGGTTTACCGGAAATTCTGACGGTCAAAAGAGGTACAATTACATCAGATGGTGTCAATCGATAACGAGAAGTTTCCTTCATATAGTTGCTTTATAATGTGATAGTTTTATTATAAACCTAATATAAAAGTATGATACATTAGTGGACACTTCGGCGATCGACAATTCCAATTCGAAATATGATCGATCGACACTAGTAGATGTGATCGGTATATATAATTAGGAAACCAGTAAAAATTTCGTCCGTTTTGGACATGGTTTGACCGTTCGTTCCAATGGTCAACTAAAAAAGAGGCGTTTTGACATATTGAAACCTCATTGACCGGGGCTTTGCCAAATAGATTTCTTCAGTGCGACCGCACACGATAGGTAACAAAAATGAGATGATTTCAAATATATAAACGGCTTTTGGCATTCGCATATTTCTAATAGGTCCTCCCTTATGACATATTAGTGGTGTTTTCGATTTACCGAAAATTCTGACGGCTAAACAATGTTCGAATTAGATGAAATTTTTATAGGATTACTAAATATATATACCGATCACATCGGCTTGTGTCGATCGATCCCGAGAAGTTTTTTTCATATAGTCGCTTCATAATGCGATAGTTTTATTATAAACATAATATAAAAATCATGATACATTGTGGAAGCATCACTTCTCGATTATTGTCTTTGACAATCTATTACTGGTTTTTATTTCGGTCCCAAAATCTTGAATTCCATTAGCTTTTGGCCTGAAAACACAAATCATTGTCTATTTCATTCGTTAAAATCAATTTGTAACAAAAAGATTAAAAAAAACACAAATGTGATATGCAGAACCAATTCGATCATATGGGGTTATAAATGACATTAAACAGAGACAGTGAAAAAAAAATTACGGAAATGAAGATCTAGTCAAACTACCAAAACAGTGTGATCTCGTCCATCCACTTGAGACCTAAATCCCGTCCCAAAAACTAAATAACGGACTTCCAATGCTAACGACACACAAAGAAAACAATTACCTGCATATGAGGAGAAAAAAAAAATTGTGCTAGCTAGTTGGTGTGAATTGCAGGACTGAGTAATACTAATTTGGTGCAATTTGTGATATGAAAAATTCTTGATGAAGAGAATCAAGCATTTAGTCAAGGATGTGAAACTTGGTTGTAACTTTGTAATGAAGATAACAGTCTTGAACAGGTTCAAACTCCGTAGGTCAATCTATATGTGTGTAAACATATATAGTATACAGAAAAACAAAGAATACAAAACAACTCAAATATTGAATTTTTCAGTCCTCCAGGAGAACCACGTGGAAATATAGTGATACTCCATTCTAATCACCATTTGACACTTAAGATTTTTTTTAAATCATATTTAAGCTATTTTATAAAAGACTATTTTGGGTTTCTTTTTTTAAACCCTACACCCTACACTCTAATACCATACTCTAAAACCCTATACCCTAAACCCTATACTCTAAAACCCTATACCCTAAACTCTAAACTCCAAACCCGAAATTATAGTTCAAAATTATCAATACTCATGAAAGTCATTTTACAAATAATAAAAATATGTAAAATTATAATTTTGGTGTAATAAATCAACGAGAAATTTAGAGAATCCCCAAAGTAAGAGACCTATTTTAAGATAAACCCACACCTTTAATTTACACTCAATTCATATTTTAAACCTTCCATATAAACTATATGTTTGTAATTCATATTTTTACCAAGTCTAATTTACCCTTTAGCATCTTTTTATTTGAATTTGAAATTTTTAACTAAACTTAAATCTTATTAACTCTATTTCAATCAATTTCATCCATTATTTTATCATAATTTGGTGACTTGAGCATATATATATATATATATATATAATATTTCTCAGCTAAGGAGGTCGCACCAATGGTTTTGGTGCGAATTTCTATTTTTTTCATCACGTTTTGATCGAATTTCCTCATCTCCACCGTCTAGTATCTAGATAATATTGTGTAAATCATCTCTTCAAAATGTCAGTCAATTTGGTGATCGTTAAGACCCTCAAAATCGAAAAATAAATGGATGGACTGAATTCAGTCAAACATGAACCGTTCATATTTTTAACAGAAAAACACAATTTTGAGGGCCTTAACGATTACCAAATTGGCTGAATTTTTGCAGAGATGATCTACACAATATTAGCTAGATACTAAATGGTGGAGATGATGAAATGCGATCGAAAAGTGGAGAAAAAAATGGAAATCCGCACCAAAACATTGGTGCGGACCTCCGCAGCTAAGATGAGTTATATATATATATGTATATATACACTCATTACAAAACTATTTCATTTGTAACAAACGTTTGTAGTTCTCAATCTATTTAGTAGGTATATTCCTTCCATTATAGTAAGATTGAGAGATTTGATATGAAGATTGTGATATATGTTTTGAAGAAATGATGAAGCTGACTATGGATATTGTACTTTCTGCCATTTTTCCGAGTGACAGTTGAGGATTTGAGGAAAAGTTTTGAATAATACAAAACAAGTCATGGATTCTACGAACGTGTTTACACTTTGTGCTTCTTATCATAAGGTACATATCTTATTATTATATTAGTTTGTCTAATATATATATATAGGTATATATTGTCATATTTTAAATAAATCTTTAGTATAATTTACGAATAAATCACACAACTATGCGAGGTATCTAAACTAATTTATATTTTGACAAGATATTGAGAAAAAACCCCAAAGGTTTAGATAACTTACCTATATAGTAGAAATATATAACTTACCTATATTATTTTAAAATTTTAAAATTAGGAATAAACCCAATATTAAAGGCACCCTTTTAAACTAAACCCACACCCATTTGTTTTTTAAATATACACCCAAATTGAATATTCCAACCTTCCTTATAGGTTTTATTTCTATAATTAACATTTTTATTTTTCTTGGTTTCACTTTTTTTCCCTTTTAGGTTGAAAAAGAAAATCATCTCTATAAAAGTAGCTACAACTAATAATTAATTTTCATTTTCTTAAATTTATCCTCATTTTATGTTACTGATATGAATACACACACATATGTGCTCATTACATAACTATTTCATTCCTAATACAAAATTAAAATTCTTCATTCTCTTATATATATGTGGTTTTTTTTTTAAGAATCTCTTGAGGAATTTTCATACTTTCTCAAAGAGGCCAATTGTTAGTTCTCACCTATATCTCCTAATGATAGTTGAAGAAAGATACATAGATAAAAGAAAAGCTTTGAATTCAAATATATGCTAAAGTGTTCCTCATCGCAAGGTATTCATTTTTTTTCTTAAATTATTTTTCCCTTCCTTGTAGGTATATGTTCTTCATTTAATGTATCTCTACACCAAGACATCAATCTAAAACGTAATCTCTTGATAAGCTATTTAAAAACATATAAAATTCAAGTATTTTACTTATACTCATATGTTATGTAATTTACCCAACTCCTAGAGATTAGGTATTTCATCAAACATCTTTTATTACGTAGGTTTTTTAGAAAAGTATGGTGGAGCCCATACAATCTTCTATGTTAGGTATGTTCTTAGTATATATTTTATAAACTAATAACTTATCTATGAGGTAGAATAATTTTGAATTCAAGAGAGAGATTTAAGAAATATCACTAAAGTAGCAATCAACTTATTTAAATTTAAAAAATACACCAAAATTGCATGATTGTAGCGATATCAATAATAAGACTAATAGAAAGGTATAAAATTAGGAACCTATAATTAAGATGTTAATAAAACGAGCTGTAATCAGGGAATTATTAAAGATTAATTTTTGTTAAAAAGAGGTAAATTAGCGTGAGTAATTATATGTGTTTATTCTTTCTTCCAATGGAAATTTCTGTAATTTCAATAGACAAAATGTAATATTATTAATCCTACATGACAACTCAATTAATATGTTTTTCTGAATTTATAGGTGGGTTTAATTTAAAATGTGTCTACAAAATTTGGTGTAGAACGAAATACCCCTTTAAAAATAGATAACTTACCAATTTATTATAGTAAAATATAACATACCTACATGGCAGATACAAAGTTGAAATAAGTTATTTTTAAAAATAACTTATCTATATAATATGACTAATTAAAATAACTTACCTATATAGTATGACTAATTAAATAATATACCTATATGACAAAATTAAATAAATTACCTATATAGTAGGTTTAATTAAATAATATACCTATATGATAGAAATATTTTTAAATACAAAAGAAATGTATAAAAGAAACAGCTCATTTAATTTTGGTTTTCAAATCTAGATTGCATGACTTAAGCACAATAAATAATGATATTAAGGCTACGAATTACAAATTTGTGATTAAATTTTTTTTTAATGTAATAAGCTTAGTTTATGGGATAGATGAAGTTAATGATTAGTAAATTAGGTAGGTTACAAATTTGACTTCAGTGACAACTTTTGTTATATTGAGAGAATAAATGTTTTATTGTTAATCCTACATGGCAACTTTTTGGTGTAAATTGAAATGAAAAAAAAGATGGGTCTAATTGAAATTCTCTTCTTCCAATGGGGTGTAAATTGAATTGCCCATAAATTCATGTGTCAAAATATAACAGGTGAGGAGATTCACTGAAAATTGCAACGTAGTTCTCCGGAAGCACTGAATTTTTTTTTCCAAATATTGGTCAAGCACACGTCCAATCTTCAAAAGAATCATCGTTTCGATAATTCTTTGGATTTGGTCAAGCAATCAACAAAAACAAATCCCTTTCATTCACAAATCTAAAGACCTTGCACATTCATAGAAGTTTATCATGCGATTAGGACGATAAAAAAATTGCGAGATTTGGTGTACCCTCGATTGTTTTGAATCTTTTATGGGATAGATGAAGTTAATGATTAGTAAATTAGGTAGGTTACAAATTTGACTTCAGTGACAACTTTTGTTATATTGAGAGAATAAATGTTTTATTGTTAATCCTACATGGCAACTTTTTGGTGTAAATTGAAATGAAAAAAAAGATGGGTCTAATTGAAATTCTCTTCTTCCAATGGGGTGTAAATTGAATTGCCCATAAATTCATGTGTCAAAATATAACAGGTGAGGAGATTCACTGAAAATTGCAACGTAGTTCTCCGGAAGCACTGAATTTTTTTTTCCAAATATTGGTCAAGCACACGTCCAATCTTCAAAAGAATCATCGTTTCGATAATTCTTTGGATTTGGTCAAGCAATCAACAAAAACAAATCCCTTTCATTCACAAATCTAAAGACCTTGCACATTCATAGAAGTTTATCATGCGATTAGGACGATAAAAAAATTGCGAGATTTGGTGTACCCTCGATTGTTTTGAATCTTTTATGGGATAGATGAAGTTAATGATTAGTAAATTAGGTAGGTTACAAATTTGACTTCAGTGACAACTTTTGTTATATTGAGAGAATAAATGTTTTATTGTTAATCCTACATGGCAACTTTTTGGTGTAAATTGAAATGAAAAAAAAGATGGGTCTAATTGAAATTCTCTTCTTCCAATGGGGTGTAAATTGAATTGCCCATAAATTCATGTGTCAAAATATAACAGGTGAGGAGATTCACTGAAAATTGCAACGTAGTTCTCCGGAAGCACTGAATTTTTTTTTCCAAATATTGGTCAAGCACACGTCCAATCTTCAAAAGAATCATCGTTTCGATAATTCTTTGGATTTGGTCAAGCAATCAACAAAAACAAATCCCTTTCATTCACAAATCTAAAGACCTTGCACATTCATAGAAGTTTATCATGCGAGTAGGACGATAAAAAAATTGCGAGATTTGGTGTACCCTCGATTGTTTTGAATCTTTTAAAGGATTAAAATGAAAAACACAATGTACTTACAAACAACAAAACTCGAAGAAAACCGTGATTACCTACCTAGTAGTATACTACAAGTCTCTCGTATGAATGATCAGTGAATGTGAGTGACCTGGTATATACACCAATAGAGAGTAGGCAACTCTTTTTCCTCTTCTTAACAAAAGCATGAAATGAGTTTGCAATTTTAAGTTAATATACATCCTGACCCTTGAGGGTCTTGAAATCAATGATCCCTTTGTAAAGAGCTTGCCTGTTGAGTGGCATGGTGCTCTCAGTCTGGTAACCACGGCTATCATTGGTATGCTGCTTCGTCATCCGCCTCTTTCGATACTCTTTGTTGTTTGATGAAGGTTCTGCAACATCATCTGCAAATCGAACCGTCTTCTTGCACTGTTGGATTTTCTCAGGCCCTAGTTTATTCAAGACCCCAAGATAATCAAATGAACTTTATGCATTCTTTACAAATCAACTCATGATGAATATTCAATATGGTTAGACTAACCTAATAATCTTCATACACATGAATTGCATAAACTCTATCGGAATACAATTACTTCAATTCATTGAAAAAGAAGAGAGACTCAATACGCATACATTTCATTCACCGTGCAATTCATCATCTATCCCCAACTCGATCATAGACTTGATCATGAAAAATAGTTGTATGACTACGTAGTATGTACTAGGCTGACGCAGGCGGGGGCCGCTGCCTCCACTCAACTTTTGACATGTGGTAATTAGTGTCTTTTTTTCCTTTTTCTTTTAAAGTTGAGTCAAATATACACACATATCATTCTCAGAAAAATATTATTATAGTTGTTATTAGGGCTATTACTCCTATTAAATTGCAAATTGACTCTCTCTCTCTCTCTCTCTTGTTCATTCTTTTATTTCTAAAGCCGTTCGTTTTGTTGATTTTCGTCTAAGCTGTATTAAGGGATTAAGCCAAAAATAAATTATGTTATATTGAGAAATACCTATCTCTTCTTATTAAGAAGTCAAACTAAAAGACCCGTATGAGAAAAACTTTTCTTATCCAATTTTACAGAATTTTCCATTTAATTCTCTTTAATTAACCCCAAATCTTGTAGATACTAGAACGTGACCCTACCTCCTACCCAATTTCTCTTTTCTTTACTTTCATTCTCCAAAAACATCTCTATTTTTTTTTACTCTTCCCACAAATTAAACTCTTTAATTTTTTTCCCCAACTCAAATACTTTTATGCGTCCGCCACTGCGTACTAATATCAATTGTCTCAATTAGCAATAACATTTGTGTTAGAATTCAAGGCCAAATAGTAATCAAATGGACGCGGAAAAAGTCTAAAATTGAAAATTAATAAAGTAGAGGAAGAAGAGATTCACTGACCACTCAATTTCTTGTGGTGATGATGGTGATGATTATATAGCAAGCCACCCAATTCAAACTCAATATCCTTCATGAAATGAGAGAGCAGACGCTTGTTGAATTGATGAGCAAAAAGAACAACGCTCCCGGAAACAGCGAAAACCGCCATGAATCCGACACCAATGGAGTTCTCCATCTCTAATGATATGAAACCATGCAAGCTCTTCAATTTGGATGAAACGCTAGGCACATCTTTTCTGAATAGAAAAGAAGCGAAACGAACGCATTCTTCAGAAAGACAATGGGAAACTGGTGAGGAATGAGGGTTGGTGAGAAGATTTGTATATATAGGTGTTCTAGATGGACGATGCATACAAGGAACTTAAGATTTGATGAAGGAATTTGGTGTCATTAGAAGACGGCTAAGCTAATTTAACATGTGTTATCCTGTGCCTCAGATTTAATTGGTAACAAGTAACAGCCTTCTCCTGCTCTTTTTTATCTGGATATTCATAAACCGCAAATCTATCACCATTTCGGATCTTTCCGAGTAAGTTGCTTTGATTCAGTTACTATTATTTTCTCCCTTGTTTTGGTAATCCATACGAGATTTTAGAGAAAATCTTAACGGGTGTAATCAGTTGATTTACTATTGTTGTGTGGTTGGTTGTTGGTAGTTGGTGGGTACAACTTTGTACACTTGTCATAATTTTATCCAGATCCGTCAATAGACAACGTTTGAATTTGATCATTCTCTTAACCCAATCCATTTATAATTAAGATTCAACTGTCGGTTAAATTTTAGTTACGTTCCAAATATAACATTTCCGCTCAACTATACTTCATGTAATGTAGTCATACATTGGTATTTAGGTCTAGGGCTGTAAGTAGGCTCAAGCCACTTGTGTTCGACTCGTATTTGGTTCGTTTTTAACCCGTTCGACTCGAGCTCGTAAAGTTAAATGAGCCGAATTTGAGCTCAATATTAAACTCAACCTTAAAAATGAGTTGAGCTTAAACAACATGTATTCAATTCGTTTAGCTCGCAAGCTAGTTCGGGCTTGTTAAAAGCTCGACTCGTTTATTAATTAAGCCTAACTTATTAACTTTTATATTATATTTAAAGTATAATTTTTGTATGAGAAATAATATTAAAAATATTATATTTGTTCGAAAGAACTGAAAGACTTCTTTCTATAATAATTAGTTAAAGACTTTAAGTTAAATAACAATTTTGATTTATTTTTTTTAGTTTATTACAAATAAAAAAGTTTTTATGTGATGCTATGATATTAGATTTTGAATTTCTTTTTTAATTTATTAATTTTAAAATTTTAAATTCATATGATTTAAGCCGGTTCGATTCGAGTTCGACATCGTTTAATAAAATGACCCGGCATGAGCTCAGCTCAAGCTTTTTCAAGCAGAGCCGAGCTTAAACATGAAGCACAAAAATCAGGCCTGGTCATTTAAGCTCGATCGATCGAATGAAAATGAGCCAAAAATATAAACAACGTAATATTCGGTTCGGCTCATTTACACATGTATTCAGGTCCTTTGATTTTCACACAACTGACACAAGACACTGTTGATTTATGATAGTCATCATTGACTAAATCGGTTCTGGCCTCTGGTCAAGGTCCAATGTCAGTTCTCTGAAATTCCACCACTAAGAGATTAAATTCTCCAATTTCATTATGTGAACTTATATCATATTCAAGAATGGATGGTAGTTATAAGTTCACATAATTTGCATGAGCTTGATAAACCAATTTGGTTAGCTAACTAGCTGTTTATCCGAGCAGACATCCACTCCAGTAGTGAAGCTGTATTTCGAAACCTCTATTGCCTTGGCATGCATCGCAAGAGTGTAATGACCTCCCCGGTGAAGAAGGATATATGATTGGATCAATCGCTGGGTAACCTCTGGTTAGTAGTAAAAACAAGCCGAACGAGGAGAAGTTGCGGAAGAACCGAAGCGATAAGATAAACGCCAGTGATCAATATTCCTAGGATAGTGGATCTAAGAGTTTTTGAATAGTTCTTGATTTATAGATTTTTTTGTTACTTCAGAATTTTAACGTCAAATGTCTTATGTTACTTAAGGACTTTGTGAACATAGCCAGCCCTGACGGGTGATCACTGATCAGCGTGTGTATATTGTTGCTTCATTGATACCCAAATTTGTTAGGAAATACACACGGGTTCAGCAATTAAGAATTATGATTCAAGATGTATGATCCAATTCATCGAAACCACCATTGAATAAAGTTCAAGCACCACGTCCTAAGCACATCAGAAAAAAAATATGCCAGTGTTGCACCGATATCCATTGATGTTACCAAACCAAACCAAATCAGCAACAACACAATTTCATCCTAAATTAACAAACCATCAGGACCAACATTCGATCATTACAGTACATACTTTTACAAAAACGAATACTTCCCACACTAAGAGAAAACTAAAAGAAACCCAAATTGGGTATACATCTCAAAAGTATAATTTCCTGTCTAAACCCATTTCAGCTACCAGCTGCAGATCCAAATAAGTATCTCAGGAGGTGAAGTAGAATACGGGGTGGAGCATAAGGTGGATGAGCTTCATGGCTGCCCAAGAGAATGACAAGAACAGAACTCCATTCACAATCCTGAGCCCCATATCTGCCTATTACTATTGGCCTCTCTCTGTTTGTTTGTCTCTCTCAGTCTCTTTATGAAAACACAGATCTGGAATAGACCCTGAGACCCGTATAAAAGGAGAAAGTGAAAGAGAAAAGGAGTGTGGCGGAAGATTTGGAATTTGATTGGAAAGGAGGGAGATAGTGGAATAGTAGTGGATAAGGGTTTTTGAATATGAAATATGTTTATGTTTGATCTCATACGTGTTGTGGGTTTGGAGTCGCCACGCGGGAAGTAGGGTTTGAGGAGTGTTTACGTGTGGTGCTTAGTTTAGTGCAACCTGTTTCATGCAAAGGGGAGCTAAAATGTGACCAATGCTGGTGATGCATTTATTTGGATCACGGATAATTGTTGCAAGGTTTGTGTGTTTGTTAGGGAAGAAGGGTTCCGGAAATGTGCATTTGTGTGAACGTGGTTTGGTTTGGGACTTGGAGATTGCAGCAACACTTGTTCAAAGGCTCTCATCAGTCTCATGAATCATCAGCACCATATGTCCATATCTGTTTCGACTCCAATATCCGGCATGGTTATCTATCACTGCATGAGTGCATAGTGCATACCAGTTCAAAGACAAAAAAGAAAATTGAAACCATTTCAGAGCCCAATTCACTATTTCAGCCTTTGCCTGAGAATCACTCTACAAACCTCCTACATCATAACAGAACAGCACTTAGACTTTCACTTCTTAGGCCAATAAGAAAAAAAAGTAAAAAAAAAATCTTCAGCTCGTTTTTTCTAGAACGTATCAAAGCATTTTACTTTACAGATTAAAAAGTAAAACGGAAAATGAACTTAAACATCTGGCTCAACAAAATATGAGCCATGTACAAGGATTACTTTTATCATTGGTATTTCTTCTGTCATTCAGGTTTCACTGGTGTTTATCAACACTGAAGAAATCAGTAGATGGTAGACCACGAGTATTGGGCTTACAATTATTGTACACTGAGTCATGGACAACCCTTTTAACAAAATTATTTTCATAAAGGAGATTCCAAGGGCACTGTAGTAGCACCTTCAAAAACGAAGCCGTGGACATTTTAGCCGAAAAATGATGCAACTTGTTTTGGTTCATATCCTTTGATCCAAGTCTGATGCCCACGTATCCAAGTGAGATGACCTGAAGGATTCTCACCCTGAAAATCCAATGCACCATGTTAGTTATATATAAAGTGCAACTATGGGAGGACAAAAGCCAATACCACCAAGTTCCTATCTCACCTTTGAAGAATATATAGCAGTCCCCCTTGCTGCATTTTGTTCCTCACCTACAATGATAACCACAGTCAAAAGAACAGCAGAAAAACGGCAAGAACTTGAAAGAGATAACCTAGCTGTTCAAGATATTTATAACACTTTCCCTACCGTGTATGATTACCCTTCCAAATTATCTTTAAAAAGCTAAAAATATAAAGAAGTACATAGAATATAAATGTTTCAAATAAAATTCAAATGTCAGGGGAAACTTTTAACTCATTCACAGTAAACAAAAATCCTATTTCAAATCAGACAATCAAAACACTTTTGTGTTTCCTATGGCAAAACGACTCAACATCAGAAAAGAAAATTTCATCATATCACCAGTAGAAATTTACTCGTCAGTCAACAACAATCTTAACGACTCAACATCAGAAGAAAATTCCATCATATAACCAGTAGAAATTTACTTGTCAAAGTCAACAACCATCTTAAGAACTGTATAGTGTGTATACTGTTCTTAAAAAGTAATATAGCTATGTATCATCATAACTTGAAGAAACAACCGCTGACTCGCCATGATGAGTGAACGATAATATACTCAGATCAAGCAATGCATTTAGTAAAAAGTTCACTCACACCTAACAACCGAAAAACTGCAAATATATACAGCAAAAAAAATTTAGTTTCTCCAAGAGTACCTAGAAGAGCCAAAATTGCAAGGTATTAATCTCATAAGAAGTTAAAACCAACACCTCATCACAATGAATAAAGTATCATATGATTGAGTGGCACATACAGAGAGAGAGAGAGAGAGAGATTCCCACCAGATAATACCCACATATCGAACTTCACTAGCCATGTGTTTGAATCGATTTGTGTTGGTAAAACCTGATCCACCCAAACTCGATAGTGTTTTCCCTGTTTGTCTCCGTAGCAGTCTCTAAGAGCATTTATGCAGTTGTGAAGATTATTCTCATTGCCAGTAGGATGGACATATGTAGCAGATGGACACTGACCCAATGAATACTATCAGTTAGTAACTGATAAGATGGAAACACCTGGGTGATGTATGGAACAATATAATTAAAGAAATATTCAAGGCCCATTTAATTTTCTACAACAATAACAAGAATGAGTTTGCTCCCTTATTTTAGTATATTGGACAGGTTCCACAATAAGTTTAAAGGAGCAAATCCCTTTATGAAACCGCTATAAATTTGAGGATGCAATTTCATTGAAGAAAAACTAAGCATTTTCATGTGCATATTTGTAGAAACCAATGCATATTGTCTAAACATAAAACTCCTAGATTTTTCTTATTTTCAGTTCACCTTCTTGAAAGACAAAATAGCATAGCATGATACTCATGGGAGCCCAAAAAACTTCACATCGTTCTAAATAGGCACATAAAAATAACATGAACTAACTAGTACCGAAATGATAATATGAAGCATATCTAAACAATGTCAAAATCTGACATCGGAAGTATGATAATTCTTCTGACAACCTTAAAATACGGAATATTATAAGACCTCATGATCTCATGGGGATAAGAAACATACACAATTGGCTTTAACCCCTGCCAGATAGATCTCTGAATTCTCAATTTCTGCACGTCGCCATTTCTCGTAGAATAAGAAAAACTCCACTATATTATGACCAGGGTTCATATTTTCCACTATGTAGTCTGAAATATCTGTAACATCTCTGGGGGGCAAATTTGGACCAAGGCTAAAGTGACCAATGGCCTGAATGATACCAGCTGCACATCTCTCAGTTGCATGAATAATCTTTTTGTTATCCTTGGCATTTTCAGCATGCCACTGCAACAGTTCTTCTTGGGCATTCTTAACCTGCATGGTTGCCAACAAAGGATGACAAGCCCGTTATAAATTATGAGGGTAGAGACCAAAGAACGACAAACAAGGTGAACTACATATAATTTCTCATTTGGCAAATATCTGAACCCTGAAGAGAGCAGCTATGTACCATGACTCCATATACTTCAGGGATACTAAAAAGCTCTGCATCATTTCCAGAGTCACCACACACAAGAGTGTTAACAGGTGGATGTCCCTCAGTCTTAAATTTCTGAAGCAAATATGCAAGAGCTTGTCCTTTTCCAGCACCTTGTGGCAGTATATCCAAATCTATTCCTCCACTATAGATTATCTTAACATCCAACTGATTAAAATGAAGCAACAGAATAAGGTTAATAACAAAAGCAACAGCCTGCTAGTCACCACTAAAAAGAGATTCCCCTACGACAATATTGGCACAAGTAAACATGTAAAGCCACTCCCTAACACTGGTACCTTACCCCGCGCTGTTTCAAAGCCTCTGAAAGGGCCTTTGTCACTGCCTGAGCCTTGTCTTTCTCAACATAAAAGCTGACCTTGTGCGCTCGTTGCTCCGTTTCTGCCTGCATTTCGCATTGAGTTCGATGATCCTGAATTTCAAATGCGAAAATTTTCTTTTTTGACATCAGTTCGTTAGAAAATGAAAAATTCCCATCACAATATTAACTGCACTAGAAACTAAGACATTGATTAATTTCCATAATATTAAACTCTACCTGAAGTTTAAGTTCAGAAAACTTGCTCGCTTCTTCTCTGACTATGTCCTTATCCCACTTCTGATTCAGAACCTTAACCCAACCATCATCGGGAACCATATCATTACCATAAGTAATCTCAGTTCCCACAGACATTATCGTTATATCCGGAGTCAGCATAGGTTTCTCTTTCCTCAATTCTTTGTACAGTGTTAGTGACCTTCCAGTGGAAAAGACTAGCAGAGAGTCGTGACGATAATTGGCTTCCCACAGAGAGTTAAACCGGAGAAGAGAAAGGTTCTCCTTGTCATGATGATCAACCTTCAAATATATTCACAACAAAAACCACTTGAGGTAAAACAAAATAAAGCAAGACCAAAATATCACAGTCACTTGGAGAAAACCTACCATAGTATGATCAAGATCTGAAACTATCATTAACCGCGCCGGAGCTTTGAGCCGATCCATAATCATCCTATATCCAAACAAATCCTAATTTTCAGTTCATAACAATGACACCACAATCATCCACCATTATCCTAATTTTCTTTTTCTTTTTTAAAAAATAAAAAATCTCCATATTTGCTGATAAAACTGGTCACTCTAATTCGAAATATCTTAAATATAATCATTCCTGAATCAAATTCAAAACTCAAATGAAGCTGAACAAAGAAAATACAAAATATCTCAAAGTTTCTCAAGAAGTTTCAATCGGAGTATAGTTTTAGGGATTCCTAAGGTCCGACTACTGTGAAGAGAAGATTGAATAGCTCAAATCATGGGTTAAATTTCATTTCCCAAAAGTACATAGTAGAATTATACAGCTCAAAATCAAACAAGCGCAGAAAGTGAAATGAAACAAAATGAATCGACGAAGCAACAAACAACAATCACCTGTGAAGTTAAGAGCAGCGATTCAAATTGGGAAAGCGAAAATGGGAAAGGGAATTGGAATTGGAATTCGTTGGCGCTTCTTTTGTGGGAAGTAAGCCAAAAATTTATGCTTATAAATACACGTGTCCTCTGACAGGTGGAAGATTATCGAGTGGTTGTGGGAGCCACTTCCCTTAGGTGTTCTTGATTTGAAGAAATTGGTCAGATTTTAGCTCAACTAGGCTTCAGAAACGAACAGCAGTAACATGAATATTAGGGTTTGTATGCCTGAAATCGAATCGCCTTCTATATGAGACGTCTACTTCATAGTTCATAGCATTGTTTTTTTGTTTTGTGTTCAATTCTCTCCTTGTAACTCTAGGATTTCCTAGTACTCCTTTCTTGATCCCTAGCCTAGGTTTCCTGTGTACATTTTTTCAATCAAGAATCGATACTTCAGTTTGCAATTGAGTAATGCAAGTAGAGCTAAAAGGTGTTCTTCATTGGTGTTTAATCAGACCATTTCATAGGATTTAGGGTAAGAATGTCAGCTAGGTGCCTAAGTTTTCGTTTCATTGCAGGAATCCTAGCCTGGTGCCGCTGGGTTGTCTACCTTGCTCGATTGGTGCCCGTTCGTGATATAGTAGCTATCAACATGGCATCTGTTATCTTGTACAGACATAGTTATTCAATGGTTTATTGAGGTTTCAAATACATCATATATACCAAACCTCTGAAAGCTTAATTAATTATACATTGACATGTAGAACAGTGCTTCACTGCACGAACATAGTATGACTGCTGATATGTGATATCTGGAGATAGTACTGGTGCAGTCCCTTGATCAGTTAAAAGAAGAAAATTGCGTGCACAAGTGATTACATGATATAATTGTCTGAACATATATAGCTCGTAGGTACATCCAGGATCGCAAGTCTCAACACTTCCAACTTTGGTATGTTCGTCATAACATTCTTATGCTTATGTTCTCTGCTTAGAGTGCAAGAAGGTAGGAATAAAGCTTCGAGCTAGGTTGAAACCAAACTATAGTAAACCCAGGAATATGATACATTATAGGGCTTGATCCCATCTTTAATAGTTGGCTCTACGGCTGCCAAGGTTTTGGTTTAAAGAAGCATGTGGTTCCTGTTGGGAGCTGTGGCTAATATGAGAGGACTGGTTATATACATTCGCTGTTGGGTCTTCCGTCATAATCGGTTTGGGTGATCAGGTCAGTTACTCTGTAAACTTACATAGAATGTGCTCAACTAATAGCAATGAATTCACAAGTGAGCGACTAAATATTTTAGACAACATCAGACTTAAAAAGTTTGAACCCCATCATCATTATCAAAACAAACTTGCAAGTTTATAACTTGTCTGTGCAAGTGCATTGTCATAGTGACAAAATCATACATTGTCTTGTTGCCACTTTGTATTGGTTGATGAGATCTAGACTGCAGGTTTCATGAAGCGTAAATTCTCAGTCGGAAATATCTGTATCTCTCGCACTAAGTTGGACCTAGACCAAAGTGAGCAATGGCTTGAATGATACCGCCTGCACATCTCTCTGTCGCGTGAATTATCCTTTTGTTATCCTTGGCATTTTCAGCATGCCACTGCAACAATTCTTCTTGGGCATTCTGAACCTGCATTGTTAACAACAATTTATTGCACCAACAACGGAAGGCAAGCCCACTATTATTAATGAGGATAGAGACCAAATAATGAGAAAAGAAATGCACTACATACCATATCTGACTGGCAAAAAAGACTAAGAGAAAAATATTTGAAGAGAGCAACATTATACCATGACTCCATATACTTCAGGGATACTAAAGAGCTCAGCATCATTTCCAGAATCACCACAAACAAGAGTGTTAACAGGTGGATGTCCCTCCGTCTTAAATTTCTGAAGCAGATACGCAAGAGCTTGTCCTTTTCCAGCACCTTGTGGTAATATATCCAAATCTATTCCTCCACTATAGATTATCTTCACATCCAACTGATCAAAAAATGGAGCAAAACATAGTTAATAACAAAAGCAACAGCGTTCTATGCACCACAAGAAGAGTTTCTCTTTGGAAATTTGACACAATTAAACAGGTAAAAACACTCTTGAAATGGTATCTCACCCCACGCTGTTTCAAAGCCTCTGAAAGAGCCTTTGTCACTGCCTGAGCCTTGTCTTTCTCAACATAAAAGCTGACCTTGTGCGCTCGTTGCTCTGTTTCTGCCTGCAATTCACATTAATTTCAATCATCCAGAGATTTCAAACAGAGAGTTATTCTTTATTGGCACCAGTTCATTAAAAGATAATAACATTCGTCATAATAATTGAATTGAAAACTAAGAGATCAATTTTCAGAATCAATACCTGAAGCTTAAGTTCAGGAAACTTGCTTGATTCTTCTCTGACTACATTCGTATCCCACTTCTGATTCAGAACCTCAACCCAACCATCATCCGGAACCATATCGTTACCATAAGTAATCTCAGTCCCCACAGACATTATAGTTATATCCGGAGTCAGCAGAGGTTTCTCCTTCCTCAATTCTTTGTACAGTGTTGGTGACCTTCCGGTGGAAAAGACTAGCAGAGAGTCGTGACAATAACTGGCTTCCCACAGAGAATTAAACCGGAGAAGAGAAACATTCTCCTTGTCATGATGATCAACCTGCAAATAGTTTCCACAACAAAACCACTTCAGGAAAAACAAAAATAAAGCAAGACCAAAACGTCACATTACCTTGGAGAAGACCTACCATAGTATGATCAAGATCCGAAACTATCATTAGCCTCGCCGGAGCTTTGAGCCGATCCATGATTATCCTATTTCCAAACAAAACCTCATTTTCAGTATATAACCATAACACTACCCTAAATAAAATGAACTCAATCTCTAAAATGCTGATCGAATTTGTCATGGTAACCCAAACTCGAGATCTCCTAGAGTCCTAGTCAAAATCATTCGAAGTTGATAAAACTGTACAAGGAAATAGTATATTATCAAATTCTTTAGCCAATTTCATAAGGAGCACAAGACCCAACAGCTCAAATTGAATACAGTAGAATAATTACACCTAACAGCTCCGCAGAGATTAGAATTAAAGAGTTAAACAAACAACGAAAGCGGAAATTGAAACGATGAATCAGATTAGCGTAGATTGGAAACAATTACCAGTAAACTTGAGAGCAGCGATTCAAAATTGGGGGGTTAGGTTTAGAAGAAAAGGGAGGGATTGGGGGATGAAGTAGTGGGGGAGTGAGATTGAAAGGTAGGCGTAAACCGAAGGAAGCGATAATGGAGAAGCGAATCGGATCCAAATTCGTTGGCGCTTCTTTTGTGGCAAGTAAGCCAAAATTTTGCATTAAATATGCGTCACTGGACACGTGGGAGGTTTTCAGGGGGGAATGGTCATGTCACTCATGTGTCCTGTGGATGCTACTTTCGTAGTGCTGGACGGTTTAGATTGTGAGAGGAATCTGCTGTCGCGAGGACAGCCGTTGATGTTTTAATATTAGAGAAAAAGGAAATTGTGATTTGAAAGGGGAACGAATTTGTGAAGGTAAGATGCTCCGTCACTAACGCGTCGTTGATTACTTGATCAACTGTTAGACACTATGCGTCGCTCAACTTTCGTTAAATCTAATTGTTTAGTCTCTGTTGGCCCAACCCAGTCCTCTCGTATTAGGGACGCTCAACAGCCGATTAGGTGATCAGCACTCCATTCATTATTACAATGAGTCAAGTGCATGTTACTGATTTTTTAGGATGATATGACATTGTTTGCGATTGAGCCCCACACCTTAGTTTGCGACCAGGTGATCAACACTCTATTCAACACTCGTTTTAGTTTAGTCTGAAAACTCGAAGTATTAGCTAAGTCACATGATCAAGATCTCAGAAGTCATAAGCAATGCAAGCGCATTGAGAAATGATGTAATTGTACATGCACAAAGCAAAGAGACAAGAATATAGCATGTCATAGGTGTCACAATTTTTTCTATATTCAAAATATCTACCAAGTAATGAGTGTACTCACAACTCACAAGCATATCTATACTTTTATAGACACTGGCTCCCCCACAATGCGCTAACATAATAGACTTATTTGAAGACCAATTGTTTCTTATCTCAAGGAATCACATTAATTTTCCAAAACTAATTCATCAACTAGAAATTATACCTTTTGTTTGTCAATAAGAAAATTCATTAAAGAGGCACAGAGGCCAAAGAAGGGAACATATAATGGGAAATAAACAAACACATGAAACTAGAGAAAGAACAAAACGAAAGAAAGCCAACAACTAGAAAGACTAAGAGGAAAAAACAAGGAAACACTCATGGGGGGGGGGGGGGGGGGGGTCAAGGGAGACCATATGCTAACAGCACATCCATGAGAGAAGTTGGGGGATAGACATCCCATTCCAAGTAGCTCAACTTCGAGATAGCAAGCTTAGCAGCAGAGTCTGCCAAGCGATTTTGACATCATGAATAACCCAAATCCAGTGACATTAGTGAAATAAGTAAGGGGGAGGCAGCTTTCCTCACCAGCGTGGAGATTCTCCAATTATGACACCTAGTTGGATTGGCAAAGGCATCAATGACTTCTTTACAGTCACCTTCCATGACTATGTTTCTCATATTGCATTTGACTACAAGGTTGAGGCCCAAGATAGCCACTCCCGCCTCTACCTCCACCACCGAATTAAAACTACCAACCGAGTACAAACCAGCCAAAGAACAACCCTGGGGACCCCCAATGCAGACACCAATACCAGTAGCATCCATATTCTTCTTCCAAGAGGCATCAAAATTAATCTTAACATAGTTGGCATGAGGAGGAGACCATCTGTTGCACAGCTTCCCGAAGAAGTAGTTGTGGCTTTGTTAGAATCCTTCGAGGAAGAGAAAGCTTCCAGCCATCTTAAAAAGTTTGATCTTATATTTTGAGAAGTTGTAAGAGGGGCTAGGGCATGTGAGAAGACAATGCTCAACAAACTCCACTTCTTCACCTTAACTGAGTAAGTACCTTTCTTGTTGCGAGGCACACCAGTTTATCATTATCACAAGCATGGCCAATAGGCAAACCTTGATAAGCTTAATGTCACTCGGTTTCAAGAAGAGTTCAATGTGATCAATTTTCCAATCTCCATCCTCCGAAATCACCTATGAAACCGTTAATGCAGTAAAACGATTTGAAGTGATGATTGGCTTGATTAAGCCTCCATCCTCATTGGGGACCCATATATCACTCCATACATCAATTTGTTTGCCATTCCCCACTTGCCAAAGAGAGTTCATCTCAATAATTTCTCTTCCCGCCAAAAGACTATTCCATATCCACGATGGTCTTGATCCTTTCTTGGCTCTTAGGAAATCAGCAAGAGGAAGTATCTTGCTTTAAGAATTCTCACCCATATAGCTTCTGGACTTTGAATAAGACGCCAACACAGTTTCGCCAAGATGGCTTTGTTATAAACCTGTAGGTTTTTAAAACATAAACCACCGTCAAACTTGCTCTTGCAGAGGGTATTCCAATTCTTTCAGTGGACTTTTTCTTTGTTGTTGTTAAATCCCCACCAGAAATTAGATATATCAGAGTTTATTACTTTGCACAGGGAGATAGGCAAGAGGAAAATCGACATAGGATATGCCAGAACTGCTATAGCCACAGCCTTTATAAGGACTTCCCTTCTAGCTTGAGATAGAACATTTGATTTCCCACCATCCATTTTCTGTCTAATTCTCTCCCGTATATAATTAAGAGCTTCTCGCTTTGAATTACCCCAGAAAGTAGGGAGTCTGAGGTACACATCAAGTTTAGCCGCAATTGGGATGCCAAATTCAGAAGCAAGATGAGCACGAACTAAGCTGGGAGTTATGGGGGAGAAGTAGATCGAAGACTTATTGAAGTTGACTCATTGGCCGGAGGCAGAGCAATATAATCTCATTCAGGAACATGCAGTTTTCAACCGTAGCTATGGAAAAGATGAGGGTGTCATCTGCAAACATAAGATGAGAGAGGCAGGGGCAGGTGGGACTCAATTTGATATCCTGCAGCTAATTGTTACCTAATGCCTCCAAAATGTTCAAGGATATCACCTCTCCCACCCATAAGAATAGGTAGGGAGACAAAGGATCTCTCTGACGGAAACCCCTCGTCGGAGAGAAGAAGTCACCCTGCTTGCCATTTATCAAATTAGAAAAAGAGACAGAAGTCACAATTTTCATCACCAGCCTCACCCAACCATCAGAGAAACCAAAGCGCTGAAGGGTGGCCTCCAAGAAGTCCAATTCCACCCTATCGTAAGCTTTATTCATGTCCAACTTAATAGCAAACTCATGACTAATTATAGACTTCTTCAACTTCAGGTAATGATAGGCTTCATATACTAGAATGAGGTTGTCTTGAATCTGTCTCCCCGCCACAAACACGTTTTGATTTCAAATATTAGATCAAGCAACAGGGGTTTCAAACAGTTTGCCAAGAGCTTGGATATGATTTTAATGGAGTTATTGCAGAGGCTTATAGGTCGATAATGCCCCATAGACTCCGGATAAGGAACTTTGGGGATCAAAACTATGTTTGTCTTATTCAGCTCCAAAATATAAGAACAATCCTCAGAGAAGCTCGACACCGCCCTGTTAATATTGTCACGAACCACTTCCCAAAATTGTTTGTAAAGGTACCTGGAAACCCGTCTAGCCCATGAGCTTTGAAGTTCCCAAAGTTGTTTGATTGCCTGCTCAATCTCGGAAAGGGAAAAATGTTTCAAGAGCTCAATATTCTAATCATTCGAGATTCTAATAGGAATCGAGTTTAAGGTTGGTCCACATTCCCTACAACCAGAACTGGAATAGAGCTTCTCAAAATGGCCTCATAATGCTTAACTAACAAGTTTCTCATCACCGATTTAGTTGCCATTGTCAAGATGTATGTTGCTGATCTTGTTCATGCTTCTTCTATAAACAGTAGTTAGGTGGAAAAATCTAGAGTTCTGATCACCCTCCATAAGCCAATTGACATGGGGACGTTGCTTCCAAAAACTTTCCTCTAGCTTCCAAGCAGTATCAACGAGAGAGAAATTGTCGATTAATAAGAAAATTGTGGGTATGAATGAAGGAGAATGAGAGATAAAATAATAAAGAAAAGAATGACTTAGTCGTTAATTTTGTCAAATTTGGCATGATTGTTTGGGATAGTCATTCATGTGGCAGATAACATTATTGTTGGAGTTGTGTTTCAATAGTCATTGATAGATGTTGGGCTTTCCATGTAGGATTTAACTGTATTGTTGGAGATGTTATGCAACCATGCCAAATTTGACTATGGCAAGATCTCGAGTCACTGATTATTTTTAGAGTAAATTTCTTCTATGGTATTTGAGGTATGACCAATTGGATATTTTGATACCTAATATTTCAAAGAATATATTTTGGTACCTAAAGTTAGATTTTATACGATACTTTTGTACTTACGTTGACCAATGAGAGAGTAAAATAGATATTAAAATATATACTAGATGCGCATGTGAATTTTTGTGTCTTAAAAGATGATGCATTAAATAACTAAAACCATTTACTATACATGACATGTGTGCATTTTGTGGGTTAAAAGATGCATTAAATAACTAAAACTATTTACTATACATGACATGTGCACATTTTGTGAGTTAAAAGATGGGTTTCAATCCAATACGTGATTTTGACAGGCATGCGTGCATCTTAGAGCATCATACCACTATGTAAGACTATTGCAATAACATCTGAAGTCCTGAACGATATAAGTATTGGTTGCAAAAGCCAACAAGTGAAAACCATGAATTTTACCATTCTAAAATGTGATAGTGCATAATAAAGAAAGTAACAAAACCGCCAACATGTGTCTTCATTCTTCAAAGCCACATCATGTCTTCATTTCTTCCTCAACTACAAATTGATTGAATTGAATGATCTATGTTTCCAATAAAAACCACCATGAAAAAAAAAAACAAAAAGAGTAGAAACAAAAATCCAAGTTCAGAGTGTAACCACCAAACCCCAGTCATTCCAAACTCACACATGCATCCATGCGTCATTGGTTCCGTAGACTTTGAATGTTGGGCTAAGTACTACGGACACGAACATAAGTGTCCGTATTAGACACGATTCGATACGTAGACACGGCATATATAATTTTTTTTAGACACGGACACGTGGTAGACACGTTAATTAAATATTATTTTTAATATATATATATATATATTTAAAAATTTAATTTATAAATTTGAAACTATTTCGAAATTTAGATGTATATATATATATGTCAAAGGGTGCATTAAAATGATGAAAACATAACTTGTTAGAATTACTAAGGACTTGATAAGTACTTTGGATAACCAAGATTCGAATCACACCACAAGCATTCTTATTTTTTATCACGAGTTTCTCTCTTTATATATTAAAGTAAGCATAAATATTAAAAAAATTGAATCTGTTGGAATGGTTGAGGAGTTGTTGAGTGTCTTAGATGACTAAGGTTCGAATCTCACCATAAGCATTTTAACTTTTATTATGAGTTGGTGCGTGTCCGCGTGTCCGATTCGGATACTAGCGTGTCTGGGCCGTATCCAAAGTCAGTTCGCGTGTTCGAGCGTGTCTGTGTCCGTATCGAACACGCAATACGCTGCCCATAGCACGTGTTTGTGCTTCATAGATGTTAAGTAACTCTAACAATGGTGCTAAACTTTGGTTTTGGTCTTAAAAATGAACTTTCCATCTCCAACATCCTGTTTTAAGGGGTTTTGGACTTTTGGTTTAATAGAACTTGGACATAAACTAAGTCTTATATCTAGTGATTTTCCAAGACCAAGACTTCAACAATGTATTGGGCTCGCATCAATTCAACTATGTCATAACACGTTTCATAAAACACTCAAAATCATATTTTAATCAATAATTGTGTATATAGCACCCCATATAGCACCTAATTGTTGGAGATAGAGAAATGAGTCATATATGAATAGTGCAATAAGGGGTGTTAAAATAAAAATAGCACCCCAAATAAAGCTTATGGTTGGAGTTGCCCTTAGAGTATCAATCTCAATCTAATATAGTGCCAACTCTGCATGTGAAAACAGAACCTATGAGAGCATTTATTTCCCACAAAATAGTATACAAATTGATAGACACTTTGATACCTAATATTTCAAAGAATACATTTTGGTACTTAAAGTTAAATTTTATATGACACTTTTGCACTTATGTTGACTAATGGGAGGGTAACATAGATATTTAAATATATATATATATATATATATATTTATAAAAATACAATAAAACATAAGTTTTTTGTGTTCATTATCCTCAAATCTTAATTGTTTTATGTGTTTAAGTTAATATTTTTGGGTCATGTTGATAGCATAAGTTAGTTTTATGCTTATGAAATACAATTTCTCACACACCTACTTCGCAAAGCTTTATTTAATTAACTAAAAGCATTATCGTGGGTACTTAAATAAAAAATTCTAGATTTCGAAAACAAAAATCCAAATTTTCATCTTCAATTAAAGCTTAAAATTAATACATGTTTATTTTCTCACAAACGATTCAGAATTGATGACTACCAAGGTGATAGAAATTAGTCTTGAATCCATAAAATTCTATTTTAATTGTTATTTTGATAAATAATATGTAAATGTCAGTACCTTCTATATCTAACAAAGAAGTCAACTTAAGTACCAAAGTGTCACATAAAATCTAACTTCAAGTACCAAGGTATCATCTTTGAAACATTAAATACTAAACTTGTCCAATTGACCATATCTCATATATCACAGAAGAAATTTACCCATTTTAGAAATTAGTACACCAATTGAAGGCCACTAATAACTTACATACATCAAGTTCTAAATTAGAGGTGGCAAGTGGGCGGAAAAAGCCCGAACCTGACACATTAAAAATCGGCATGAAAAATAAATGGGTCGGTACTAACACGATACGAGCATGGTTTTGGCCCGCTTAAAATAGGTCGGGCTAACCCGTTTGCCACCTCTATTCTAAATCTATAATTTTGGTACGTGAAATAATGAAATAAGAAGATCCAATGAGTATCTAGACACGCTATTATTAACAGTTTAACACCGTTAGTCTTAGTGTTATCTGATCAAATTTGAAGGGTAGTTTGGTCTCTTTAACTTTTTCCTTCGGATGAATCTCCCTGTACACTCATCTAGTGTCGTCCCTCATGCATCCTTGACCCCTCTACAATTCTATTACCATCAATATTCCATACCCTTCGATACTCAAGCTTATCTAGTTATCCATTAAAATTGATCAAAATATCTTGAATTTCTCCTCCTCAGTCTCCACCTCTCACATGATCCAAATTGAATTTGTTTGTTCAAGACTTCAACTCCAATCGAATTGATGGCTATGGTGGATTAAAAAGATATGGCGTAGGAAGAATAAAGATAAGTTGCATAACCCTGTAAATCCTTGAAATCTTATTGTTTGTGTTCTCAACCTTCGGGTTCAAATTGTTAGCTCAACAACTTGGTGTTACTTGGTGTTAGCTCAACAACTTAGTGTAAGCTCAACAACTTATTGACTTATCGACATATTGTATTTATGTAGTTGTAGAAATTGACTTTTGTGTTCAATGTTCATATTAGATAAGTCTCATATAAATGTATGATATGAACTTCTATGAATAACAATCATTCTATTATATTTGAGTTGGTATCAGAGCAAAGATTTGAAGGACTTTGTCTCTCTCTTTTTTCTGCTACAATTTGTTTGTGGAATTAAACCCCATTGTTAGGGTTATATTTCCACCACAGATCGTCAGCAGCTTTCTAATTCGTCAGTCCGGCATCATCTCCGTTTAGCGTAAGTTTTCGGTCAGATGCGATTCTCATTATGTCAATTTCAGTTCAGTAGTGTCTTTGATATACGGTCTGGCACCTTCGGCACCCAAGCTTCTGCTTTAGGCACCCAGAACACAAGCATCGTCATTCCCACCGTTGATTTTCAGCGTCTTCATTCTCCAGTGGACTTACCCGTCGGCTTTCACCCAATCTCGGATGACGACGACTTCAAATCCAGTCAGTTCGTCGCCGCATCTCCTCCATTGAATCTCAACCCGCGTCAGCGTTATCTCCGGCCTCGTTCTCCATTCTCCGCCTGCCTAGCCCACTACATCTCCAGTTAGGCTTCGGCGTCTAATTCTTCCAAGATCGGCTTGTTCCTCTTCCCGGCGTTGTCTCCATTTCGCACGGTGATTTCTAGATCGATTAGATTGGTTTCAGCGCAACCCAGATTGTGTTGTCCGACACGCTCCAGCTCCAACCATGTCTGTCAGGCCCAACTTGTTTTGGGCTGCTTTGTCTACCACACCCAAGAATTTGATTAGTACACTCGAGAAAAAAAATGTCTCGTGTGTATATTGGCAATTTGAATTCTCGGGTTTCAAAAAATAAGCTTGAGATTGAATTTCATAACTTCGAAAGTATCAAAAGGATATGGGTTGCAAGGAGACCACCGGGGTATGCTTTTATTGATTTTGTCCACATTAGAGATGCAGAGAATGCCATTAAAGAGCTAGACGACAAGAATGATTGGAGAGTTGAGTTCTCGCACGACTCTAGACATACTGTGGGACAATTTTGCACTAACGGTAATAATTTTGTGACCACAAAGCCTCGAGCAGGTGGTAAGATCAATATTACTTTATCCAATAGATATGAACCTAGTTTACAAGCAAAATCAAAATATCCAGTAGCCAATTATATGTCCACTATGATATTATCAGTCATATGAATCATTTATGAATCAAATATTTGTTGTATCAGTACCTAGCAAAGTGTATAATGCATTATGGGATCCAAAATAGAGAAAAGCAATGGAGGAAGAGATGGAGGCATTGCAGAAAAATGATACTTGGGAACTTGTGCCTCCACCACATGGCAAGAAAACTGTAGGGTGTTGTTGGGTGTTCACTGTAAAGCATAATTCAGATGGATCAATTAGCAGGTATAAAGCACGTCTTGTTGCAAAGGGGTTTACTCTGACATATGGTATTGATTATGATGAGACTTTTACTCATGTTGCAAAGATGAACAATATCCGAGTGTACCTTTCATTTGCTGCTAGTTTGAATTGGCCACTTCGACAGTTTGATGTCAAGAATGAATTTCTTCATGAAGTGTTAGCTGAAAAGGTGTATATGAGTCTCCCTCCAGGGTACGTAACTACTTCTGGTGATTTTGTGTGCAAATTGAGAAAGTCTCTATATGGTCTCAAACAGTCACCTCGTGTCTGGTTTGGGGGCTTCTCACAGTTTATGCGGAAGATTTGTTACAAACAAAGTAATTCAGATCATACCATGTTTCTTAAGCATCAGCAAGGGAAGGTAATAGCTTTGATTATATATGTTGATGATATGGTAATTACTAGTAATGATACTGTAGAGATTGATCGGCTGCCAGAACAGTTGTCTTCTGAATTTGAGATGAAAGACTTGGGTGATCTCAAGTATTTCTTAGGGATTGAAGTAACAAGGGGGATAGACGGGATCTACTTGTGCTAAAAGAAGTTCATACTTGATTTGTTGACAGAAACATGTATATTAGATTTCACACTTATCGACACCCCTATCGAGTAAAACTATCGTTTAGGAGAGTACCCAGACCAGACACCGATTGATCGAGCTCGCTATCAGAGGTTAGTTGGGCAATTGATCTATTTGACTCATACTAGACTAGATATTGCTTATATAGTGAGTGTAGTGAGCTAATTCATGCATAATTCAAGCGAGAGTCACATTAATACTCTTGTGAGAATTTTGAGGTACTTCAACAAGTCAGCTCCAGGGAGAGGAGTAATATTCTCTAAAAACAACAACATTCTTGAGGTTAACGGCTTTACAGATGCAGACTGGGTTGGAAATATTACAAACAGAAGGTCGACATCATGTTACTTTACCTTTGTGGGAGGTAATCTAGTTATATGGAAAAGCAAGAAACAAAAGGTGGTGGCACGGTCTAGTGCAGAAGCTGGGTATAGAGGTATGACTCATGGTCTGTATGAGCTACTATGGTTGAGAAACCCGTTATGTGATTTAGGTGTCCAACCAAAAACTACCATGAAATTGTATTGTGACAACCAGACATCAATTGATATTTCACAGAATCTGGTACAACATGATCGCACTAAACATGTCGAGGTTGATCGTCACTTCATAAAAGAAAAGCTTGATGCCAATATTATCAGCTTTCTTTTTGTTCCTACAGAAAACAAACTGACATATGTATTAACTAAAGGTTTTTCGACAAATGCCTTTTATGATTCGCTTGGCTAGTTGGACATAATTGATGTGTATGCGCCAACTTTAGGCCAACTTTAGGGGAAGTGTTAGCTCCATAACTTGGTGTTGGCTTAACAACTTAGTGTTGGCTCAACAACTTAGTGTTAGCTCAACAACTTATTGACTTATGGACATATTGTATTTATGTAGTTATAGTAATTGATTTTTGTGTTCACTGTTCATATTGGATAGGTCTCCTATAAATGTATGATCTGAACTTGTATGAATAACAATCATTCTATTATATTTGAGTCAAATAAGGCTAGCTACCCAAACAATTAGAAGTAAGTATAGCCAGTCCCTCACCTTTAATTGTAGAAAACCAATTTTGAATTTGTAATTGTTGGAGTAATCAGTTCCAATTACGACCGCTGGCGATGGAGAGGCGAGCGACGATGAACGACCATGAGGAAGGTGAAGAAGAAGGGAAGAATAATCGTGGGTAAATCGAACTACTCCCATCCATTGAGATGATTCATACGGTCGAAGAAGAGATTAATGAGAAAGAAAAAGAGTTATATGTGAGATTGTGGAAAGCTATTTACATATGTTAATATTGTATATAGAGAATAAATAAGAACAAGAGGCATTGTGGCAGGCAATACGGCAATGGAGGAGAGAGAATCAAAGTTAGTGAGAGGTAGAAGTACTAAATTACTCTCTTACAATTGAAAAATAACATTGAGTAAACGGTGTTAATAGTGACGTGTCTGGATGTTGGGTTGATATATATATATATATATATATATATATATATATTTCGTGTACCAAAATGCTGGATTTAGAATCTAGGGGTGTGGTGTAGTGGTTGTTGACTGCAGCAACAAGTAAAATGAACGCACCAATGAGGGAAAAGGAAAGACGTGTGGGCTGCACTTTGTTACGGTTTCATCAAAATATGCCATGTGTCGCAATCTTGTGGTCTCATTCAACAATTCAAATACTAATCCGAACCGTCAATTAAATTATAATGTGAATCATATGGTATATAATTAATTAACAGTATAATTATATAATGGTAAATAATAAAAATATGAAAAAACGCATAAAATCATATATTAAAAACAAAAAAGTTAGGTATTTAGTTTCATTAATTTAAAAAAATTAGAGGGCTTATTATTATATCACCCTCAATACAATTGTACAACTATATATCATTAAAATTTAGTATTTATATATATATATATATATATCTAAAATCATTATTTATAATTAAAACACGTGCAATACATAGTCACTACCCAGTGTCAACCTGGAGACAAAGTTCGGGGTGGAAGTAGATGTCCAGTCAAGCATGACACATAATGACCCAGGGCACACCAGTGTTTTGACCTATGTCATATCCCTCACAATAATCCAACAGGTGAACTCACCCCAGTTTTTCAATGAGTGATGCTGCCAATGCACGTTACCTTGACTTATTTAAGGTTTCTCTCTAGCTGTAAACAACAATCACATGGTTGATACAATAGTTTTACTCAACGGAGGTGGTGTATATCCCAAAAAGACCGTTCGATATTCATAAAGACGGAAGAGATCATGTGCCAAAATTAAATGTAAGCTCCATGCCAAATATACATCCTCAACTTTACTGATCTATTGCCAAAGGAGAACATTATATTGTGATAGACCAATCAAAAGAATTTATAATTATAACACCTTAAGAAATTCACGATCCGGCATTCCCTTTGAGAAATCATTGCAACCCAAAAGTCTCTTAACAAATTCTGTCACCAGAATAGGCTCATAAAAAGCCCTCGCAAAGATATCTGCAAAATTACATTGAACTATTAGTAAAAGAGTCCATGCCACCTCTAGCCACATCAATTGAGTTTCCCAATGTAATATATTAGTTTGCAGAATTTAAGCATAAAATGCTGATTCATGATAAACTGTGAAAGTTAGTTCTGCCTTGCTTTCAAGAATGGTCTCAGTAACAAATTTCCATTTTGATCAACCCCTTAAGTAACAGACCTAGAGCAAGCTCTTTTTTGTTGAGTACGTCTTTATGGTATCCAAATCAGAGGATGTCTTGCAGACTGTTATTTTGTTGGAGAGGAGAGATCTCACATCTAAGAAGTGACAAAGAAAATAAAACTTATAAGTGGGTGGATAATAACCAATTGTACCGAGGCCTTTTGTGATTAAAACCCAACACCTGTGAAGTAACTAAGTTGGGACAATATCGGTACAGTTGGTCCACGGGCCACGCTTGTCGTTGTTTAACATCTTTCAACTTATAAGATGAGAGGTGACGTGATAAAGGACATTGTAGATTAGATATGAGTTTGAATGATGCCTGTGTAGTGTAGAATTTTTTGTTATGCAGGTCCCACTGTGAAACTTGTGTAATATTATGACTTTAATTGGACTTCCTGGACTCTCAGGACCTGCTTGCTGCTGTAGAGAAGATCAACTCAGGCCTGAAACAGAAAACAAATGGAGGAATTTTTTTCACCAAGATGAAATATCATCCTTGGGTTTGGGTAAGTACAGTCTTTAAATTCTTAAATTCTCTTTTGATTACCAGTGAAAGAAAGAGACGAAGAACAAGAGGATGTTTGGAAGATGTTGCTGCTTAGCTAATGAGTAGAGGGGCTGTGCATTTATATAATCCGACTGGCATGAATCGCATGATGAACCTTGTCTATTGATGCAGTCAGATTATTCATATCATTTAAAAAGTGCTCACGATATCTGTTCCGATCACTTGTTTTAATTTTCAATCTTCTTTTCACTTGTTATCAGTGAAGGAATTCTATTTTAGATAACAAGTGAAAGATGGTTGAAGATAAAAAACAAGATTGTTTGAAAAAATGTTGCTGCTTAGGTAGTGCATTTGGATAACCCGATTGGCATGAATTTTGAATGACAAAACCATGTTTATTCATGTAGTCGGGGTGAGCCTTCGGCATGAAAGCTAGCTGACTCATTGCCTTTATGTGTTTTTCTGCTATCGATTCGAGGATGAAGGCTGCATTTGCGAACCTGGGTTCTGGGCCTCCACTGCGTCTGCTTCTGGAGCATTGCCTCCTACCCAAGCGTTGTATATGGCACAGACATTCTCTCACTAAGACATCAAGGCATCAAACATTAATCCTGGCTCTCTAGCTATTATGAAAGCTAGCTGCTGGAGTTCAACTGTATAAGGTAGTATTCTTGCTTCAAGCTATCTTGCTAGTTCTTCTCTATGACAATGCTCAAATATCATTCATGTTTTTCACAGCCTTTGTAGTGACACTGTCAATAGAGTGTACTGTATTACATCTAAACTCTAATAATCCAATACTCTGAAGATGATACGAAGGACATATAGTCTAATATAATATAAGGTGTGGGGAGATGCAGCAGGACATAGGACTGGAAACCGTATATAAATATAAGGGATCGGAGTTGGGACGCCGGCGCAACCCTCACGAATCATTATAGCTAGGGCCCGGGATGTATAAACAAGTGGAAATAAGATTTAAAAAGAGCAAGAACCTTCGGGTAACTAACAGAAAAAGAATGAGATCGAGAAACTGAGAAGAGGAGCTGGGATCGATTTCCATCATCATCAAACAATATAATATGTAGATAAGTGAGGTAAGCAGCTAAAGCTTATCTGTACATGTCGCTCTTTCCAGTAGATAAACAAGAAAGATGGCAGCTTATAATAGTGGAACCCTATAATAGTAGTCTTTTTTCCTTTTATAAAAGCAAAGCCGGTCCTTTGAAGAATTAGTGGATGCTTTTGGACCAGAGCATATATTTGACAATTGACACACCCAGAAGGATTGCTGTCAAAGGTGCAAGTGTTGATTCTATCCTACTGTAAATGCTCTGGTTTGATAAAGAACCATCCTTGTTCAATTGTTTATGTGTATTTCCAATTTTTTTTCATACAACGTAAAAACTGATAAGACGATCGTTTGTGTGACCAACTGGTCAATGGATGCCTTGGCAACTTAGCCGATGTCAGTGGCACACTGTTTCAGAAAGAGATAATTACTCCTTTAAATAAGTTGCATTACGTATGGAAATTCGATAACTTGTATACAATGTATGAATGAGTGTTAAAGTCAGAAATTTTTCTAGTTAAAAGTCGGAATAAAAATTCACGATAACTCTCTTTAATGTAATGCATATATCTTGTTTTATTATAACTTCTCCAACGTAATGCATTAAAAAAATATATCTATAGTCTAACGCATCTCTCTCATTTAATAAATTCAGCTTGATTTCAACTGTACTGGAACTAAACAAAACAATCCATTTAAATTATACACTAAAATGGGAAAGTTCTGTCAATTGACAGAAAATTTATAAAATAAAGAACAAGATAATCTTTTCTACAAACTTGGAGTGAACCAGATCATGCGATATTTGAATGTCATTTCCCTACCTTGGAATGACATCTCAATTATTTCATTATCTAAGTAAAATACGCCATACTCACCAGATGTGTGTGTCTTTGAAAGCCATTCAAACTCCGCCTTCCTGATTGTATTCATTGCAAAGTAGATACAATTATTTTCTCGTTCTTTTATTGTACTAGTAGGAAGGGAGAAAACACCATCATCTCCACAAAATAATAATCGGTCACCCAAGGATTGCATCATATGTAAATTGTTGTTTTCTGGATCTACCTTGTAAGTTTTAAACTTTCTTGTGAGCATACGTACATTTTTATCTTTGAAGACATCAAAATCATCATAATTCCATTCAACATCATCAATGTCTTCCTCGTCACCCACATCATTTAGGCCGTAATTGCCACCATTCTCATTGATTTGTTCATCACCATCATTTGTTCTCTTTTTAAAATAATCAGCCATTCGATGGACTATCAAAACTTCCTTACTAGTTGATTCTGACAAATACGACCAGAAGTATCTGCAATTGGAAACCCTCTTGTAGTCTCTATCATATGCATCAATGATGTCATTATCGAATTCATCCTCGTCTAATATTTCAAGCCTGTCAAAGACCACTTTCAACTTCAATTGTTCAGCATCATGAAGTGTAAAGTTTAAGGTGAGGGCAGGTGCAACATCGCTGTCATTTTGTTCATTGTCAACCAAAACATATATCGTGCCAGAAGAAAACAATATATCGTTAATGGTGAATTTCCATATCGGGAAGACACACCAATTTTGGTAACCTGGTCTGCACACAACTAAAGTCTTTTGTTCATCTGAAAGTACTGCTGCAACAATGAAATTGCTTGAAGAATTACAATCATTCCAGGTAGAGGACACTTTGAGGCACACATAGAATCCACCAAGACCCAAAATTTCCCACATTCTTGTTTGAATAAATTTTCTGAAAGATGGGATTGTTCTCAATGGCGGAAGTTTGTGTAGGATTCCTGATATTGGGTTTAGTAGACACATCTCAGACTCTAGTCCTTTTTCCTTGACTAGGATCAACCAACCTTTCGAAGATCCGTATATCCTCCCTCATTGAAGTCGTTTTGGCAGCTTTAACTTGACAACTTCTCCCTTAGAGAGTTTGCTGTCAGTGAAGGTAAGAAAGTTCAAACACTTACTGGCCCTGCAATTTGGCGATTCAGGTAGTACTAACCATGGTAGTTGATGAGAAGCTTTACGCCTCAATGTTAGGAAAATAAATGACCTCCAAGACCTGCTACCTGTCACAGATGCTGTCACAGATCATGTCACAGATCTTGTCACACCCGCTGTCACACTACCTATCACAGATGTTGTCAAAGATACTGTCACAGATGCTGTCACACTACCTATCACAAATGTTGTCACACCCGATGTCACACCCGCTATCAAATTACCTATCATAGCTGATGTCACACCTACTGTCACACTACATGTCACACGACCTGTTACACCCGCTGTCACACCCGCATACTGCTGTCACACCCGTTGTCACACTACCTGTCACACTCATTGTCACATTATTTTATATAACTGTTGTGAGGAGGAGAAGAAACAGAAGAAGAAGAAACTACTGTGGGCACCCAGGAACTGCTATGGGCACCCCTTAATCATCTTCTCCCTTAAACCCATATCTGGGTTTTTCCGGCTAGCTGCATCTGCAACAACACCAACCTTCTTGTCGTCGCCGCCGCCTCCAAATCTTCACCGAAGTCCAGTACGTCAAGTCATGCATGGTCCTCGTCATCGGCACCACTGCCTTTGTCGCCTCAAAACTCAAGGAGCTTCTCGCGTCCGGCGACCTCATCGACATCGTCGGCGTCCTGGCCTCAAAGCAAACCTAGGACCAAGCCTGCAACCTGAGGATATCTCTCTCTATATCCTTGACGAGCACCCTAGAATCGACCTTGTCATCAATGACGCCGACGAGGTCAACCCCAATCTCGATTTAGTCAAAGGCTGCGGGTCAGAGACGAAGGTGGTGTTACGACTTATGTGAACAAAAATGGCAGTGGTATTTTTTGTAATTTTGGCAAAAAATAGGGACAACGCTATAAGTAATTTAAGAAACTGTTCTTTTTTTAATTTTTAAATCTTACTTGATTTGTTTACTAATATCACTGGTCAAAAATGATTTCTTTATTTATAAGAAGCCCAATTGTTTAAAGTGGGTTGAATTGACCAGACCGTGCACACCCCTGCTAATCACAGCAAATCATTACGTTTATCTACATCTTCTTCCACATATCATGTGACTACTCAACAATAGAAATAGATAATTTCATGATTATTTCTTTGCTCGGTTTTTCTTGTCTGTATTTTTTTGCATCTTCACCTTACCTTGATGAAACAAGCAAAGCTGCTCACTCTAATCATTATTTCTAGCTGCAAAGGGGGGAGGGTGGGAGAAGAGAACGTAATGATCAACACATATAATTCCATTGGAACCGACTCTCTCCCACAAAAAGCTTGCCGTCTCGTTTACCTAAAAAAAACAAAAACCAATTGTCTCATCTTCCGGAGGAATCATGAAGTGGAATATCACAACCAACTCACCATTTTAATCAACAAGTACACCACCACCAAACTCTTCCTCCTTTCCTACACATTCCAAAACCACTGCTTCCAACTCAAACATGCACTTTCCTAACTCCCTAAGCTTCACTTCAGCACCCACCATGCACCTTTCTCACTTATCTCCCCATGTTCACAGTGCCCACTGGAGTCAAACCAGACCCAGAACTCAAAAGCCTCCAAATTCCACTTCAGGGTGTTACAGTATCAAAGACCGCTTGAAACCCAGAAGGAGATTGAATCAGGGGAGTGGGTTGAGATATTTGAATGGGAAAGATTGGAGCTTTGTGGTGAGGTCCAGTTCAGCATTGAGTGTAGAGAAAGTGGAGGAGAGTGATGGAAAGGCAGGTGGGAGGAGTGAGTATGATGCCATTGTTATAGGGTCAGGGATTGGAGGATTGGTTGCAGCTACACAGTTGGCTGTGAAGGGTGCCAAGGTTTTGGTTTTGGAGAAGTATGTGATTCCTGGTGGGAGTTCTGGGTACTATGAGAGGGATGGTTATACTTTTGATGTTGGGTCTTCTGTCATGTTCGGTTTCAGCGATAAGGTTGGTTACTTTGTTTAATTTGGATATTAAAGTACTGGCAATGTAATTCTATTGTAGCTATCTGAGTTCATGATGATCAATGTGGTTTAGCTATGAAAAATTCAGAGTTATATCTACTGTAAAAGTAGAAATTGTATAGTTGTAATGAGATTGGTTTCTGAATCTTACTAGTACATACATTCCATGTTACCATATTATATGGTTAGGCTCGTAGTTATCAGATGCTGCAGATGGTGTCATGGTTTTGTTAAGCGTAAATTTTGGTAGTTTTGTTATCTTTCATATTGTATATGATCACTTGAATTGTCAATTTTCATTATTTTTGCTCCTAAATTTTGGCAGGGCAATTTAAACTTGATAACACAAGCTTTGGCTTCAGTGGGTTGTGAGATGGAAGTGATACCTGATCCGACTACTGTCCATTACCACCTACCCGATAATCTTTCTGTCCGAGTACACAGAGAATACAGTGAATTTATTTCAGAACTCACTGCCAAATTTCCCCATGAAAAGCAAGGGATCCTAAATTTCTTTGGTGAATGTTGGAAGGTCTTGTTCTTTGCCTTTTCTTCTCTCTTGATTTGTTTTTTTTTTTGCATGTTTAATGGGACTTCCTTTGGTTTCTTTTTCCTTTTCCTTTTCCTTTTTTGGGTTCAAAACTTACTACAGTAGAATGTCCGGATATTGTTAGGTTTTCAATGCCTTGAACTCTTTGGAACTGAAGTCACTCGAGGAGCCTATCTACCTTTTTGGACAGTTCTTTCAGAGGCCTGTTGAGTGCTTGACACTCGGTAATTATTACTGCTAGATTTTACCGCTTAGCTGTAATTTTAACTACTTAATTAGAGACATCGTGCACATATATTTAGCCTTTGATTTGTTTTTCTCACTCTACCTGGAATATCTTTTGGATACACGTGATTTTTGATTTCGGTAAAAGATCAAGTCATCGGATGCAGAACTGATTCACCTGATGCTTGCAGTTCTCTGGCAAATATGTTAACGTTAATGGAATGTTAAAAGACAGTGTACCAAAACATATTTAGATATCAGTCATAAATAGAATCTGTTGCAGTCACTTAATCAGATCAAATTCCTTTTGTTCCTACTATTGATACGTGATGTATAATAACAAATACTGACATGATATATTATCCATTGCAGCCTATTATTTGCCTCAAAATGCCGGGAACATTGCTCGTAGGTACATTCAGGATCCCCAACTATTGTCTTTCATTGATGCGGAGGTGAAATGATTGTTTGATCATATTGAATTTCTTATTTACAAGTTTATATTGATTCATAAGGTGGTTCAAAATGTCTTCCCTCAATCTCATAAATTTTTTTTACCTTTGCATCTACAGTGTTTTATTGTGAGCACAGTCAAGGCTTTGCAGACACCAATGATAAATGCAAGCATGGTTAGTTTTATAGAAGCTTTTGTGCTATATCTTCTTTATTTTCATCTTGTTTCCTCATTTTTGTTTTCAACAGGTGATGTGTGATAGGCATTATGGCGGAATTAACTACCCTGTTGGTGGTGTTGGGGGCATTGCAAAGTCCTTAGCCAAAGGTCTGGGGGAACAGGGCAGTGAGATACTTTACAAGGCCAATGTTACTGGCATCATACTAGATCAAGGCAAAGCTGTGAGTTCATATCTAGTCATGGACGAGTAACTGATAAGATATATATGATATGTAGACTTTATGTTCGTTAAAAAAAAACTGATTTTGTTTATGGTACATGTAGGTAGGAGTAAGGCTTTCAGACAAGAGGGAATTTTTTGCGAAAACCATAATATCAAATGCTACAAGATGGGATACTTTTGGTTAGTGCAGCCATGAGTTTGAGAATTTATTGATTTGATCTTATCTTCTGTGGTTTGCTGTGCTCTTTGGTTTAATCTTTCACTCTTTCTATGGGAAGTCTTATTACCTATAACTTTAATTTTCAGGAAAACTCTTAAAAGGAGAAGTCCTTCCAAAAGAAGAGGAAGATTTTCAGAAAGTTTATGTCAAGGCCCCATCTTTTCTTTCCATACACATGGGGGTGAAATCTGATGTTCTGCCACCAGATACAGATTGCCACCATTTTGTGCTTGAGGTGTTATGTTGTTCATTTTCAATTGATCATTTGGTTGGAACTTTTTTGTACATGTATAACATCTGTTCTCTATTGTCATGCATCTATTCTGTCCTTTTTTCTAGGATGATTGGGCAAGATTAGAGGAGCCATATGGGAGTATATTCTTAAGCATCCCAACTATTCTTGATCAATCGTTATGCCCAGAAGGGCGTCATATTCTTCACATATTTACAACATCTTCCATTGAGGACTGGGAGGTAGTTATATGTTTGTGAAAATTTAAATCACGGTTGTTCTTTATTACTTTCCCCATTCTTTCTGTATCCCTCAAAGTATCATTGCGTGTAAAATTGAATTGCTTATGAGGTGCGGATGTCTATATCAGGGGCTCTCTCGAAAGGACTATGAAGCAAAGAAGGAGCTTGTGGCGGATGAAATCATTAGCAGATTAGAAAACAAACTATTTCCTGGTCTCACGTCATCCATTGTTTTTAAGGAGGTAATGCTCAACCTAGCACTACTAAGGAAATAGAAGCCGTTCAGGTTCATGGTAATAGGGTTCAGGTTGTTTCTGTTGTGACATAGGCAGATACTGATTTGGAAATGGTTAAAGAGGCTTGATTCTTGGAGTAGTACTTTTAGATTCAATTAACTATGTATACAAGTAGAAGATACCCCCATATATCATTAACAATAGGTATACAAAGTAATCGTTAACTATAGATAGTAAAATAGGCATAATTCCAAGATTTCCTCAAGTAATACAATTAATTATTCATTTTTGAATAAGTAAACTGTAATAATTAATTTTTAATATACAAGTAATCGCTAACTATAGATTGTAAAAGAGGCTAACAATTCTTGGATAGCTTATGTTTTTAAGGTTGATTTGACAGAAACTTTGAATTGAAACTGCTACTGGAATAGGGGAAGTGTTACGATCAAGGTACAGTTAAATGGATAGGCCCGGGGTTTGCTTCCATGTGGTCTGGTATTAGGGATCGGTAACATTTGAGCCTAGGCTACTAAGTGGTGGTGGTATCATCACAAATAATATAAAACTGGAGAAAATAGTCACTTGATTGTAGGTCGGGTTGATGCTCATGATACTTCAATTATGAGAGACCCTGGATCGATTTAACTCTTCCCTGCAGAATATTCAGCACCAAAAAAAACGAAAAGAAAAGAGTTTTCCCCATAGATGAACTATGGTAAGGAAATAGAAACATAAGAGAAAGCATATAGTGGTACTCCTTATTTATGCTGAGTTGTATTTGAAATTAATTTTTTACAAAGTGAAGACGATAACCACTTCTGTCAGTGAGTCTGAGACACTAATTGGGATTTAAGATACCTGATGTTCTACCTCTGTTAACTTTTATAGGCAGTCCGTTCTACTTTTTTTTATTAAGTTTTGTATGTATTTTTGCTGGTCTGAGAATGTATTATAACCAACAGATGAAAAGGAAATTTTTATAATTACAGAGGGTCTTGATAGTTGCATGTTTCTGTTCGCTCTATTCAGAAGGAAGACTCTAAACCCTAAACCCAGACAACACTAGAATTAAACCCTAAACGTTTAAGGCCTGTCTTGCAAATACTGAATATCACTTGTATATGAATGCATGCACATGGTTCTGGAAGGCAGGAAGCCAATATATATTTTATAATCTTATGTTAACAACCTGTGAAGTAGAATCTTAAAATGGTCCACATAGACATAGTAGCATTGGTACTGGGGCCCTTGTATACTTGCAGTAGCTGATTTTATTCCCTTCTATCAGTCAATGCTTTAGTTTTTAAATATTTATATGTTCATTAGAAGTTTCTCCCATTATGTCAGGTGGGAACGCCAAAGACACACAGGCGGTACCTGGCTCGAGAACAGGGTACTTATGGACCATTACCCCGCAGAACTCCTAAGGGTTTATTGGGAATGCCATTCAATACAACAGTAAGTTCAGTTACATTTTAAAATATTTGGTTTAGTAATGAATTCTTTAAAGCACAAACTAAGCCATGTGATGATGAAAAACGCAGGCCATAGATGGTCTTTACTGTGTTGGTGATAGCTGCTTTCCGGGGCAAGGTGTTATAGCTGTATCCTTCTCAGGAGTAATGTGTGCTCATCGAGTAGCTGCTGATTTAGGTATTCTGAAGGCTAAGTTCTATTTAAAATCATATACATATATTTTAACTTGTCTTCTACTAAAAGCTTCGTTAGTTTTGAGTTCATGGTAAGAGTTGGGGTCAGTGTGTTTTGTGACTAAAACCTTCGTAAACGAGTTATCTCATCTTGCCATACAAGTTTATAGTGTGTTTTTTGACCAATACCTTCTTCTCTATACCGTTGTTCTGGTTTGAGGCTATTTAATCCTCACTTTCTCAGTAACCCTTGTGTCTACACTTTTAGTGATCCTATATTATCCTTGATTTTTCCTCTCTCCCTCCCTATCCCTGCCATCATCCCTCCTCATCTCTTCCCTTTCATTCAAGATTGGAAAAGGGGCCGCCACAGGTGCTTCCGGTATGCTCTTCATAAATACAAACAAACATGGGTCTGGCTGGTTTCTCCTCCTTTCTGGTCAGACACTGCTGCATTTGATCAGGGTGACTGTTTCTTTTGTGTTAGAAAAAATTAAGAGTGGAAAAAGGGTTCGAAGTCAGTTTGATTCAAATGTATAGAACCACTAATACTTATTTTGACATTCTATTCACTGACAGGCCTTGAGAAGAAGTCTCCAGTACTGGATGCTGCCCTCCTTGGACTACTTGGGTGGTTTAGGACATTAGCATGAGACACAGGAATAATGTGTGAACTGCAGCATGACATTTTTTCAGGAGAAGCATTATGTTGCTTGGGCTGATGCCGGTAAATATGCAATAATGAGCAGCAGGTTTGAGGCTTATTGATGGATGGAAGGGTGGGCGTATCGTCCTTGTGACTTGTAAGTATCACTGTCATATAGCAAGTTTAGGAAGGTTCAATGTGCTTTCCCTCATATATTTTATACTCTTTTTTGTCTTTTACATTCTTTTGGAGCCTAGTGAGTTTTATGACAGTGGCCAATGTCATCAACTTTGGTGCAGTTGCATCACCTTCTATAGTTTTTACATGATTAAGACGAAGTTTATACACATTGCTGTCAAGAAACTGCATTGTTTCAGCTCTATGATCTGCAATTCCCCACTATATTTACTTATTACATAGCTGATAATTCTTTCAATTTTTTTTCTTAACAAATGTATAGCTGCAAGTGGTAACATTATGAAATGTTTTTCATTATACAGAACTTGTTCCTTTATTTCTACCGTTTGCCATCTAGCTAAATTTGATAAAGATCATTCTTGATTTACAGATTTAGGTAGTATAATACGATTACTTGTCAATAATACATGATACACGAAGTACATTGTTATCTGAATTCACTCGTCACCTCTAGAGTAGGTTCACCAAAAACAACTCTGAAAAGCTATCTGTATAAAATTGGCTTACACCTCAGATAAACCTCCTATTTGACTTTGACCTAATATATGAGACAAATTCCATACATTCTTAGAGTTCCAGGTCAACGGTCTCACTAGTATTCCTCAGTTAATTTAAGACTCATGTTCCAAAGATCGCTTCTAAGGAAGAAGGAAAAGACGAGGAACATAGTATGTTCGGATCTAGGCTTCTTCAGGGATTTCTTTATCACATTTAAGCTCCGGCATGAAGCTTCATTCTCCTCAAAGAAAGGTATGCCAATAATCGGTACCCGAAAACCATGGCTACAAGAGCACCAACTCCTGTTAGACTACAGTCAGTGCGTGACCCATTAATTGTGGGTGTAATGTCTTCGAATTGAACCTTCAGAAGAAGCTTGTATGTGTGATAGTTGAAGGACATATATCGGATCCAAGATATGAACACTGGAACTTTCTGCAACATAATATAGGTGTTGTGTTAAATAAATCTTGTTTAACTTCATCAAACCATATTATAATTTCTATTACTGTATCATTTGTTTTTCTTTAGGGTCAAATATATTAATCATTCAATAAAAAATTTGGATGCTTACTTTCACGAAGAACCCCCCGGCCAGCATGAATGTCATGACAGTTACTGAAGCCAGAGTTGTAGCCCTCTTTAAGTCCATCAATGTAGCTCCAATGGCTAATCCAAGTCCCTGTTTTGTGTGCATATTAATTAGTTAAACATTATTTTTATTTGTTCCACACTGTTTTTCCAGCCAGTAGATTAAAAAAAAAAAATTAGAAAAGCATACCTGAGCTGCCACAATGCATAGGAAAACTATAAGCATGCTTAGGAAAAAGGTTTCAGCTTTGAGCCTTAAGCCTGCCATGAAATATACAACGACAAGGAAGAGTACAGGTAGCAATAGGTCAAGTGGGAGGTCGCTTGTAGTCCTAGCCACAAAATATGCACTTAATCTGTACATGTCAGCTGCTCGTTCCTTGGTCAGCATGGCTCTTTCTTGAGGAAATGTGAAGATTGCTGTGAAGACAGGAAAAAATCCCCAGAAGACAGCAATGAAGAAAAGTAGCCCTGCCTGCAATTTTGGGTAAAGTTTAAAAGGCTTTGAGCTGATTTTATAATCAATTAATGAATGTGTTCCGGATATGCTGTTAAGATTAATCTATTGAGAACTGGTCTACATATTTAACTTCCATCCCTTCGCTTTGAACTGATTTTATAATCAATTAGTGAGTGTGTTCCGGATATTCTTTTAAGATATATCTATTGAGAACTGTTGTGCATATTTAACTCCCATCGCTTCATGTTTGAAGAATTCTTATGTGACTATTCTCTTCATGATGATGCTTTATTTTTTTTCATTCTTGAGATCTTGATTAGAATGTTCCAATCATAATAGAAGTTTCAAACCCTTCAATTATGAGTGATGCTTCTTTTGGTGGATTTTTTGTGGGAAGAGAAAGTATACTGCTCCTAAAGAACAAACATTTACCTGATCTTCCAGTCCTTCGGTGGTTTTGCTATCAGACTGCCACCAGAGTAAGCCTAAAATAACTGCAGTGGAGAGAACTTGGGTGATTCTCAACCAGCTGAAATAGTCGTGCTTCCGTTCTTTAATTCCTCTCCAGAATAAGATACAAAATTGTTCCCACCAGCTAGCTCCCCATTCTCGTTTTGAAAAAGAGATTTTCAATTTCAGTTCATCATCAAGGGGAATAGGAACCAGAAGCTTCTTCTTCTCCTCGTCCGCCGCACGCGTCTCATAGGCTTCGACCAGATACTGCATTTAAATAGGAACATAACATAAGTACATCTAATGTTGCATTAGAAATAGTACATTTAGCAGTTATGTTAAAGGTGATGTTCAGATAAGAATGTGAAATTTACAATTCTCACTGTGCTCAATCAATACCCGGTATGTATTAGTCAGTAAACAGTGCTGCTATATGGATATATTAGTTCCTATGTTAGAGAACTTTCAAAGATAGATCAGGTTATTTCTCAAAAAAAAAAAAAGATAGATCAGGTTATACCTCATGCACCACCGCTGGAGATGGCTTTCCATTTCTTGTATCAGCTTCTGAGTTTTCTATTTGCACTTTGTCCTCCAACTCTGATGGCACAGAAACATCGTTAACGTTTCCATTTGCAAGGTCTAGCAAGAACTCTGCTGGGTTCATGGCAATAAGTGGAGAACATCCTATGGAAGAGAAATAAACCATTGCTTCTGATGCTTTTCCAAAGTAGAGCAGGCTTCCTTTCCCAAGAAGAATTAACTTGTCAAATTTGTGGAAGAGTCTACTGGATGGTTGGTGGATTGTTGTCACCACTGTTTTTCCAGCCTGCCATAAAAAAGAAATTTACTTCTTTCAGTGTAAGCATTGCTATTTTACTCCATGAATCTATTCATTACTTGGTTACTTGTAAGATATTGTCTTTTCAACTTTTCCGCATTTCAAAGATTACTGACAAAATTATATTTGTAGTGTTAACGTTTATACTCTTGATTAATTACAAATAGTAGATTGAGGTGTAATGAGGAGAGGAATCTGGAATGTAAATCCAAACATACCTCTGCTATGTCTTGTAACATCTGAACAATTCTAAGTGCAGTTGTTGAATCCAAGCCAGAGGTTGGTTCGTCAAGAAACAAAAGGGAAGGGTTTATTATGATCTCATTGCCAATGCAAACTCTCTTCCTCTCTCCACCTGAAACGCCACGGACAAACGAGCCACCAATCATAGTGTCTTGGCACCTGTGCGTATGAAGAAAAAAATGTAACTTTTTAATCGAGTAAGATGACAAATGCTCTTATACTATGTTCATCATATCTGTTTCTAATGTGCTTTTTAGGCATTAGTCCTATAGTAGCAAGTAGAGGGAGAACTTACCTCTCTAAGCCTAGCTCATAGATGACATCGACTGCCCGTTTTTCCTTCTGCTCTTTTGTGAGCGTCTTGGACAGCCGTAGGAGGGCTGAGTATGTTAATGTTTCTCTCACTGTAAGGTGAGGAAATAGAACATCATCCTGAGTCACGAATCCTATCCTGTCATATGTTTTGTGTCATTTTGATTCTCATTTTCACTTTATTTTGTAAATTTTATTGCACTTGTTCTTTGAGGTAGCACGGTTGGGTGAACAGTACAAGCAGGTTTTCCAAATGGAAAACCGTTTTGGTTGCAGAAGATTAACCAATGCCTTTGTGCTTATAGTTCCTGTCCACAGTTGCTATTACTCCTCATTCATGCTATTTATTAGGGTCAATCCACAAAACTTGGTTTAAGATGCATACCTGCTCTTGAGGTTCTTGGAATATGCCTGGTCGTTGTAGTTGATTGAACCACCCACAGTGCCTTTGGCTATCCTACCTCCAAGCAGACTAAGGAGTGTGGTCTTTCCACTTCCTGATGGTCCCATCAGGGCGAGAACTTCGCCTGGGTTTACCGAACCAGTGATCCCATGCAAGATGTCCTTTTCTTCATTTGTCCTCATTCCTTTGAGAATAACCTTGTATGTCACATCTGTGAACTGAAATAAACCAGAGGAGAATTTAGCCTTCAGTTAATAGATGACTAACGGAACTAGATTATTGCTAAGTGAAGAAAGATAGCAACTTATCAGGAAAATATATCAGTGTCCATAGCCTTCTTTCCATCTGATGATGCTTTTTGTGTGTGGTTTGTTGGTTGTTTCAACTGAGCCTCTAAGTGGTTCATAGATAAATGAAGATAGCCTCCTAGCCTGAATGCAAGTTTTTAAACTAGTTTTGTGACCCTAATACAGTTTTTAATGTGATTTTGTTATGTTACATATGTAGCAACCTTTTGGCTTGGAAAGAATGGCAAGTCTTGTACATACTAGTCATATAGAATGATAACTCTGTACAAGACTGAACCTGACCATGCTATTATTGCTAGCCATGTTCTATTGATCGCCCTTGATGCCTACATCTCAACCTCCATCCCTTCCTGTCCAAATAGATAGTAAGTACCACATCAATTTTTCGCTCTAGACACAGGTTTGAACACCGGTAGTTTATGCAGAGTTCTAATGGTTTTTGGGAATCAAGGACAAGAAAAGCATATGAAGCAACTTGGTAATCTTGTAAGGAGTACTTGAAATGGAGTAAAACCTTGAGGTATAGCGGCATGGTCGGTTCGGTTTGAAACTTCGGTTTTCGGATGCCGGCTTCAAGATCTTCGGCTGCAGCAAGCAATGAATCTCTTTATTATAAAGACTTCCATTTTACTACCAGTAGTACAAATATAAGGAGATCAAAACAAACAGTTCTTCATTAATAATTGTTCAGAAGAGTGGCAGGTAGCAATCAACTACATGTTGATACCTTATGTAATTCTACAATCTACACTATTGTCTCATTTCGGATTTGTTTTTCAGTTTCAAAGTTCAAAAATATGATCGACAAATCTATCATTCCGTTGCTAACTTACTATAAAGCAAAGACTTTTGGTTTTACTTGGGTATGGAAATATGACTGATCTAAAAATTCATCAGCTAGTTTAGAACTTCTAATGAGCTGGGAATCAGATCATTAAGTCTTCATTAGATTCATTTCACCTATATTTGGGACCCATTTTAAGACTAGCATATCTTCTTTGAACCATATGAGTCAACACGATCATACTGATTAGAAGAATATGATGGGTAGCGAAAACAGATGTTACTTAATTGATGATGCTCATATCAACATCATCCTCAACCTCTCAAACCAAACCAATCCAATCCAGACGTTTCATGGAAAAAGGAGGACAGATCTTCAGAAAGAGGACCCAAAAAGCTATTGGTGGGTGCAAATTAAATGTCACACCAGTCTCTACTCTGCTATTCACTTATCCAGTTCACCAATTGGTGAAGAAATACCGTTATGTAAATACAGACTATACAGTGAGTAGTGAAAGATTTGTTCCAATCGACCAATTTTGATTTTTTTTTTTGTGGAAAACCAGAAACAATCAAGATGGGTTCTTTTCCCTTTCAAACTTCATGATCAAAAGAAAGGAAAAAAAAACTTCATAATTAAATGGTGATAGGAGCCAAAGGTTTTCCCCGTTTATGGGAGCATAGGAGTCCAATTTCTTCACACATCCTAGTCATTGTAAGGCACTGTTTCACTTTTTATAAACCATATACTGCCATTTCTCTGTTTATGACCTTGTACGATGAGTGGTTCTATCAAAGAGTTGGCACTTTTGCCCTTTCTTGATGCGTACAAACTCTTCTTTAATCAAAGAATTTTCTCTGGCATATGGGTAATTTGAAGAAATAATTAGATAAAGGCAATAAAGAAAAGTGATTATTTATTTTCTGATATAAAGGCTAAAACACTTGGTTTAGCATATCTTAGTTTTATTTTGGTTCTTTTGACCGTCATTTGTAACCCAAAAAAAAAACACTTGGTTTATCAAGCTACTCAGCTATTTTTGGTTTGATGAAGCTAGCTACTCAGTTATTTTTAAAGGTAAATAAATTTATAATCCTTTCTTACTCTTCTGAAAAAGATTCACATGATTAGAAACAAAAAGTTTGCGAGTGGAGATCAAGTAACATGCATATATCATCAATATACACAGAAGAAGAAAAGGCCAGAAACCAAAACGTGTGCTTTCATATGCAATAATGCAAATAGTAAGAAGTTAATGATTAACTTGATTTTGCCATTAGAATCGGCCACTCTTCTAGCTCTTGTTCTGGCATAAATTTTCTTCAAGTTATGTTTTTCATTATGTATTTCTTCCAGTTGCATTTTGTACTGTACGCTTAACAAAGTAAGTACTTACGAATATCGTCGTCGTCGCTAAAAGGCTTCGAGTCGGCAATTTCATCAGCGGGAACAGTAAAGCCGGTGAAGGAGAATGAGAACCCCAAGCTAGCACTGGAGGCTCGGCTTAAAGCGGCGCCACTGGTCACTTCATCCAGATCAAACTTCATTTGAGCACTTCTAGTCTTCCTTATGTGTGTGCTACCTTTGGCACTGCCGCTGCCACGCCCCGGTGAAGCTCCCATCATGCGCCTGCTTGACTTCCTTGAGAGGGTTCCGCTGCCGCCCTCGGCCGCCACAGAAGCGGTCTCAGTTGAAGTTGGTGACTTGAACGCATCTGCCACTGTCTCCACCAGTTGATCGGACTTGGTTCTTGCCAACCCTGATGAATTTAGTTTTTCCATCTTCAACAAAAAGAAAATGTAAATTACTTAATTATGGGAGTGAAGTTCATGTACGTGCATGTGATAGTGCTCAAAAGAACTTTTAACCAGTTTAGTCTTAGAATAATTAATCTTCACAGGCATCACAGCTCGCCCTATGCACATTATTTGTTTTGTAAATTTTTTCGATGGGGTAGGTATAGAAGCTAACAAAGTAATGGATTGAATGGTGTACAGTTGCGAAGGAAGGCACACCACAAAGGTAACCAGATCACTAAACCTATCTTACCAGATATTGAACGACACTCACCGTGATTTTGTATTTGAAAAAAGAATGAGAAGGAGAAAACTCAAGAGGAGAAAGGAGTGGTTCTAGAGAGTGGAAGCTAGGAACCTCATCTAATCATCTTCTACAATGTGCTTAAGTAGTTCTTATATATGAAAGACATTAGAGATTTAATGATAAGTAAGATTAAGCAAACTAAGCATAGTTGGATTGGCTGACATCATTAAACACCTGAGAAAGTTGAAAGGGAGGAAGAAACGAAATCCATGATTCAGATGCATCAAATAGTGGAAGAGTTTAGTTGCGGGTTTGCATCATAGTATACTAAACGTAACATAGTAGTGAGGGTAGAATTATTAAAATCAAAGTCCAATACCAATGATTGAAGGTAGGAAAGATGAAGTATATATAATCCGGTATATCATTCATACCTTGATTAACGGGGAAAGAGAGAAGTAGAAGAGAACGCTATGGCTAGAAGAGGACAGAGCTACAGATACTTTTGATGTGTTTGGAATAAGTTGTAATGCATGATTCAACTTGTGGGTTGCATCCCACTCCTTATAAAGGATCGAAGCAATCAAGAAGGGAAGAGTCTAAATGACCCAACAACCCCTTCAACTGCACATAATTCACCAAAATATTAATGGATGGAGCAATATGATCAATCATACTCAATAATTACTACTACTCATGCATCATTGTCGTACACGTGTTCGGACGATTTCGTTGTTGCTGTACTGTGTGGAATTTTGCTGATTTTGTTTTCTGTGTGGGATCATGCATGGATTATGATCACTGTTGGAGCTTTGCTAACTTGCAAATCAATTATATTAACCAGCTTTACACATTGATGAAGTTTAACCTCGAGTGGTGGGTTGATGATGATTGTATGTGCCGCCTAATCAAGTAGTCTAATGCGACAGCGGCCATCAATTTTGTTTGCAGGAATTTCGGAGGGCCTCTTAATATGAGGTTCTGGTTTAGTCTCAGTTACCTGTTTCAAAGGGAACCCTAATTTTCTATTTTGGTGGTTTGCTAAAACAAACACTGTACGTACGTTCTTCCCATTTCTATTATTGGAATTCATTTCATCAGCAAGTACAGAATTGCATAATATTCAGTACGTCATGAGTACGTACGCATCTCAGGGTGATTGATTATATTACTGGGACCTCATAATTCGTATGTATTTCAATTTTCTCTCAAAATACTGAATGTAATATTGGACTAATGGTGGTCAAATTCTGGAATAAGATTTAATTTGATATTATTGTTGTTAATGTATATCTGAACCACAACAATGAGTTCATTGATTTTTCCGGCAACCATTGAGCCAATCTACTTGAAGTCGGTCGTACGGATTCTGTTAAGAACTTAAGATAGGATTTCAGGTCTGAATATTGTACAATGCCGGTATCAGATCACTTGTGCGCGGGAACACAGAGTAACAAGGTTCTCATGTCCGAATTTGATACTCTCTTTGTTGCCAATTCCGTAGAAGACACAATTAATAATCATGTGGCTCAATATTTGGCTCGTTATGTGTTAGAGAGATTCTGGTACTTCAATTCAAACAAGAATAAGATTAGGGTCATTTTGTCAAATCCCAATAAAAGGAGTCAAAAATTCGTCTTCTTTCTTGTGTTGCAAATCTATACGAACGTGTGTTTTGTAGGAAGACTCTCAAACTTTTCGGCGGCTCTAGAATACGGCCCTTTAAGTTTTTTTTTTTGGATTCACGGTAGGGCTTTCAATGAGTCGTGTCGGGTTAAGGTGTTTTATGCGTTATAAAATATAAACCAAAACCCAACCCATTTATTAATTGTGCCAAAAATTTAAATTCAAACTCAACCTACTTATTAAACGGGTTACATGTTTCCAACCCGTTTAACCCATTTAATATATATATATATATATATTTTTAATTTTGCATAAAATAACCAATTAAATCAAGATTTAAAGAAAAATAATTTATCGTATTACCTTTTTTTTCAAAATGATTAAAAACGTATTAAATCCTTATTACACATAATGTTACTTTCTTAAATGGGTCGTATATATATTTATTTTATATAGATATTTGCTTGATTTTATATTAATCGTGTCATGCGGGTTCATTTCATATTAGTAGGTTAACCCACGGTTGACCCGTTTATTAAATGGGTCATGACGGCTTAACCCGTCATTGACCGCTTTTTAATCGTGGGGGTTCAACCTGTTTTATTTCATGCGGGTTTCGAGTCATGTTATCAGGTCGTATCGGAATTGACAACCCTAATTCATGACACTTGTCCCTTTCGGGGGCCTCAATGCTCATGGGCACTCATGTGCGTGAGCAGAGGGCAGTCCATAACCGGAGCTGCATGGTATCCCCACAGTCGAAGGTAATAACTCCAGCATGAGACTAATCCCTGCAGGGGCCCATGTGAAATGGTTTCAGCTCGGTATTGCACCTGAGTGCCCTGGCCACAATAATGTCTTCAGCGACCCAACGAAAGTCGAGCTCTTCACTTTCAAGGCCCATCAGAAACGTTGAGGTGTGTAATCTCATCGCCAACCATCGAACCCATAACCAATGCCACGTTTAAGCCCTAGTCAAAAGAGTTGTCGCGGTCAACAACCACAAATAATTCTTGCAAAAGATGCTAAATATTCAATACAAGGTTAAAGTAATTACAAAGGATGCTTCATTGAAAACCTCTCACATTTTCATCATCACTTATGCTCATTTAAAAATTCATCTCCTTACCTTCTTAGCAGTAAAATCATCAATCAATTTTATCACAATTGAATTTCCCAAGATAATCATTCTCAATCGAAATCAAAGCATGTCCATATAATCTTTCTTGTGACATAGTTGATTGCAAATAAGACTTTAATAACTTTAACTTGAAAAAACTTCTCTCAACTGAAGCAACAGTAACAAGAACAGTTAACAATATTCGATATGCAAGTCTAATAATTGGGGAAGTATTCCTCTCTTGTAAGAAATTCAATATATCACAAGTTGTTATCCTTACTCTAGGTAATATCTCCCTCAAGAATTTCAGCTCTCTGAACAAGTCTTCCTCATCAATATCTGAACTTTCTCCATGTCTCAAAACATCCTCAAGATGAATGCAAGAAGCTCTTAAATCAATATCATCTAAGGAATTCAAAGTTTCTGAAGTAAATAAAAATCCAAAGATATCATCATATTGTTGATATTGTTCAAACCTTCTCTGCAATGATCCCTTAACTTGGTCCACAAGGTAAAAGAAATAATGCACTCTAAAATTTCTTCACCAGAAGATGATGGTAATGGCTCGCCGACTCTTTCATCAAAAAACTTAAGTAATATTTAAGGTAGCAACAATTTCCTTAGTGGTAATGATTGCATCCTTGAAGCCATTTTCTCTAAATCTATCTAGCCAAACAATTAGACATTTTACCTCACCAATAGCAACATTTATTTTCATATTATCAGATTGTAGCATTTTGGTAACCTTACTAAAAGCAAACAAGATTTCATATCAGATCACCGTACTTAGAAAGAACTCAAAGTCACCTAGCTCATTAGTGGCAATTGACTTTGCACCACTTTTTATTTTGGGATCCTTGTCAACTTCAGCAAGTTGAAGTAATCCTTCTTTTATTTCAATAGCATTGAATCATAGAGGCTACACACTCAATATGACTCTCCCAAGGTGTAATGGATAATGATTTCAGAGTGAACCCTTTAAGATTGTCTTCTAGGAACTGCCAACTTTTTGTAGAACCTGCAAATAGATATAAACACATTATAAATCTCTAAAAAAACAAATGATTTTCTATAAGAAAACGTTGCTACATCATAAAGATTTAAGCTAGACAAACCTACAAATAAAGGTGTTGAAACACTCCAAAAAAATCAACTGCTTTTGTACAAGAATTTGCCACATCACAAATGGTTAAGTTCAAACAATGACAACCACACGGAGTGTATAAAGCTCTAGAATTGATATCTAGCAACTTTTTTTTTGCACCCCTTGGTGTTTTCCTTTCATGTTTGACCCATTATCATACCCTTGTCCTCTCACATTATTTATATCAAGATCTAGTGACTGTATCACAGCTAGTAACTCTTCAAATAGCCCTTAATTAGAAGTGTCATGAACATTTAAGAATTCTAAAAAGAACTCTTCAATTTGAATTGGACTTTTTGAAACATTGACACATCTAAGTATCAGTGACATTTGCTCTTGATGACTAGTATTCAGTGCGCAATCAAGAATCACAGAGAAATATTCAACATCCTTGATTGTCTTTATAATTTTAGCCTTGATCTCAATAGATATCATTTGTAACAACTCATTCTGAATGTTGTGTCCAAAATAATGATGATGAATTTCAGCATTAATAATTCGGCGACAATGCTCCTCCATTACTACATTAAATTCTACTCATATTTCAACCAGACTCAAAAAGAGACCATTAACAGGTCGATAAAGCTTCTCATTAGTTCCACGAAAAACTAAGTTATGTTTAGCGAGAAATTTCACAATTGCAATTATCTTTTTCAATACATTCCTCCAATATTCTTTCTCTATTCTAATATGGTCTTGATAAGCTTTATCAATAGTTTCATGCCTTTGTAATCTAATACGCAGATCAGTCTAAGTATTTGCAGTAATGAGATGATCAGTGCTCATTTTATGCTCTTTGAGTCTTCTACCAAGATGACCCCAATCATTGTACCCATCATTTGCTAGCTGACCCCGCATCGGCCTCGTTTTAAACAAGTTGCAACAAAAACAGAAAATCTTATTAAGTTTCTTCTAGTACACAAGCCACTATCTATCATACTTCTTTTTATTCCCTAAATACCAAGTGTAGAATCTTGAACTGAAATGTCTATTGAACTTGTCTGGTGGGCCACTCTCTATGGAAAGATCTCTAAGAGGACCATTTTCTACTAACAAATCTACTAGGTTTTTATCCGGGGCATCCTAAACTCTAGAATCAAAAATATTCACTGAAGTCTCATCTGCATGATTTACATTATCATTATGCTCTGCATCATTCTCAATTGCATCATGACCCAACCTTTTGATTTTCATTTCATGAATGTATCAATACGGGGCAAAGACTTAACTAACTTGACTTCTTTTTTCTTTTTCATGTGTTTTGCGTAACCCATAAATCTTTTCTTTTAGGAGGCATATTTCTAAATTCAAGAACTCAGTTTGAATAAGAAAACATGATTCACTCATAGCCGCTGCTCCTCCAAAGTTTCAATTGCCTCAATTCTAAAAAAATCTTGACCACCACAACCTTGCAAATTGAAATTCCAAATGCAAACAATTAATAACCAGTACTCGTGCAAATATTGATCAATCTGTAAATACAATCGAGTGAATCGATCTATCTTACCTGAATCAATGAGTGGTGATGGTTGACTTGTAGCTGATGAGATTTGAGATCATCGCGACAAACTGAGAGAGAGATCAAAGAGAGCAAGAGACATATGAAGAGAAGAAGAGGAACTGAGGAAACAATAAAAAAATTATGATATATGTTGATCGGCCTCCACTAGTTCACTACCCCAAAAATATAATTCTTTATTCGATTGGACAATTTGTCCATAAAAGAAACAGTGAGATGACTATTTTTAGCTACATGGTCAAACTTGATGTAATAAAGGCCTTATATATTGCACTTCTTAGTATTATTCAATAGAAAAAAATGAAGAAAAAAAAATTGCGGCCCAGCTCCTTGCACGTGTGCAAAGCCGGCTCTAGAAGAGTTAATAATATTTGTATGAGAACCTGCATGTTCATAGTGAACCTGAACTCTTTTCTTCTAGCTCTTTTCATGAATGTGTGTATGCATGGGAAAGTAACAATGCTTTTCTATAGGTTGATGTATATGAGAGTAGCATCTCCTAGTGTCTACTATTCGATCAATTACATATAATATTATTGTAAGAATATATTAATTGCTCTTAAAATATTAGAGAAATATTATTTCATATCTCTACTATTATAAAGCCAACACTCTTCAAAAATCACTAAATTATGTTTTACCAAAAATACCTTTTTTATCAACCACAATTACACAAAATAATTATTTTTTAAAAATCAAAATGAATAAGCCTTCAAAAACCAAATAGAACATATAACGACAAATAAAGTTTGATTTACAAAATGACAAGTACGATAAATTAACGTGTGTATCGCATGGGGTATGAGTCTAGTAAACCTAATGCACCCTCTTTTGACCTTCAACATCAGGAATTGCTCACTGGCTGACATATAAGTAAAGTGCAAGAATTCCATATGGTTAGATATAAATGGAGCCTCAAAAATGGGTTTATGTGCTTGCCACCCCACCTAGCGAGCTAGTTATCACAATATTTTGTTGTTTTGCTGCGTGCATGTTTGGTACCATATGGTTTGTTCAGCCTCAAGGGGTTGTATAAATGCTCTTGCATGTGCAACATGATCAAAGAACGCCATAGCTAACTAGGAAGAGAACAAATTACATATCTTCTATTGATTTATATATAACAACACACTACCATTCATATTTTCTCTGAAGTAATGCTAGGTGACCCATAATTTGATAGACCATTTAGAACCCATCATATGTGACAAGTTATGTGGCAAACCTATGTCATAAATTGTTATTCATTTATTAATTCTATTTTTTATAATTACGAAATCCCTTTTTTAACTTTTCCTAATTTATCTTTTTAACCTAATTTATTTCTAAAATTAATATACCTCAGTTCATGTTCCTCCAGCCTCCGTTCCTCTCCTCCCTCCTCTCACATGCGTATTCTACTGTTCTCATATATATTTGATCGATCACAAACTAGTCTTCAATTAATTGGTCAAGTCCTATAGTTGAACAGGTTTCCTGATCACAAGAACCTCCTTCAAAACGTGGTTAATTTTGTTTTTTTGCCATCGTAATGAGGGTTCAAAGAAAGTGGAATTTGATTTAGATACAGAATGTTTAGGGTTTTCTACTTTTCTTCTTTGATCGTGCTACTTTTTTATAATTCTTGTTTCTTTTTATTTTCAAGATAAAATTTTATCAATAATTCTATTGGATATTGCATTTGCTCATCGATGAAAGTTGTTCTAGCTACGTTCTTGTCATGACATATATACTTCACCAAAAGACGCTTAATCATGAAGGAGAAGGATTGAAGGTAAAATGATTAGTCTTAATTATGCTGTGTCGGATCATAGTCTTTTAGCGTAGAGAAATTCTTATAATATATTGGGTGTTTGCTTTTTAAAGGATTTTTCAACCTCAAAAAGTGATAATCCCAAAAGAGTATGTATACCATCCAAAAGGCTAATGGAAACATTTTAGTTCCACAAAAATGTTTGATTAAAGGTATGTATTCGAGCTCTATTATTTTCTTGTACATATTATTTGTTTAATACTAAAAATTTGATCTAATGCAGGTAAAGCATGCATGTGATCTTGTTCCAGGCAATGGTGACCAAGAGCATAGTGTAACTTAAAATTGAGCTTGGTTGGAGTTGATATATTAAGTTATTTTCACATAACATTTTTTGTATTAGAGACATGATGTGCTCCTTTTTTTTTTGGGTGGTAACATGATGATTTCAATTTTAAAGCTGGGGAATTGAGCATATATCAGCAGTTTTTTCAATAAAATAGTTGGAAACGCCCATTGGTATTTAGGTAGCATGAATAAGATCATGTTGCTCTACATCATGTATATCATTTAAAGGCTTTTGGGGCACACATGATGACAATGAATTATTTCAAAAGCTGAAGCACCCAGCCGATGTGATATTTATTGCACGTCCTAGATGCACATTATATATATATATATATATATATATATATATATATTCATGTTATACAATCTAATAGCATCAGAATGCAATTAACCATGCAAAGCCTAGTCTTACATATAAGACAATAAATTAATGTCTAACACACTGGTTCTTGTGTAGCTCTCAAGGTTTATGATTCTGCTTCTTATCCAAACAAAAGAAAAAAAATTGTAAAGCCGTCTACACCCTGTATATGATCCGGCCCTATATATGTTCTCCTAAATTATGGGCCACCTAGCATTACTCTTTTCTCTGTATTCCAAGAATATGGTTGTGGCGTTTTGTTTTTTAATAATCATATTAAACTTTGACAATTCAAGGTGGGAATAAGCTAAACTTATGTGCAAATATCATAATGCTTAATAATGCAATACAATTACTGTTGTTACTTGCTCTCAAAGCAATGCTCTCTCACGCTCCCATTTCTATCAAATTTTGAGGAATACACATGCGCGGTCTGCTATTTTTACTTTGTTATTCGATCGATCTCCTAATTTTTTGACAATCTCTTTTTCTAATAAAAAAGAGAGAAAATGTTAAAAATAGTACATGAACTATTGCCCATTAAGAATTAAAGTTATTTAATTTTTAAAACTATAACATAAGTACATTAACTCGTGAATTTAACAAACTCTGGGCATACACCGTGAACAACTCACTTACTTTTCATGTTTTCTGTTAGTTTCAAAAGGGTAATCCTGTCTTTCGAGGAATAGAGATTTTTTTGGTCGAGTCTCTCCCTTTTTCGTCATCCCTCTATCCTTTGTCACCCGATAATTGAGATGGTCTGATTTATATATGAATCCGCTAGCAAAACAATGATATCCACGAACTCCGACAGCCCCGCAACTAGAAATAGCAACCGTCACGGCCCCTTTGGTGGTGATTTTTTAGTTTTGGAGGCTTGAGTTCCTCAAAAGCTTTTCATTTTGTAACCTTCTAGGAATCGAAGATAAAAGTTTGACCTGATTGGGTATTTTGGGGTTGTTTATGCGGGTGATGGATGAATAAGGTATATATGAAACAAACTATATATGTTACTCAAGTTCAACAAGATTATAGAATTAAAACTAACATAAGGTGGAAATTTGGGATCTTTGATATCTGGTTTGTGTGCTTTGAGCCCAGCAATATGGATAGTAGTGAACCAGTGATTGTCTAATTAAGTATCCCTCAGTTAGTAATAATCTCAATTGATGGCTTACTTTTCGTAATCATTTGGTTACTCACTGATCTTGATATATTATATATCAATTTATGTCACGATATCAAAATTTCGAGTATGAAACTCTAAAATCGAAGTCATGAAAAACTCTAAAATAATCTCAAATAAATCGAAATCATCTTATCATCACAGCGTATCGTTACTGAGTTCATAGAGCATCTCAGTCAAATTGATTATTACAAAACCAACATATAATTCAAGCATTATATCAAATGGAAGTGTAAAGTCCTCTCAATTCTCACCACAAATTACAACAAATGAACTTCGAAATCTTCATACTAGTTATTCAATTCTGCTAATAAACACATGTAGAGTTATCACCTACACCATCGAATAGGTGCATCGGGATTGTAAACACAAACCCGGTAACCTTTGCAGCTCGTATGGGTAAATCAACAATATAACTCGTATATAAATACAACAGAAAAATACTGAAAATATTTAATTATAAATGTACTCATGAGTCATTGGACGGCCCATCTGGTTGTCCAATAATATCTGAAATATAAGTGCTCATGAGAAATCTGGCAACCCATATGTTTACCTGAATACATTTATAATACAGGTACTCATGAGAACCAGATACTCATTTGTTACCTCTCATGCAGTACACCGCCAGACATTGGGCAACCATCTGTTACCCAATATCCAAAAATATGGGTACTCATAAGCCGATAACACATCCGTCATCTCTCGCCAGTACACCGGCATATAGACTAGAGCTCTAATTGTATCGTAACTGTCGCCCGGCCAAGGCTAGGTTCTGACATGCCAACACGTCCGAAGATAATAAAAACGTTTTAACATAACTCAAGTTAAAATCACGTACAAAACAGTTCTCACATGTTATTGTACAACACCAAGTGACATGCTCAAATAAAATAAACATCAATGCTATAAATGAACTTATTTGAAAACGGAAATATGACAGTATATAATATAGCAACCCATATATATGTATCGATTTTACCAATTATACACATCCACAACCCACTATATCATATACATATCATAGTTCAATCTTTTAAAATATGTGTGATTATGAATCTCCACTAAGGGTAGATTTATCACTGTGATATTTTACTCACCTTATATTCATGAGCGTAATTTTCACAATTCCGCGAGCGAATCCTTTACTTGTTGTGTCGATCACCTAGAATGGATAAGAAGTGATTTAGAAACGTTACGTAAAACCTCAAATGCCAAATAAGTACTAATGTTTTACTGTTCAGTAATTTCCGGTTTTTACGAAATTAATGTTCACGTAAATACTATTTACATATTGTTGTTCATGTACGTACTGTTTACGTATTATTTTTCATATACTTACGGTTTACGTATTAATTTTCATATACATATTGTTTACGTATTACTCATCAAGTAAATACTAATTACTGATTTACCTTTCAGAAATTATGTTTACAATTACTGTACGTAAATCACTTTTACATTCACTGTACGTAAATTATTTTTTTACATTCACCGTACAGAAATGACTTTTTACAAAAAAAAATTCCTGTTTGAAAAATCACTGTTCACGGGCCGCCGCACGTGGGGTTCACGCGCCTCCCCACAGTGGCAGCGTGCGGAGCTCACGCGCTGCTCAAACCGGCGCGCGTGGCTTACCCACCGCTACTCAAAACCTCTCCTTTCTTCCTCTCCTCCCCTTCCATGGCCCAAGGCCGCCTCTAGCCCATCTCACCTTCCCTCACGCGCGCCTAAGGAGGCGGTATTCCCTCCACCTCCTCCGACTCCGATTCTCCACCAAATCGCCACAATTTCAACCGAATTCAATCTCAACAATCATAATAAACACACCATTACCTAGATCGAGCCTTGAAGCCACCGGAATGTCATCGGAGAGACTTGGACCGACTGTGCTCGATTTCTTGGTGAGGAGCGGTGCGATCTCGAATCCCACTCCGATCGCAGGTGGTACCGAGGGTGAGGGGCGGTGGAGGAGTGCTAGCCTCATGCCCTGGCGTCGTCGGAGGAGAAGCTTGGACAACGGCGAGTTTGTTGCAGGAATCGCTGGTTGTCGGTGTGGCTTCTCGGCAACGAGGGAGGTCACGTCTTGCCCGGGAGAGGGAGGAGTCGAGAGATCGGCGGCGAAATTTTCTTGAAGGGGAGAGAAGCTCGGGCCGAGGGGAAGAGCTACGGGGTGAGGAGAGAGAGAGAGAGAGAGAGAGAGAGAGAGAGGGTTTCTGAAATTGGAAACCCTAGTCCTTAACAATTCCTTTTTATACCATTTTTCAAAATCAGAAACTAACTTCCGTCGCTAATAACTTTCACATATGACGTGCGATTAGAATTCGTGACGTGTTCACAAATTCGTATCGACGAGCTCTGCAACTTTCGTGAAGGAAGTGTTCGGAAATGAGCGACGGAGCAAAAGTCGACTCCCGCGTTGTGGAAACGTAACGTTTTTCCGATTTAGATTTCCGAAGACAGTTCTGTTTTCAATTTGACGACGTCACGAAGCGAAACAAATGCGGTAATTTTACAAATTTTATTAATTTCTAAGAATTCAAATAATTTGATTCCGAAAAATCGGGTAATTATAATTTATAAAGGCTAATCGGTGGAGGAGGATTTACTTGGCCGGATGGGGCCGGGTATGGTGGTGGTGAGAAATCTCAGTCTGAAAAAAAAAAGGAATCAGTTATGAAAATACAGTTGTGCGCATCATTTGGCGAAGGCATAACGGAAACGGTATTTACTGATCTTGTAGTTTTTGAAACTGATATACATTAATTCTCAATGGACAATATTTCATGTACTATTCTTATTAACATTTTCCCTCCCTAAAAAAGAAGATCAAAGGATTTCTGTTGTGGATAAAAAGAATGATATTATTGATATATATGATCTATAACAGCAAATAATAGTCTTCTTGTAAGAATGAAGGTTAGGGCAGTGGTTTCTGAACGAAGGCTTCTCCGATGAAGATGGACCATCAGTTTATAGCTCTGAAGAAAATAGGTGTGGGCAAAGTGGCCCCAGAAGACATTTTTGGTGGTGTACGTCCTGTTTGGACAAAATACTGGTGATCGATATAACTGATAAGGATCGATCAACGCCAGAGGTGCTTGTACGTTGGTCGATCACCCTTGTCCCTCCAGCTCCTTTGGTCCACCATATACTCACCTCGTGGCAGCCAATCTCTTTGATTTCATACCCAGGTTCTGAAACTCGAACTATATTATAGTGTGCAACTGTTTTTAGGGTTTCTGCAGAGGTTAATGCAGTTTAACCTGATCACTTGGCATGTTTTAGTTTGTTAATTATGGGTATCGACGTTACATACATGATGTTCAATGGTGAGAAGAAAAAGCTTGTATTTCTATATTATACATTTGAAGTCCGCATAAGGAAATTCACCTCAGCTCGTTCGAGTTGACCAAGTCTCGTACTAAAGGCATTTAAACTCTAAACCCTAATGAATCCAAATTTCTTAATTGATTTTTAAACCAAATTAGCTGTACGTGTCGCATGTTTGATTTACCAGAGACTACGACGCTTGCTGAAAACCTAATCAAGATACATGAATCCCCTCCATTCTAATTAATAGAGATCTGATAATGATATCTGATAAAGGAATAATTCGTCGGATTACGTACTGATAGATCCTCATAGTCTCATACACAGCAGTTAGCTAAGCTAACCGGCCAGCCCCAAAGGGCATGGGCGGTGCCCTCCTGGACAGGGAAAGCCATGTGAGAAAGACGTGACTGTGATTGAGCTTAGCCATTAGGAACCTTAGCTAGCTGCAGTGATCCCATCGATCTGAAGCATCGATGGTGCTTATGTTCGTATTAGCTTGCAATTTTTGGCAGTTCACCAGCATTATTACAACTAACCACCATATCCAGCAGCTGTCCGATCCATATTCATTCGCCACGTGTATGACCAGAAATGGGATTAACCGCAAATTCCATGACACGTTGACTCAACTCACGTACGTAGCAAGCAAATCTTTCCACTCCTTTATGGTTCTTTCGGCTCTCGATCAGGTGCGATGCGCATGCATGCAAAGTCGACGAAGAACAAGAAGGAAAAGAATTATGAAGTTCAACGTCAAGCACAGAAAGTTTTGCTAATTTAAGGCAGTTCTGCTGAAACAAAGCCAGCACATATTAAAGGGATTGGATAGAGGAAAACTATTTGGGAATTCACTTTTCTTTGTAATTATTTATCGAAAGAAAAAAAATTCATCAGTTCCATATATATCTTGATATAGCAAATTCTTATAAAGTGTTTAAATACGTCTACTCGATCACTTAAAAACGCACCGTAGTACAATTTATGTACCTTTACTACGAGTCGATCTGTTAATTTCTTGGTCCCCCAATTTAGTACAGTTTACATACTTTTCAGGATGCCCCTTACAGGTTACAATTTCAGCCTAGCTAAGTCATTCAAAATTCCAATTGAAAGGTTATTATGTTCATTAGTAACTCATATGGAGTAAATATGCATGTATGGAAAAGTTAGAGACGCCTAAATTCACTTCTTATCGCACTTATAGTGTACCTCAATCGAGTCTCGTCGGGTTGAAAAAAGTCCGAGGAAGTATATATGCAGTTTTTTTTTGAAATGAAATTAGGGTATTATCATCGATCAGTTAAACAAGTTGTAGTACAATTAGTACCGACTAAGCTCCATTTCTTATTTGATAGAACTCGAACGTAATCACCCCTAGTGATTCCCAGGGATCGGAAGACGGTAATGGTGGCAAATTAAAAGGAATGGCAATGCGTAAACTGGGGATAGAAGTGGCAACGGCACTAGCAACTGTCTAGTAGTGGACCTCGTACGTGGTTATTGACTAAGAAAATTGACCCATGCTATATAAACTCAAATGCACTCAATTCTAACACAAACAGGATGCACCTCAATTCCCCTTACAATAAACAGCAACAGAATTTATGTTATATTTTCTATGTTCTATATCATTCGATTCGCTTTACCCTAGCTTTACCTTCCCACAGTCCCACTTATGAGCCGTCCAGTCTAAATGTTGGTTATTAAGAGGTGAGAAATCCGTGTTCTTATTTCATCAAAAACAAAAATCCGTGTTCTTATTTTGATTATTAAATGGTTCCCATGACACAGTCCCACTAATCTTTGTTTGAGCCAACTCCACGTATCCCACGATGGCATTAGTGCAGTACTATCACTGTGCATAATTGATTGGTTAAACCAAGAACACCCACAACTTACAATTTAGTAATAGATAATGAGTCCAAGGCTCCAAGCCGAGCATCAATCTACTTATGCATGATTTCATAATACATTAGTGGATTCAAGTCATCCAACCACGGAATAGGTTGCCCATAGTCAAATTGACAAAAATAAATTAATAAATAACTCAGACGTGTGGTCAAAATAGTAACTTATTAGGTTATTGTCTCACAACCTCTTAATGACATCAGCACAAGCTTCTAATGGTAAAACCGTAAAACGCAATAATGCAAACTGGCAAATCGACCTCTTCATGGCATATGTAAACGAAAATTTTTTATCTAAAAGAATTCGAAACTCTTCAAGGCATATGTCGAAATTAAAGATACAAATTTTTTCACTAGTCTAATGCTCTCAGAACTCGATCGAACTAGCTACTTTGGAAGGGCAGAATTAAGTATTTTATCAGATCATAAAATTAATGATTTGAGAAACTTGTGGTGTGAAGCTGTCTAGAATCCTCCAGGATATTCATCCTATTGATCGTATCAGTACGTCGATCTTTCTTATTGTGGGTATATATAGTTAGCAAATTCAAAATTATTTTCTGCGGAATACTAATCCTAGTTAGAGAAGATATACACCGGCCTGATACATATTGATAAGATCGACATTTCATTCTAAAATGGTGGTTGAATTTAGAATATTTAGCAAAACGAACCACGTCAGCGAGATGCATAAGATCGACTCGAGGGGGAAAGTACGTGGTACGTATCTGACTTGTGAACAAAACAGGTACAAGTTAAGCAAAGCTAGATTATCACAATATATACACGTTCGTACACAAGCTAGCTAGCTAGCATGATACGATATATGGTGTCCACGAGGGTTTGATCCTTTGATGTGCCATATGAAGCACGCAGCAGCGATCAAGAAAAAAGGCTATCATACATGGGACTACACCTGCATCCACCAGCCTGTATCTCTTCATATCGATCTGTTTTATTTTGAAAGACGAATTAGAGTGAAAAAATGAAAAAAAAATTAGACGTTTACAGAGTACGTGGTCCAAATAATGCAAAGGTGAAATTGACAGTAGGAAATATGAGTCAATGGTAGGGACTCAAAGCTTTTCGTTTCTCTTGTTCTGTTTTCGACATCGTCGGAGAAAAGAAGGCCTGAAAGTGAAGGATGAATTGAAGGTTGGTGTGATGCAGATTTTAGAACGCGTCATAGCAAAAAGATGGTGTCTGTTAGGTCAAGTATCATGTGTCTGGGCCAATATTAGTTTCATAGAAAACGTACATGTCTAACTTGATCCATGCTTGAAAAATTTAAAAGGAGCATTACATTTATGATCCAAAATTAATCATACACACACATATAGATCATCCTTTCAAAGATTATCTTCGTGTAAAAACATAAGCCGATCATAGCCACGAATTCATGAATGCCATGTAACATTCAGTTTTTGAGTTTGTGATATTTAGGTTATATTAACGTTGTTGGTGTTATATGCCCTTATATGTGTGTTTTTATCAGACTTGGTTTATGTAGCAGATATATAAGCTATACATTGTTGTCTCAAATTTATCGGGAAAGTTTAATGGATTCGTTAAGTCTAAACATCTTTTAAAGCTTTAGCATCATTAATATATATAACAATTTTTAAAAAGATAGATCATAAAAAATCAATAAGAGATTGAAAATTATAATTTGGTCAACTAGTTAAAAATCTTAAACTGTTACCCAAGAAGTTAGCTAAAATTACAAAAGTTGTCATCGCGCAAAACCGCATCCAATCCCTCAGACCCTCCCTCCTCAGTTGCCTCACCTCACCTCCATCACCAAAACCTAGTCCCTCTCCATCACCGACGGGTTCAACCTTGTCTCCGGCCTCAGTCCTCTCACCCTCGCCGTCCACGAGCCTAATATCCACAACCTCATCCACATTGCTTCTCTAAATTCCAATTAGGCCACCGTATGGTGAATCTTTGAAGCCCAGATCGATGAGTGAGCAAGGCATGTGCCACCCTTGTCCATCGTCAAGCCTTTGTGGTGCGTAGGATGGTGTCAGAGGCGTGGGGATGCAGGATCAGTGTCGGAGGCGCGAGGTTGACATCGGAGGCGCGAAAATCTTGCTCGGGCTTGGTGAAGGAGGAGGTGTCGATAGGAACGAAGATGGTGAAGGATGCGGTGGTGATGAGGTCGGCTGTGGTGGTTGAGACGATGTGGTGCTGGTGCTGCAGCCACCACCGAGGATGTCCTTGAGCTTGGGGCCGACGCCATTGAAGGACTTTAAAGAGAAAGAGGTGTCCAAAATCATTTTTTGGGTGACCTTTAGAAATTCCTTTATTTTTTTCGTTTTTCGTTTCTTAATTGTCAGTTTTTCATCCACTCTCGTTCACAAAATTACCATACCGAGTTACAACATCAGTCACACTATATCCCAGAACAATGTTAGTGTGATAGGTAGTGTGACATATAGTGTAGGTGACTAGTTTTCTAGTCACAAAAGTAGTGTGACTCCAAATGTGACGTTTAATGGTGTCATTACTAGTGTAACTACCAGTGTGACTCCTAGTGTGACTCCTAGTGTGACTATTGGTGTGACACCAAGTGCGACTACTAGTGTTATTTCCGATTAGAACATAGAAGTAGTCACAATGTCAGTCACAATAGTATTCACAATGGTAGTCAAAAGTCCAAGTCAATCTTGATAGTGGTTACAAAAGTTGTGTGACTCATAGCGTGATTACCGATGATTCCTAGTGTGAGTATTAGTGTAACCACCGATGTGACTACTAGTGTGACAACGTCATAATTGATATGTGAATCGTATAGTTGATTTGAGAAATTTAAGATCACATAACAACATACAAATGTTCGTTAATTCTACTCATTCTTTTCTTCTTCCTTTTTTCACATTTTTTTATTGTCACAACATAGTCATACTACTAGATACACGGGTAATCACACTACCATATACATAAGTAGTCACACTACCAGATACAGTGGCAGTCACATTGTCGTTATTATAACAACCAGTGTGACTACAACTGTGACTGTAGTGTGACTGCAAGTGTGACACTTAGTGTGATTGATGGTGTGACTGCAAGTGTGATTTGTAGTGGACAACATTATAACTACTAATGTGACTCCTAGTGTGACAATCACACTATTAGTCACAATGACAGTCACATTAGTATTTGTAATGACAGACACATTAACAGTCACAAGTGCAGTCACACTAATAGTTACAATGTCCATATTCTAACTACCAGTGTAAGTAGTAGTGTGACACCTAATGTGACTATATCCGCTAGATGTCGAGAGAAATTTGTAAAACCGTGAAAATTATGTTAAAATTCAAAAGAGATCGATATGATTGTGCGAATAGCTAGAATTATGGAGCCTTAAGCTCTTTAGCCGAAAACGTTTGGAGCACCACCATGGACAACAACAGTCCCTTCCACAGATTTCTGCACTTTATATGGTGGTCAATTCGGAGTGGGTATGATATCAAATGAAAGAGGGAAAATATATCTTTCCAACAGTACCAACCACATTCAAATTCATCGCTAGATAACAAAGTTATGACTAGAATAAGATGAATAATGAAAAAAGAAGAAGAAAAATAGTGAGAAATGTCAAAACAGTCCGGAAAATATTTAAAAATTAATTTTTTTTCTAATCTTGTTTGAAACTTGTTGACATTTTTGTAATTTTTAATTAAATGTAATGACCATCTTTTAATTAAATTTTTTCATTAACTTTTTTTAATTTAAGATTTGATTTGGTACTACACAATAATTTACCCTTTTGAAAAACACTCTAGCCTGGGGTTTTGCAAATCTCGACAAAATGATAGTTCATATCCATGGCTGATCAAACTCTTTCTCCTAGTTATGGTGGCTCTTCTTCCTATCATGGTGGATCCTTTTCCCAATCATCTGGATCAATGCAAGATATTTTGAATCCGGAAGGACAAGCGGCGACTTCTTCACGTCATTCTTTTCTCATGGAAAGACTACTTGGTCCCAACGCTAGGTTTCCTCGTTACAAAGGAACCATCTTAACAATTTGGCGACTTCGACATGATCTGGCCATCCACAATGCTTGTGACCGCTTCTTGTTCTAATTTGACAAGGTGGCAGATCGAGATCATATCTTCTCGGGCGGCCCATGGTACTACCACAATACTATGTTAATATTGAACAAATAGGGGGGAACTCACCGGTGGAGGAGGTTCCTCTATTAGAATTGATGACATGGGTGGCCAGTGGCGGATCCAGGAAATTTTCCCAGCCAGGGCAAAAATTACATGTTACTTGAGCAGGTCCTTGTATACAATAAAGTTAATAAGAGTTTCTTGTTTTTAGTCAACTATTAGTCAGTTTACATAAGTGACACAGAACAATGAAAAAAAATTACTATTGAAAAGAGGCACAATCAAGCACATATATCATACATAGAGTGCATTGTAGTACAAATAAGGTTTAAGAAAACATCTAGTCGTACAAGAGTAACAATACAATATAAAGCCAGTAAAACTATATCCAGAAGCCATGTTGTTTTTAAAATTCTCAATCAACAAAAGCTAGTGTTGCTGATTTTACTTTCCAAACTTAATAATCCGTAAGAAATTAAGATATTCTAATGAGCAACGCAAACACCCACCACCATTGAAGCAAACACATAACAAACACTTTTAAACAGATAAAGTGACACCATTTGACAATTAGCTGAAGATAATCGAGAGAGAAATTCATTCACCTAAGAACCCCAACTAATAACACCGATCTGCTTGATCCCCTTGAAGCATCCGACATCAAATGGAAAAAGTCCCTTCCTCCTTTCACAATATATTGCAATCAATATCAACCAAATAGCATATATCATACACTATAAATATATATCAACCCAAATAAGATAATCACAACAAGTTTATGTTAACAATAACTAAAGTGCTTTACTCACAATGCACTATTTTTCGATACTCAAGTTCTTATAAATTAAACTAAAATTAGATAAGTGAATCAGTAAGACCAATTATGAAATACTGAAATAGAGATAGAGAGAGCAAGACCTCATCGTGACCAGCGAGGTTGATCTTATCCTTCTTGAAAATAGAGGTCTTGAAATCAAGCGTCAGAGGCGTCTTAATCGCCAACACTGACACCATACGAGCTCCGAGAGCGGAGCCGTTAGCCGCATTAACAGCAGCAGCAACGCGAGTGGCTCTGGCCCAGAGAGGGTTGAGAGACTTGGAGACGGAAGAAGAGAAGGCGAGAGTGGAGGGAGCCGAGGGATGGAGTCATGGAAAGAAAGAGGAAGTGGTGGCTGCCATTGTTTTTTTGACCAGGAAGAAGAAAAGTGAGGACCAAGTCATAAAACCAAAACTCCTAAGGAGTTGATAAGTTGTCCACACTCCCTTTTTTTTTCTTTTTTAGTTACAAATGAAAGTACGTCGTTTTGGGTTCTCGACGTCGTTTTTTGGGCAAAAAGTAGAGACAACAAAAAAAAGACGCGCAGTTGCACCGTACCTCCATCTATCGCCGGATTCTGCCATTTTTATAGGGGTTTTCTCCAGAAAAACGTCATACTCTATGCCCGACATCTCGCCCACACGTGGATCTGCCACTGTGGTATGTGGGTGGCTATCTTGATATATTGAAAAGAAACTAAACCTTCTCTAAAAAAAAACAGGAAGAAAGAAACCTTGAATACAATTACGAATCTCTAGAGAAACAAGGCACTAATTGATCTTTTCAATCCCTGAGTCCTGGCTGATCTCTACAATAGTATTCATCACTAATCCTGCTAATTTATGTAAGACCAATATTAGTACATATTCACTATATAGACTATGTTGTGGATTAGACGTAACCGCATGATAGGATTGAAGATCAGCTACTAATATGCCTACTACTCATGTTCATCTGTAACCCCTTGCCAAAACCAGTGTCTTCCATCATAGCCACGAATTCACTGTAATCGATGCGCCCATCCTGAAAATAAACACAAGCCGATCAACAAAATTTTCCTCGAAAAATTTCATCAAATGGCAGCAAATTTAAGGGAAGAAAGAGTCGAAAAATATCAATTATGTTAGCAGGAAAATGAGTGGAATTACATTATCCTGGTCGACTTCACGTATCATATCGTCTAATTGCACATCGTGTAAACCAAACTTCTCGCAGGCTTGTTGCAGCTCATCTCGAGTAATGTACCCACTTCCATCTTTGTCAAAGTATGAGAATGCTGCAAACAGGTGATCTTCCTTCTGGACCTTGTTCAGGTGGAGCATAGCTGCTATGAACTCACCATAGTCTATGGTGCCACTATTATCCACATCCGCCTAATAAACGTTCAGGAAAAGAAAAGCATTCATCAATCAGAATTTTAACAGTTGGTTTACAACCATGTAAGTCTGGGATTATCCATCCAGATGATCTTGTTTTTGACACGACTAAAATGGTCAATAAAAACTATTGAAATTAAAGAAACTAACATCATCTATACTCGCATAGTTGCATCCCCATACTGTTGAGCAGTACTTATTTCATGTTGCATATCTATTATCAACAGTGGTCTCATGTGTATTTTTTTAATTACAAGACTAGAAATGTACACATCTTTAGTAGTATTGAGATCTGACACTTCCCATTCAACCTGTTTTAACGTCATCTACATACGAAAATTCTAGTGTACGTAAACTTTAAATAAAGATAAAAAATCAAACTGTAAATCAGATGACACAACTGTTACGAGGAATTGAAGATAGCTTGGCCTTAGCCCTCGAACCAATAGTATTCAGGACACAAGAAGACTATTTTCATCTTAGGAAAATGTACTAATTTATTTCTTTTACTCACTCCACAACTAATTAGTTCTAATACGATATAAAGCCAGCACAAAAAAATCACCAAATTATGAATTTTTAAATTTACCTCTTTGTAATTTTACCTCATATAGACATACAAAAAATTATGTAAAAACACATATGCTTATTCAATGTGTTTTGCTGAAATTATCAGTCGTAGAAAACATAATTATAAAATGGTTATCTTTTAAAAAACACTTCAAACAAAATTATGCAAACCAATGTAATGAAAACATGTGCATTGCACGGGTTTGAAGCTAGTACTATATAACTAGAACAACTCCAATGTTGATACAATGAGGTTCATTCATTCCTGAAACTAATATGCTTTCATTTACTTACAAACTTCCAACCAAGTGTAAAGTAGAGAAAGATTATTAAAGCGCCAAAAAGAAATATATAGATGTAATAACCCTAGATTTTTGAAACGATATTTGAATTGAATTGAATTCCATTAAGTTATTAAATTCAATTAAAAAGGAATTGATTGTTTGCAAACTTTACGAAACGGAAACGGAAACGTTCCGAGAACGTTTGATAAGAAAACGTTACGTTTCCGAACGAATTTATCGACTTTTATTCCGTCGCTCGAAGTCGAAAACTTTCTTCACGAAAGTTGTAGAGCTCGTCGAGACGATCGCATGGACATGTGACACGTTCGAATCGGACGTCGGATGGAAAGGTTATTAACGATAGAAGTTAGTTTCCGATTTGGAAACGGGTATAAATAGGATAGTTTGTGAATTAGGGTTTCCAATTCAGGAAACCCTTCTCTATTGTTTCGCCGCCTCCCTTTCTCTCTCCCTCCCTCGCGACTCTCTCTCCCCTACCTCTCCTTCCAAGCCGGCGATTTCCCTCCAACCGCCTCCGTGCTTGACACCGCCGGTGTCACTGAGACCTCGTGACCACGACGCAGCGATTGGTAGTAGCGGCGACGCACCCCGAGCGGGGATCGAGCAACACCGACGGAGATTGACCTCGGAATCTTCGAGTTCGGTGTGGCCGGCATCGCAAGAACTCGGCGCCACCACCACGACCTCGCTCCTTCCTCCGCGACACGAACCTACCCACGGGAGACTCACCTCGAGCAGCGGCGCCATCGATCGTCCTTCCTCCGAAACCGAGTCTCACGGCGACTTTTAGAGCTTCATCGAGGGAATCCGACGGTCCAAAACGTCGATAGAGGTAATGAATAGCTTCGTGTAATTGTTGTGATGGTTGTTGATGATTGTTGGAACGTTTTGGTTGGATTTGAGGAGATGGGTGGGTTGATGAACGCCGCCGCCTTAGGCGGCGCGTGTGGAAGTGTGGGGTGGTGTAGGGGCGGCCTAAGGCCGGAGGGAAGGAGAGGGGAGAAAGTATGAGAGATTTGAGGTAACGGTGGCGTGCTACGCGCCGTGGTTAGCCTCGGCGCGTGGGCCCCACGCGCGGCCCGCCGGAGGTGGCGCGTGTGCCTCACGCGCCGCCACGTGCGGCGGTGGGAACAGTTTTGACAGAAGGGTATTTTGGTAATTTACTGTGTACGGTAAATGTAAATGTAATTTTTATTTACTACGGTAAATGTAATTAAATTTTACCTTCGGTAAATGTAAATATAAATTACTTTCAGTAAATGTAAAAAGTAATTTTGTAAAAAGGTAATTTAGTAAATTTTATTTACTGAATTTGTATTTACATTTAAATCGTATTTATACGTACAGAAATACGTATTAATATTTATACGTACAGAAATACGTATTAATATTTATACGTACAGAAATACGTATATAATATTTATACGTACAGAAATACGTATTAATTGTATATTTGTACAGTATCCGGGAATAGTAACAGTGAATAGTACCACTGAACAGTAACTTCGTAAAACCGAAAATTGCTGAACAGTAACCGATTATTACTGTTTCGGCATTTAAAGGTTACGAAACGATTCTAAATTCTTCTCTTATCTTTTCAAGGTAATCGTTAAACCGAGGAAAGGAATTATCATCGGGAATTGTGGATTTACGTTCGAGTCGTTAAGGTGAGTAAAATCTCACTGAATTACGAATCTACCCTCGTGGTGATTCGACATTTTTGCAAGTGTGTTTATCAAATGAATTATAACATGTATATAATTTAGTGGACTACCTATATACAGTATAATGGTAATAAGTACATATATATATATAGTTCATTAAATTACGTAATGTTATTAATTCATTAAAATGGTCTTTACTGTGTTGGTGATAGCTGCTTTCCGGGGCAAGGTGTTATAGCTGTATCCTTCTCAGGATTAATGTGTGCTCATCGAGTAGCTGCTGATTTAGGTATTCTGAAGGCTAAGTTCTATTTAAAATCATATACATATATTTTAACTTGTCTTCTACTAAAAGCTTCGTTAGTTTTGAGTTCATGGTAAGAGTTGGGGTCAGTGTGTTTTGTGACTAAAACCTTCGTAAACGAGTTATCTCATCTTGCCATACAAGTTTATAGTGTGTTTTTTGACCAATACCTTCTTCTCTATACCGTTGTTCTGGTTTGAGGCTATTTAATCCTCACTTTCTCAGTAACCCTTGTGTCTACACTTTTAGTGATCCTATATTATCCTTGATTTTTCCTCTCTCCCTCCCTATCCCTGCCATCATCCCTCCTCATCTCTTCCCTTTCATTCAAGATTGGAAAAGGGGCCGCCACAGGTGCTTCCGGTATGCTCTTCATAAATACAAACAAACATGGGTCTGGCTGGTTTCTCCTCCTTTCTGGTCAGACACTGCTGCATTTGATCAGGGTGACTGTTTCTTTTGTGTTAGAAAAAATTAAGAGTGGAAAAAGGGTTCGAAGTCAGTTTGATTCAAATGTATAGAACCACTAATACTTATTTTGACATTCTATTCACTGACAGGCCTTGAGAAGAAGTCTCCAGTACTGGATGCTGCCCTCCTTGGACTACTTGGGTGGTTTAGGACATTAGCATGAGACACAGGAATAATGTGTGAACTGCAGCATGACATTTTTTCAGGAGAAGCATTATGTTGCTTGGGCTGATGCCGGTAAATATGCAATAATGAGCAGCAGGTTTGAGGCTTATTGATGGATGGAAGGGTGGGCGTATCGTCCTTGTGACTTGTAAGTATCACTGTCATATAGCAAGTTTAGGAAGGTTCAATGTGCTTTCCCTCATATATTTTATACTCTTTTTTGTCTTTTACATTCTTTTGGAGCCTAGTGAGTTTTATGACAGTGGCCAATGTCATCAACTTTGGTGCAGTTGCATCACCTTCTATAGTTTTTACATGATTAAGACGAAGTTTATACACATTGCTGTCAAGAAACTGCATTGTTTCAGCTCTATGATCTGCAATTCCCCACTATATTTACTTATTACATAGCTGATAATTCTTTCAATTTTTTTTCTTAACAAATGTATAGCTGCAAGTGGTAACATTATGAAATGTTTTTCATTATACAGAACTTGTTCCTTTATTTCTACCGTTTGCCATCTAGCTAAATTTGATAAAGATCATTCTTGATTTACAGATTTAGGTAGTATAATACGATTACTTGTCAATAATACATGATACACGAAGTACATTGTTATCTGAATTCACTCGTCACCTCTAGAGTAGGTTCACCAAAAACAACTCTGAAAAGCTATCTGTATAAAATTGGCTTACACCTCAGATAAACCTCCTATTTGACTTTGACCTAATATATGAGACAAATTCCATACATTCTTAGAGTTCCAGGTCAACGGTCTCACTAGTATTCCTCAGTTAATTTAAGACTCATGTTCCAAAGATCGCTTCTAAGGAAGAAGGAAAAGACGAGGAACATAGTATGTTCGGATCTAGGCTTCTTCAGGGATTTCTTTATCACATTTAAGCTCCGGCATGAAGCTTCATTCTCCTCAAAGAAAGGTATGCCAATAATCGGTACCCGAAAACCATGGCTACAAGAGCACCAACTCCTGTTAGACTACAGTCAGTGCGTGACCCATTAATTGTGGGTGTAATGTCTTCGAATTGAACCTTCAGAAGAAGCTTGTATGTGTGATAGTTGAAGGACATATATCGGATCCAAGATATGAACACTGGAACTTTCTGCAACATAATATAGGTGTTGTGTTAAATAAATCTTGTTTAACTTCATCAAACCATATTATAATTTCTATTACTGTATCATTTGTTTTTCTTTAGGGTCAAATATATTAATCATTCAATAAAAAATTTGGATGCTTACTTTCACGAAGAACCCCCCGGCCAGCATGAATGTCATGACAGTTACTGAAGCCAGAGTTGTAGCCCTCTTTAAGTCCATCAATGTAGCTCCAATGGCTAATCCAAGTCCCTGTTTTGTGTGCATATTAATTAGTTAAACATTATTTTTATTTGTTCCACACTGTTTTTCCAGCCAGTAGATTAAAAAAAAAAAATTAGAAAAGCATACCTGAGCTGCCACAATGCATAGGAAAACTATAAGCATGCTTAGGAAAAAGGTTTCAGCTTTGAGCCTTAAGCCTGCCATGAAATATACAACGACAAGGAAGAGTACAGGTAGCAATAGGTCAAGTGGGAGGTCGCTTGTAGTCCTAGCCACAAAATATGCACTTAATCTGTACATGTCAGCTGCTCGTTCCTTGGTCAGCATGGCTCTTTCTTGAGGAAATGTGAAGATTGCTGTGAAGACAGGAAAAAATCCCCAGAAGACAGCAATGAAGAAAAGTAGCCCTGCCTGCAATTTTGGGTAAAGTTTAAAAGGCTTTGAGCTGATTTTATAATCAATTAATGAATGTGTTCCGGATATGCTGTTAAGATTAATCTATTGAGAACTGGTCTACATATTTAACTTCCATCCCTTCGCTTTGAACTGATTTTATAATCAATTAGTGAGTGTGTTCCGGATATTCTTTTAAGATATATCTATTGAGAACTGTTGTGCATATTTAACTCCCATCGCTTCATGTTTGAAGAATTCTTATGTGACTATTCTCTTCATGATGATGCTTTATTTTTTTTCATTCTTGAGATCTTGATTAGAATGTTCCAATCATAATAGAAGTTTCAAACCCTTCAATTATGAGTGATGCTTCTTTTGGTGGATTTTTTGTGGGAAGAGAAAGTATACTGCTCCTAAAGAACAAACATTTACCTGATCTTCCAGTCCTTCGGTGGTTTTGCTATCAGACTGCCACCAGAGTAAGCCTAAAATAACTGCAGTGGAGAGAACTTGGGTGATTCTCAACCAGCTGAAATAGTCGTGCTTCCGTTCTTTAATTCCTCTCCAGAATAAGATACAAAATTGTTCCCACCAGCTAGCTCCCCATTCTCGTTTTGAAAAAGAGATTTTCAATTTCAGTTCATCATCAAGGGGAATAGGAACCAGAAGCTTCTTCTTCTCCTCGTCCGCCGCACGCGTCTCATAGGCTTCGACCAGATACTGCATTTAAATAGGAACATAACATAAGTACATCTAATGTTGCATTAGAAATAGTACATTTAGCAGTTATGTTAAAGGTGATGTTCAGATAAGAATGTGAAATTTACAATTCTCACTGTGCTCAATCAATACCCGGTATGTATTAGTCAGTAAACAGTGCTGCTATATGGATATATTAGTTCCTATGTTAGAGAACTTTCAAAGATAGATCAGGTTATTTCTCAAAAAAAAAAAAAGATAGATCAGGTTATACCTCATGCACCACCGCTGGAGATGGCTTTCCATTTCTTGTATCAGCTTCTGAGTTTTCTATTTGCACTTTGTCCTCCAACTCTGATGGCACAGAAACATCGTTAACGTTTCCATTTGCAAGGTCTAGCAAGAACTCTGCTGGGTTCATGGCAATAAGTGGAGAACATCCTATGGAAGAGAAATAAACCATTGCTTCTGATGCTTTTCCAAAGTAGAGCAGGCTTCCTTTCCCAAGAAGAATTAACTTGTCAAATTTGTGGAAGAGTCTACTGGATGGTTGGTGGATTGTTGTCACCACTGTTTTTCCAGCCTGCCATAAAAAAGAAATTTACTTCTTTCAGTGTAAGCATTGCTATTTTACTCCATGAATCTATTCATTACTTGGTTACTTGTAAGATATTGTCTTTTCAACTTTTCCGCATTTCAAAGATTACTGACAAAATTATATTTGTAGTGTTAACGTTTATACTCTTGATTAATTACAAATAGTAGATTGAGGTGTAATGAGGAGAGGAATCTGGAATGTAAATCCAAACATACCTCTGCTATGTCTTGTAACATCTGAACAATTCTAAGTGCAGTTGTTGAATCCAAGCCAGAGGTTGGTTCGTCAAGAAACAAAAGGGAAGGGTTTATTATGATCTCATTGCCAATGCAAACTCTCTTCCTCTCTCCACCTGAAACGCCACGGACAAACGAGCCACCAATCATAGTGTCTTGGCACCTGTGCGTATGAAGAAAAAAATGTAACTTTTTAATCGAGTAAGATGACAAATGCTCTTATACTATGTTCATCATATCTGTTTCTAATGTGCTTTTTAGGCATTAGTCCTATAGTAGCAAGTAGAGGGAGAACTTACCTCTCTAAGCCTAGCTCATAGATGACATCGACTGCCCGTTTTTCCTTCTGCTCTTTTGTGAGCGTCTTGGACAGCCGTAGGAGGGCTGAGTATGTTAATGTTTCTCTCACTGTAAGGTGAGGAAATAGAACATCATCCTGAGTCACGAATCCTATCCTGTCATATGTTTTGTGTCATTTTGATTCTCATTTTCACTTTATTTTGTAAATTTTATTGCACTTGTTCTTTGAGGTAGCACGGTTGGGTGAACAGTACAAGCAGGTTTTCCAAATGGAAAACCGTTTTGGTTGCAGAAGATTAACCAATGCCTTTGTGCTTATAGTTCCTGTCCACAGTTGCTATTACTCCTCATTCATGCTATTTATTAGGGTCAATCCACAAAACTTGGTTTAAGATGCATACCTGCTCTTGAGGTTCTTGGAATATGCCTGGTCGTTGTAGTTGATTGAACCACCCACAGTGCCTTTGGCTATCCTACCTCCAAGCAGACTAAGGAGTGTGGTCTTTCCACTTCCTGATGGTCCCATCAGGGCGAGAACTTCGCCTGGGTTTACCGAACCAGTGATCCCATGCAAGATGTCCTTTTCTTCATTTGTCCTCATTCCTTTGAGAATAACCTTGTATGTCACATCTGTGAACTGAAATAAACCAGAGGAGAATTTAGCCTTCAGTTAATAGATGACTAACGGAACTAGATTATTGCTAAGTGAAGAAAGATAGCAACTTATCAGGAAAATATATCAGTGTCCATAGCCTTCTTTCCATCTGATGATGCTTTTTGTGTGTGGTTTGTTGGTTGTTTCAACTGAGCCTCTAAGTGGTTCATAGATAAATGAAGATAGCCTCCTAGCCTGAATGCAAGTTTTTAAACTAGTTTTGTGACCCTAATACAGTTTTTAATGTGATTTTGTTATGTTACATATGTAGCAACCTTTTGGCTTGGAAAGAATGGCAAGTCTTGTACATACTAGTCATATAGAATGATAACTCTGTACAAGACTGAACCTGACCATGCTATTATTGCTAGCCATGTTCTATTGATCGCCCTTGATGCCTACATCTCAACCTCCATCCCTTCCTGTCCAAATAGATAGTAAGTACCACATCAATTTTTCGCTCTAGACACAGGTTTGAACACCGGTAGTTTATGCAGAGTTCTAATGGTTTTTGGGAATCAAGGACAAGAAAAGCATATGAAGCAACTTGGTAATCTTGTAAGGAGTACTTGAAATGGAGTAAAACCTTGAGGTATAGCGGCATGGTCGGTTCGGTTTGAAACTTCGGTTTTCGGATGCCGGCTTCAAGATCTTCGGCTGCAGCAAGCAATGAATCTCTTTATTATAAAGACTTCCATTTTACTACCAGTAGTACAAATATAAGGAGATCAAAACAAACAGTTCTTCATTAATAATTGTTCAGAAGAGTGGCAGGTAGCAATCAACTACATGTTGATACCTTATGTAATTCTACAATCTACACTATTGTCTCATTTCGGATTTGTTTTTCAGTTTCAAAGTTCAAAAATATGATCGACAAATCTATCATTCCGTTGCTAACTTACTATAAAGCAAAGACTTTTGGTTTTACTTGGGTATGGAAATATGACTGATCTAAAAATTCATCAGCTAGTTTAGAACTTCTAATGAGCTGGGAATCAGATCATTAAGTCTTCATTAGATTCATTTCACCTATATTTGGGACCCATTTTAAGACTAGCATATCTTCTTTGAACCATATGAGTCAACACGATCATACTGATTAGAAGAATATGATGGGTAGCGAAAACAGATGTTACTTAATTGATGATGCTCATATCAACATCATCCTCAACCTCTCAAACCAAACCAATCCAATCCAGACGTTTCATGGAAAAAGGAGGACAGATCTTCAGAAAGAGGACCCAAAAAGCTATTGGTGGGTGCAAATTAAATGTCACACCAGTCTCTACTCTGCTATTCACTTATCCAGTTCACCAATTGGTGAAGAAATACCGTTATGTAAATACAGACTATACAGTGAGTAGTGAAAGATTTGTTCCAATCGACCAATTTTGATTTTTTTTTTTGTGGAAAACCAGAAACAATCAAGATGGGTTCTTTTCCCTTTCAAACTTCATGATCAAAAGAAAGGAAAAAAAAACTTCATAATTAAATGGTGATAGGAGCCAAAGGTTTTCCCCGTTTATGGGAGCATAGGAGTCCAATTTCTTCACACATCCTAGTCATTGTAAGGCACTGTTTCACTTTTTATAAACCATATACTGCCATTTCTCTGTTTATGACCTTGTACGATGAGTGGTTCTATCAAAGAGTTGGCACTTTTGCCCTTTCTTGATGCGTACAAACTCTTCTTTAATCAAAGAATTTTCTCTGGCATATGGGTAATTTGAAGAAATAATTAGATAAAGGCAATAAAGAAAAGTGATTATTTATTTTCTGATATAAAGGCTAAAACACTTGGTTTAGCATATCTTAGTTTTATTTTGGTTCTTTTGACCGTCATTTGTAACCCAAAAAAAAAACACTTGGTTTATCAAGCTACTCAGCTATTTTTGGTTTGATGAAGCTAGCTACTCAGTTATTTTTAAAGGTAAATAAATTTATAATCCTTTCTTACTCTTCTGAAAAAGATTCACATGATTAGAAACAAAAAGTTTGCGAGTGGAGATCAAGTAACATGCATATATCATCAATATACACAGAAGAAGAAAAGGCCAGAAACCAAAACGTGTGCTTTCATATGCAATAATGCAAATAGTAAGAAGTTAATGATTAACTTGATTTTGCCATTAGAATCGGCCACTCTTCTAGCTCTTGTTCTGGCATAAATTTTCTTCAAGTTATGTTTTTCATTATGTATTTCTTCCAGTTGCATTTTGTACTGTACGCTTAACAAAGTAAGTACTTACGAATATCGTCGTCGTCGCTAAAAGGCTTCGAGTCGGCAATTTCATCAGCGGGAACAGTAAAGCCGGTGAAGGAGAATGAGAACCCCAAGCTAGCACTGGAGGCTCGGCTTAAAGCGGCGCCACTGGTCACTTCATCCAGATCAAACTTCATTTGAGCACTTCTAGTCTTCCTTATGTGTGTGCTACCTTTGGCACTGCCGCTGCCACGCCCCGGTGAAGCTCCCATCATGCGCCTGCTTGACTTCCTTGAGAGGGTTCCGCTGCCGCCCTCGGCCGCCACAGAAGCGGTCTCAGTTGAAGTTGGTGACTTGAACGCATCTGCCACTGTCTCCACCAGTTGATCGGACTTGGTTCTTGCCAACCCTGATGAATTTAGTTTTTCCATCTTCAACAAAAAGAAAATGTAAATTACTTAATTATGGGAGTGAAGTTCATGTACGTGCATGTGATAGTGCTCAAAAGAACTTTTAACCAGTTTAGTCTTAGAATAATTAATCTTCACAGGCATCACAGCTCGCCCTATGCACATTATTTGTTTTGTAAATTTTTTCGATGGGGTAGGTATAGAAGCTAACAAAGTAATGGATTGAATGGTGTACAGTTGCGAAGGAAGGCACACCACAAAGGTAACCAGATCACTAAACCTATCTTACCAGATATTGAACGACACTCACCGTGATTTTGTATTTGAAAAAAGAATGAGAAGGAGAAAACTCAAGAGGAGAAAGGAGTGGTTCTAGAGAGTGGAAGCTAGGAACCTCATCTAATCATCTTCTACAATGTGCTTAAGTAGTTCTTATATATGAAAGACATTAGAGATTTAATGATAAGTAAGATTAAGCAAACTAAGCATAGTTGGATTGGCTGACATCATTAAACACCTGAGAAAGTTGAAAGGGAGGAAGAAACGAAATCCATGATTCAGATGCATCAAATAGTGGAAGAGTTTAGTTGCGGGTTTGCATCATAGTATACTAAACGTAACATAGTAGTGAGGGTAGAATTATTAAAATCAAAGTCCAATACCAATGATTGAAGGTAGGAAAGATGAAGTATATATAATCCGGTATATCATTCATACCTTGATTAACGGGGAAAGAGAGAAGTAGAAGAGAACGCTATGGCTAGAAGAGGACAGAGCTACAGATACTTTTGATGTGTTTGGAATAAGTTGTAATGCATGATTCAACTTGTGGGTTGCATCCCACTCCTTATAAAGGATCGAAGCAATCAAGAAGGGAAGAGTCTAAATGACCCAACAACCCCTTCAACTGCACATAATTCACCAAAATATTAATGGATGGAGCAATATGATCAATCATACTCAATAATTACTACTACTCATGCATCATTGTCGTACACGTGTTCGGACGATTTCGTTGTTGCTGTACTGTGTGGAATTTTGCTGATTTTGTTTTCTGTGTGGGATCATGCATGGATTATGATCACTGTTGGAGCTTTGCTAACTTGCAAATCAATTATATTAACCAGCTTTACACATTGATGAAGTTTAACCTCGAGTGGTGGGTTGATGATGATTGTATGTGCCGCCTAATCAAGTAGTCTAATGCGACAGCGGCCATCAATTTTGTTTGCAGGAATTTCGGAGGGCCTCTTAATATGAGGTTCTGGTTTAGTCTCAGTTACCTGTTTCAAAGGGAACCCTAATTTTCTATTTTGGTGGTTTGCTAAAACAAACACTGTACGTACGTTCTTCCCATTTCTATTATTGGAATTCATTTCATCAGCAAGTACAGAATTGCATAATATTCAGTACGTCATGAGTACGTACGCATCTCAGGGTGATTGATTATATTACTGGGACCTCATAATTCGTATGTATTTCAATTTTCTCTCAAAATACTGAATGTAATATTGGACTAATGGTGGTCAAATTCTGGAATAAGATTTAATTTGATATTATTGTTGTTAATGTATATCTGAACCACAACAATGAGTTCATTGATTTTTCCGGCAACCATTGAGCCAATCTACTTGAAGTCGGTCGTACGGATTCTGTTAAGAACTTAAGATAGGATTTCAGGTCTGAATATTGTACAATGCCGGTATCAGATCACTTGTGCGCGGGAACACAGAGTAACAAGGTTCTCATGTCCGAATTTGATACTCTCTTTGTTGCCAATTCCGTAGAAGACACAATTAATAATCATGTGGCTCAATATTTGGCTCGTTATGTGTTAGAGAGATTCTGGTACTTCAATTCAAACAAGAATAAGATTAGGGTCATTTTGTCAAATCCCAATAAAAGGAGTCAAAAATTCGTCTTCTTTCTTGTGTTGCAAATCTATACGAACGTGTGTTTTGTAGGAAGACTCTCAAACTTTTCGGCGGCTCTAGAATACGGCCCTTTAAGTTTTTTTTTTTGGATTCACGGTAGGGCTTTCAATGAGTCGTGTCGGGTTAAGGTGTTTTATGCGTTATAAAATATAAACCAAAACCCAACCCATTTATTAATTGTGCCAAAAATTTAAATTCAAACTCAACCTACTTATTAAACGGGTTACATGTTTCCAACCCGTTTAACCCATTTAATATATATATATATATATATTTTTAATTTTGCATAAAATAACCAATTAAATCAAGATTTAAAGAAAAATAATTTATCGTATTACCTTTTTTTTCAAAATGATTAAAAACGTATTAAATCCTTATTACACATAATGTTACTTTCTTAAATGGGTCGTATATATATTTATTTTATATAGATATTTGCTTGATTTTATATTAATCGTGTCATGCGGGTTCATTTCATATTAGTAGGTTAACCCACGGTTGACCCGTTTATTAAATGGGTCATGACGGCTTAACCCGTCATTGACCGCTTTTTAATCGTGGGGGTTCAACCTGTTTTATTTCATGCGGGTTTCGAGTCATGTTATCAGGTCGTATCGGAATTGACAACCCTAATTCATGACACTTGTCCCTTTCGGGGGCCTCAATGCTCATGGGCACTCATGTGCGTGAGCAGAGGGCAGTCCATAACCGGAGCTGCATGGTATCCCCACAGTCGAAGGTAATAACTCCAGCATGAGACTAATCCCTGCAGGGGCCCATGTGAAATGGTTTCAGCTCGGTATTGCACCTGAGTGCCCTGGCCACAATAATGTCTTCAGCGACCCAACGAAAGTCGAGCTCTTCACTTTCAAGGCCCATCAGAAACGTTGAGGTGTGTAATCTCATCGCCAACCATCGAACCCATAACCAATGCCACGTTTAAGCCCTAGTCAAAAGAGTTGTCGCGGTCAACAACCACAAATAATTCTTGCAAAAGATGCTAAATATTCAATACAAGGTTAAAGTAATTACAAAGGATGCTTCATTGAAAACCTCTCACATTTTCATCATCACTTATGCTCATTTAAAAATTCATCTCCTTACCTTCTTAGCAGTAAAATCATCAATCAATTTTATCACAATTGAATTTCCCAAGATAATCATTCTCAATCGAAATCAAAGCATGTCCATATAATCTTTCTTGTGACATAGTTGATTGCAAATAAGACTTTAATAACTTTAACTTGAAAAAACTTCTCTCAACTGAAGCAACAGTAACAAGAACAGTTAACAATATTCGATATGCAAGTCTAATAATTGGGGAAGTATTCCTCTCTTGTAAGAAATTCAATATATCACAAGTTGTTATCCTTACTCTAGGTAATATCTCCCTCAAGAATTTCAGCTCTCTGAACAAGTCTTCCTCATCAATATCTGAACTTTCTCCATGTCTCAAAACATCCTCAAGATGAATGCAAGAAGCTCTTAAATCAATATCATCTAAGGAATTCAAAGTTTCTGAAGTAAATAAAAATCCAAAGATATCATCATATTGTTGATATTGTTCAAACCTTCTCTGCAATGATCCCTTAACTTGGTCCACAAGGTAAAAGAAATAATGCACTCTAAAATTTCTTCACCAGAAGATGATGGTAATGGCTCGCCGACTCTTTCATCAAAAAACTTAAGTAATATTTAAGGTAGCAACAATTTCCTTAGTGGTAATGATTGCATCCTTGAAGCCATTTTCTCTAAATCTATCTAGCCAAACAATTAGACATTTTACCTCACCAATAGCAACATTTATTTTCATATTATCAGATTGTAGCATTTTGGTAACCTTACTAAAAGCAAACAAGATTTCATATCAGATCACCGTACTTAGAAAGAACTCAAAGTCACCTAGCTCATTAGTGGCAATTGACTTTGCACCACTTTTTATTTTGGGATCCTTGTCAACTTCAGCAAGTTGAAGTAATCCTTCTTTTATTTCAATAGCATTGAATCATAGAGGCTACACACTCAATATGACTCTCCCAAGGTGTAATGGATAATGATTTCAGAGTGAACCCTTTAAGATTGTCTTCTAGGAACTGCCAACTTTTTGTAGAACCTGCAAATAGATATAAACACATTATAAATCTCTAAAAAAACAAATGATTTTCTATAAGAAAACGTTGCTACATCATAAAGATTTAAGCTAGACAAACCTACAAATAAAGGTGTTGAAACACTCCAAAAAAATCAACTGCTTTTGTACAAGAATTTGCCACATCACAAATGGTTAAGTTCAAACAATGACAACCACACGGAGTGTATAAAGCTCTAGAATTGATATCTAGCAACTTTTTTTTTGCACCCCTTGGTGTTTTCCTTTCATGTTTGACCCATTATCATACCCTTGTCCTCTCACATTATTTATATCAAGATCTAGTGACTGTATCACAGCTAGTAACTCTTCAAATAGCCCTTAATTAGAAGTGTCATGAACATTTAAGAATTCTAAAAAGAACTCTTCAATTTGAATTGGACTTTTTGAAACATTGACACATCTAAGTATCAGTGACATTTGCTCTTGATGACTAGTATTCAGTGCGCAATCAAGAATCACAGAGAAATATTCAACATCCTTGATTGTCTTTATAATTTTAGCCTTGATCTCAATAGATATCATTTGTAACAACTCATTCTGAATGTTGTGTCCAAAATAATGATGATGAATTTCAGCATTAATAATTCGGCGACAATGCTCCTCCATTACTACATTAAATTCTACTCATATTTCAACCAGACTCAAAAAGAGACCATTAACAGGTCGATAAAGCTTCTCATTAGTTCCACGAAAAACTAAGTTATGTTTAGCGAGAAATTTCACAATTGCAATTATCTTTTTCAATACATTCCTCCAATATTCTTTCTCTATTCTAATATGGTCTTGATAAGCTTTATCAATAGTTTCATGCCTTTGTAATCTAATACGCAGATCAGTCTAAGTATTTGCAGTAATGAGATGATCAGTGCTCATTTTATGCTCTTTGAGTCTTCTACCAAGATGACCCCAATCATTGTACCCATCATTTGCTAGCTGACCCCGCATCGGCCTCGTTTTAAACAAGTTGCAACAAAAACAGAAAATCTTATTAAGTTTCTTCTAGTACACAAGCCACTATCTATCATACTTCTTTTTATTCCCTAAATACCAAGTGTAGAATCTTGAACTGAAATGTCTATTGAACTTGTCTGGTGGGCCACTCTCTATGGAAAGATCTCTAAGAGGACCATTTTCTACTAACAAATCTACTAGGTTTTTATCCGGGGCATCCTAAACTCTAGAATCAAAAATATTCACTGAAGTCTCATCTGCATGATTTACATTATCATTATGCTCTGCATCATTCTCAATTGCATCATGACCCAACCTTTTGATTTTCATTTCATGAATGTATCAATACGGGGCAAAGACTTAACTAACTTGACTTCTTTTTTCTTTTTCATGTGTTTTGCGTAACCCATAAATCTTTTCTTTTAGGAGGCATATTTCTAAATTCAAGAACTCAGTTTGAATAAGAAAACATGATTCACTCATAGCCGCTGCTCCTCCAAAGTTTCAATTGCCTCAATTCTAAAAAAATCTTGACCACCACAACCTTGCAAATTGAAATTCCAAATGCAAACAATTAATAACCAGTACTCGTGCAAATATTGATCAATCTGTAAATACAATCGAGTGAATCGATCTATCTTACCTGAATCAATGAGTGGTGATGGTTGACTTGTAGCTGATGAGATTTGAGATCATCGCGACAAACTGAGAGAGAGATCAAAGAGAGCAAGAGACATATGAAGAGAAGAAGAGGAACTGAGGAAACAATAAAAAAATTATGATATATGTTGATCGGCCTCCACTAGTTCACTACCCCAAAAATATAATTCTTTATTCGATTGGACAATTTGTCCATAAAAGAAACAGTGAGATGACTATTTTTAGCTACATGGTCAAACTTGATGTAATAAAGGCCTTATATATTGCACTTCTTAGTATTATTCAATAGAAAAAAATGAAGAAAAAAAAATTGCGGCCCAGCTCCTTGCACGTGTGCAAAGCCGGCTCTAGAAGAGTTAATAATATTTGTATGAGAACCTGCATGTTCATAGTGAACCTGAACTCTTTTCTTCTAGCTCTTTTCATGAATGTGTGTATGCATGGGAAAGTAACAATGCTTTTCTATAGGTTGATGTATATGAGAGTAGCATCTCCTAGTGTCTACTATTCGATCAATTACATATAATATTGTTGTAAGAATATATTAATTGCTCTTAAAATATTAGAGAAATATTATTTCATATCTCTACTATTATAAAGCCAACACTCTTCAAAAATCACTAAATTATGTTTTACCAAAAATACCTTTTTTATCAACCACAATTACACAAAATAATTATTTTTTAAAAATCAAAATGAATAAGCCTTCAAAAACCAAATAGAACATATAACGACAAATAAAGTTTGATTTACAAAATGACAAGTACGATAAATTAACGTGTGTATCGCATGGGGTATGAGTCTAGTAAACCTAATGCACCCTCTTTTGACCTTCAACATCAGGAATTGCTCACTGGCTGACATATAAGTAAAGTGCAAGAATTCCATATGGTTAGATATAAATGGAGCCTCAAAAATGGGTTTATGTGCTTGCCACCCCACCTAGCGAGCTAGTTATCACAATATTTTGTTGTTTTGCTGCGTGCATGTTTGGTACCATATGGTTTGTTCAGCCTCAAGGGGTTGTATAAATGCTCTTGCATGTGCAACATGATCAAAGAACGCCATAGCTAACTAGGAAGAGAACAAATTACATATCTTCTATTGATTTATATATAACAACACACTACCATTCATATTTTCTCTGAAGTAATGCTAGGTGACCCATAATTTGATAGACCATTTAGAACCCATCATATGTGACAAGTTATGTGGCAAACCTATGTCATAAATTGTTATTCATTTATTAATTCTATTTTTTATAATTACGAAATCCCTTTTTTAACTTTTCCTAATTTATCTTTTTAACCTAATTTATTTCTAAAATTAATATACCTCAGTTCATGTTCCTCCAGCCTCCGTTCCTCTCCTCCCTCCTCTCACATGCGTATTCTACTGTTCTCATATATATTTGATCGATCACAAACTAGTCTTCAATTAATTGGTCAAGTCCTATAGTTGAACAGGTTTCCTGATCACAAGAACCTCCTTCAAAACGTGGTTAATTTTGTTTTTTTGCCATCGTAATGAGGGTTCAAAGAAAGTGGAATTTGATTTAGATACAGAATGTTTAGGGTTTTCTACTTTTCTTCTTTGATCGTGCTACTTTTTTATAATTCTTGTTTCTTTTTATTTTCAAGATAAAATTTTATCAATAATTCTATTGGATATTGCATTTGCTCATCGATGAAAGTTGTTCTAGCTACGTTCTTGTCATGACATATATACTTCACCAAAAGACGCTTAATCATGAAGGAGAAGGATTGAAGGTAAAATGATTAGTCTTAATTATGCTGTGTCGGATCATAGTCTTTTAGCGTAGAGAAATTCTTATAATATATTGGGTGTTTGCTTTTTAAAGGATTTTTCAACCTCAAAAAGTGATAATCCCAAAAGAGTATGTATACCATCCAAAAGGCTAATGGAAACATTTTAGTTCCACAAAAATGTTTGATTAAAGGTATGTATTCGAGCTCTATTATTTTCTTGTACATATTATTTGTTTAATACTAAAAATTTGATCTAATGCAGGTAAAGCATGCATGTGATCTTGTTCCAGGCAATGGTGACCAAGAGCATAGTGTAACTTAAAATTGAGCTTGGTTGGAGTTGATATATTAAGTTATTTTCACATAACATTTTTTGTATTAGAGACATGATGTGCTCCTTTTTTTTTTGGGTGGTAACATGATGATTTCAATTTTAAAGCTGGGGAATTGAGCATATATCAGCAGTTTTTTCAATAAAATAGTTGGAAACGCCCATTGGTATTTAGGTAGCATGAATAAGATCATGTTGCTCTACATCATGTATATCATTTAAAGGCTTTTGGGGCACACATGATGACAATGAATTATTTCAAAAGCTGAAGCACCCAGCCGATGTGATATTTATTGCACGTCCTAGATGCACATTATATATATATATATATATATATATATATATATATATATATATTCATGTTATACAATCTAATAGCATCAGAATGCAATTAACCATGCAAAGCCTAGTCTTACATATAAGACAATAAATTAATGTCTAACACACTGGTTCTTGTGTAGCTCTCAAGGTTTATGATTCTGCTTCTTATCCAAACAAAAGAAAAAAAATTGTAAAGCCGTCTACACCCTGTATATGATCCGGCCCTATATATGTTCTCCTAAATTATGGGCCACCTAGCATTACTCTTTTCTCTGTATTCCAAGAATATGGTTGTGGCGTTTTGTTTTTTAATAATCATATTAAACTTTGACAATTCAAGGTGGGAATAAGCTAAACTTATGTGCAAATATCATAATGCTTAATAATGCAATACAATTACTGTTGTTACTTGCTCTCAAAGCAATGCTCTCTCACGCTCCCATTTCTATCAAATTTTGAGGAATACACATGCGCGGTCTGCTATTTTTACTTTGTTATTCGATCGATCTCCTAATTTTTTGACAATCTCTTTTTCTAATAAAAAAGAGAGAAAATGTTAAAAATAGTACATGAACTATTGCCCATTAAGAATTAAAGTTATTTAATTTTTAAAACTATAACATAAGTACATTAACTCGTGAATTTAACAAACTCTGGGCATACACCGTGAACAACTCACTTACTTTTCATGTTTTCTGTTAGTTTCAAAAGGGTAATCCTGTCTTTCGAGGAATAGAGATTTTTTTGGTCGAGTCTCTCCCTTTTTCGTCATCCCTCTATCCTTTGTCACCCGATAATTGAGATGGTCTGATTTATATATGAATCCGCTAGCAAAACAATGATATCCACGAACTCCGACAGCCCCGCAACTAGAAATAGCAACCGTCACGGCCCCTTTGGTGGTGATTTTTTAGTTTTGGAGGCTTGAGTTCCTCAAAAGCTTTTCATTTTGTAACCTTCTAGGAATCGAAGATAAAAGTTTGACCTGATTGGGTATTTTGGGGTTGTTTATGCGGGTGATGGATGAATAAGGTATATATGAAACAAACTATATATGTTACTCAAGTTCAACAAGATTATAGAATTAAAACTAACATAAGGTGGAAATTTGGGATCTTTGATATCTGGTTTGTGTGCTTTGAGCCCAGCAATATGGATAGTAGTGAACCAGTGATTGTCTAATTAAGTATCCCTCAGTTAGTAATAATCTCAATTGATGGCTTACTTTTCGTAATCATTTGGTTACTCACTGATCTTGATATATTATATATCAATTTATGTCACGATATCAAAATTTCGAGTATGAAACTCTAAAATCGAAGTCATGAAAAACTCTAAAATAATCTCAAATAAATCGAAATCATCTTATCATCACAGCGTATCGTTACTGAGTTCATAGAGCATCTCAGTCAAATTGATTATTACAAAACCAACATATAATTCAAGCATTATATCAAATGGAAGTGTAAAGTCCTCTCAATTCTCACCACAAATTACAACAAATGAACTTCGAAATCTTCATACTAGTTATTCAATTCTGCTAATAAACACATGTAGAGTTATCACCTACACCATCGAATAGGTGCATCGGGATTGTAAACACAAACCCGGTAACCTTTGCAGCTCGTATGGGTAAATCAACAATATAACTCGTATATAAATACAACAGAAAAATACTGAAAATATTTAATTATAAATGTACTCATGAGTCATTGGACGGCCCATCTGGTTGTCCAATAATATCTGAAATATAAGTGCTCATGAGAAATCTGGCAACCCATATGTTTACCTGAATACATTTATAATACAGGTACTCATGAGAACCAGATACTCATTTGTTACCTCTCATGCAGTACACCGCCAGACATTGGGCAACCATCTGTTACCCAATATCCAAAAATATGGGTACTCATAAGCCGATAACACATCCGTCATCTCTCGCCAGTACACCGGCATATAGACTAGAGCTCTAATTGTATCGTAACTGTCGCCCGGCCAAGGCTAGGTTCTGACATGCCAACACGTCCGAAGATAATAAAAACGTTTTAACATAACTCAAGTTAAAATCACGTACAAAACAGTTCTCACATGTTATTGTACAACACCAAGTGACATGCTCAAATAAAATAAACATCAATGCTATAAATGAACTTATTTGAAAACGGAAATATGACAGTATATAATATAGCAACCCATATATATGTATCGATTTTACCAATTATACACATCCACAACCCACTATATCATATACATATCATAGTTCAATCTTTTAAAATATGTGTGATTATGAATCTCCACTAAGGGTAGATTTATCACTGTGATATTTTACTCACCTTATATTCATGAGCGTAATTTTCACAATTCCGCGAGCGAATCCTTTACTTGTTGTGTCGATCACCTAGAATGGATAAGAAGTGATTTAGAAACGTTACGTAAAACCTCAAATGCCAAATAAGTACTAATGTTTTACTGTTCAGTAATTTCCGGTTTTTACGAAATTAATGTTCACGTAAATACTATTTACATATTGTTGTTCATGTACGTACTGTTTACGTATTATTTTTCATATACTTACGGTTTACGTATTAATTTTCATATACATATTGTTTACGTATTACTCATCAAGTAAATACTAATTACTGATTTACCTTTCAGAAATTATGTTTACAATTACTGTACGTAAATCACTTTTACATTCACTGTACGTAAATTATTTTTTTACATTCACCGTACAGAAATGACTTTTTACAAAAAAAAATTCCTGTTTGAAAAATCACTGTTCACGGGCCGCCGCACGTGGGGTTCACGCGCCTCCCCACAGTGGCAGCGTGCGGAGCTCACGCGCTGCTCAAACCGGCGCGCGTGGCTTACCCACCGCTACTCAAAACCTCTCCTTTCTTCCTCTCCTCCCCTTCCATGGCCCAAGGCCGCCTCTAGCCCATCTCACCTTCCCTCACGCGCGCCTAAGGAGGCGGTATTCCCTCCACCTCCTCCGACTCCGATTCTCCACCAAATCGCCACAATTTCAACCGAATTCAATCTCAACAATCATAATAAACACACCATTACCTAGATCGAGCCTTGAAGCCACCGGAATGTCATCGGAGAGACTTGGACCGACTGTGCTCGATTTCTTGGTGAGGAGCGGTGCGATCTCGAATCCCACTCCGATCGCAGGTGGTACCGAGGGTGAGGGGCGGTGGAGGAGTGCTAGCCTCATGCCCTGGCGTCGTCGGAGGAGAAGCTTGGACAACGGCGAGTTTGTTGCAGGAATCGCTGGTTGTCGGTGTGGCTTCTCGGCAACGAGGGAGGTCACGTCTTGCCCGGGAGAGGGAGGAGTCGAGAGATCGGCGGCGAAATTTTCTTGAAGGGGAGAGAAGCTCGGGCCAAGGGGAAGAGCTACGGGGTGAGGAGAGAGAGAGAGAGAGAGAGAGAGAGAGAGAGAGAGAGAGAGGGTTTCTGAAATTGGAAACCCTAGTCCTTAACAATTCCTTTTTATACCATTTTTCAAAATCAGAAACTAACTTCCGTCGCTAATAACTTTCACATATGACGTGCGATTAGAATTCGTGACGTGTTCACAAATTCGTATCGACGAGCTCTGCAACTTTCGTGAAGGAAGTGTTCGGAAATGAGCGACGGAGCAAAAGTCGACTCCCGCGTTGTGGAAACGTAACGTTTTTCCGATTTAGATTTCCGAAGACAGTTCTGTTTTCAATTTGACGACGTCACGAAGCGAAACAAATGCGGTAATTTTACAAATTTTATTAATTTCTAAGAATTCAAATAATTTGATTCCGAAAAATCGGGTAATTATAATTTATAAAGGCTAATCGGTGGAGGAGGATTTACTTGGCCGGATGGGGCCGGGTATGGTGGTGGTGAGAAATCTCAGTCTGAAAAAAAAAAGGAATCAGTTATGAAAATACAGTTGTGCGCATCATTTGGCGAAGGCATAACGGAAACGGTATTTACTGATCTTGTAGTTTTTGAAACTGATATACATTAATTCTCAATGGACAATATTTCATGTACTATTCTTATTAACATTTTCCCTCCCTAAAAAAGAAGATCAAAGGATTTCTGTTGTGGATAAAAAGAATGATATTATTGATATATATGATCTATAACAGCAAATAATAGTCTTCTTGTAAGAATGAAGGTTAGGGCAGTGGTTTCTGAACGAAGGCTTCTCCGATGAAGATGGACCATCAGTTTATAGCTCTGAAGAAAATAGGTGTGGGCAAAGTGGCCCCAGAAGACATTTTTGGTGGTGTACGTCCTGTTTGGACAAAATACTGGTGATCGATATAACTGATAAGGATCGATCAACGCCAGAGGTGCTTGTACGTTGGTCGATCACCCTTGTCCCTCCAGCTCCTTTGGTCCACCATATACTCACCTCGTGGCAGCCAATCTCTTTGATTTCATACCCAGGTTCTGAAACTCGAACTATATTATAGTGTGCAACTGTTTTTAGGGTTTCTGCAGAGGTTAATGCAGTTTAACCTGATCACTTGGCATGTTTTAGTTTGTTAATTATGGGTATCGACGTTACATACATGATGTTCAATGGTGAGAAGAAAAAGCTTGTATTTCTATATTATACATTTGAAGTCCGCATAAGGAAATTCACCTCAGCTCGTTCGAGTTGACCAAGTCTCGTACTAAAGGCATTTAAACTCTAAACCCTAATGAATCCAAATTTCTTAATTGATTTTTAAACCAAATTAGCTGTACGTGTCGCATGTTTGATTTACCAGAGACTACGACGCTTGCTGAAAACCTAATCAAGATACATGAATCCCCTCCATTCTAATTAATAGAGATCTGATAATGATATCTGATAAAGGAATAATTCGTCGGATTACGTACTGATAGATCCTCATAGTCTCATACACAGCAGTTAGCTAAGCTAACCGGCCAGCCCCAAAGGGCATGGGCGGTGCCCTCCTGGACAGGGAAAGCCATGTGAGAAAGACGTGACTGTGATTGAGCTTAGCCATTAGGAACCTTAGCTAGCTGCAGTGATCCCATCGATCTGAAGCATCGATGGTGCTTATGTTCGTATTAGCTTGCAATTTTTGGCAGTTCACCAGCATTATTACAACTAACCACCATATCCAGCAGCTGTCCGATCCATATTCATTCGCCACGTGTATGACCAGAAATGGGATTAACCGCAAATTCCATGACACGTTGACTCAACTCACGTACGTAGCAAGCAAATCTTTCCACTCCTTTATGGTTCTTTCGGCTCTCGATCAGGTGCGATGCGCATGCATGCAAAGTCGACGAAGAACAAGAAGGAAAAGAATTATGAAGTTCAACGTCAAGCACAGAAAGTTTTGCTAATTTAAGGCAGTTCTGCTGAAACAAAGCCAGCACATATTAAAGGGATTGGATAGAGGAAAACTATTTGGGAATTCACTTTTCTTTGTAATTATTTATCGAAAGAAAAAAAATTCATCAGTTCCATATATATCTTGATATAGCAAATTCTTATAAAGTGTTTAAATACGTCTACTCGATCACTTAAAAACGCACCGTAGTACAATTTATGTACCTTTACTACGAGTCGATCTGTTAATTTCTTGGTCCCCCAATTTAGTACAGTTTACATACTTTTCAGGATGCCCCTTACAGGTTACAATTTCAGCCTAGCTAAGTCATTCAAAATTCCAATTGAAAGGTTATTATGTTCATTAGTAACTCATATGGAGTAAATATGCATGTATGGAAAAGTTAGAGACGCCTAAATTCACTTCTTATCGCACTTATAGTGTACCTCAATCGAGTCTCGTCGGGTTGAAAAAAGTCCGAGGAAGTATATATGCAGTTTTTTTTTGAAATGAAATTAGGGTATTATCATCGATCAGTTAAACAAGTTGTAGTACAATTAGTACCGACTAAGCTCCATTTCTTATTTGATAGAACTCGAACGTAATCACCCCTAGTGATTCCCAGGGATCGGAAGACGGTAATGGTGGCAAATTAAAAGGAATGGCAATGCGTAAACTGGGGATAGAAGTGGCAACGGCACTAGCAACTGTCTAGTAGTGGACCTCGTACGTGGTTATTGACTAAGAAAATTGACCCATGCTATATAAACTCAAATGCACTCAATTCTAACACAAACAGGATGCACCTCAATTCCCCTTACAATAAACAGCAACAGAATTTATGTTATATTTTCTATGTTCTATATCATTCGATTCGCTTTACCCTAGCTTTACCTTCCCACAGTCCCACTTATGAGCCGTCCAGTCTAAATGTTGGTTATTAAGAGGTGAGAAATCCGTGTTCTTATTTCATCAAAAACAAAAATCCGTGTTCTTATTTTGATTATTAAATGGTTCCCATGACACAGTCCCACTAATCTTTGTTTGAGCCAACTCCACGTATCCCACGATGGCATTAGTGCAGTACTATCACTGTGCATAATTGATTGGTTAAACCAAGAACACCCACAACTTACAATTTAGTAATAGATAATGAGTCCAAGGCTCCAAGCCGAGCATCAATCTACTTATGCATGATTTCATAATACATTAGTGGATTCAAGTCATCCAACCACGGAATAGGTTGCCCATAGTCAAATTGACAAAAATAAATTAATAAATAACTCAGACGTGTGGTCAAAATAGTAACTTATTAGGTTATTGTCTCACAACCTCTTAATGACATCAGCACAAGCTTCTAATGGTAAAACCGTAAAACGCAATAATGCAAACTGGCAAATCGACCTCTTCATGGCATATGTAAACGAAAATTTTTTATCTAAAAGAATTCGAAACTCTTCAAGGCATATGTCGAAATTAAAGATACAAATTTTTTCACTAGTCTAATGCTCTCAGAACTCGATCGAACTAGCTACTTTGGAAGGGCAGAATTAAGTATTTTATCAGATCATAAAATTAATGATTTGAGAAACTTGTGGTGTGAAGCTGTCTAGAATCCTCCAGGATATTCATCCTATTGATCGTATCAGTACGTCGATCTTTCTTATTGTGGGTATATATAGTTAGCAAATTCAAAATTATTTTCTGCGGAATACTAATCCTAGTTAGAGAAGATATACACCGGCCTGATACATATTGATAAGATCGACATTTCATTCTAAAATGGTGGTTGAATTTAGAATATTTAGCAAAACGAACCACGTCAGCGAGATGCATAAGATCGACTCGAGGGGGAAAGTACGTGGTACGTATCTGACTTGTGAACAAAACAGGTACAAGTTAAGCAAAGCTAGATTATCACAATATATACACGTTCGTACACAAGCTAGCTAGCTAGCATGATACGATATATGGTGTCCACGAGGGTTTGATCCTTTGATGTGCCATATGAAGCACGCAGCAGCGATCAAGAAAAAAGGCTATCATACATGGGACTACACCTGCATCCACCAGCCTGTATCTCTTCATATCGATCTGTTTTATTTTGAAAGACGAATTAGAGTGAAAAAATGAAAAAAAAATTAGACGTTTACAGAGTACGTGGTCCAAATAATGCAAAGGTGAAATTGACAGTAGGAAATATGAGTCAATGGTAGGGACTCAAAGCTTTTCGTTTCTCTTGTTCTGTTTTCGACATCGTCGGAGAAAAGAAGGCCTGAAAGTGAAGGATGAATTGAAGGTTGGTGTGATGCAGATTTTAGAACGCGTCATAGCAAAAAGATGGTGTCTGTTAGGTCAAGTATCATGTGTCTGGGCCAATATTAGTTTCATAGAAAACGTACATGTCTAACTTGATCCATGCTTGAAAAATTTAAAAGGAGCATTACATTTATGATCCAAAATTAATCATACACACACATATAGATCATCCTTTCAAAGATTATCTTCGTGTAAAAACATAAGCCGATCATAGCCACGAATTCATGAATGCCATGTAACATTCAGTTTTTGAGTTTGTGATATTTAGGTTATATTAACGTTGTTGGTGTTATATGCCCTTATATGTGTGTTTTTATCAGACTTGGTTTATGTAGCAGATATATAAGCTATACATTGTTGTCTCAAATTTATCGGGAAAGTTTAATGGATTCGTTAAGTCTAAACATCTTTTAAAGCTTTAGCATCATTAATATATATAACAATTTTTAAAAAGATAGATCATAAAAAATCAATAAGAGATTGAAAATTATAATTTGGTCAACTAGTTAAAAATCTTAAACTGTTACCCAAGAAGTTAGCTAAAATTACAAAAGTTGTCATCGCGCAAAACCGCATCCAATCCCTCAGACCCTCCCTCCTCAGTTGCCTCACCTCACCTCCATCACCAAAACCTAGTCCCTCTCCATCACCGACGGGTTCAACCTTGTCTCCGGCCTCAGTCCTCTCACCCTCGCCGTCCACGAGCCTAATATCCACAACCTCATCCACATTGCTTCTCTAAATTCCAATTAGGCCACCGTATGGTGAATCTTTGAAGCCCAGATCGATGAGTGAGCAAGGCATGTGCCACCCTTGTCCATCGTCAAGCCTTTGTGGTGCGTAGGATGGTATCAGAGGCGTGGGGATGCAGGATCAGTGTCGGAGGCGCGAGGTTGACATCGGAGGCGCGAAAATCTTGCTCGGGCTTGGTGAAGGAGGAGGTGTCGATAGGAACGAAGATGGTGAAGGATGCGGTGGTGATGAGGTCGGCTGTGGTGGTTGAGACGATGTGGTGCTGGTGCTGCAGCCACCACCGAGGATGTCCTTGAGCTTGGGGCCGACGCCATTGAAGGACTTTAAAGAGAAAGAGGTGTCCAAAATCATTTTTTGGGTGACCTTTAGAAATTCCTTTATTTTTTTCGTTTTTCGTTTCTTAATTGTCAGTTTTTCATCCACTCTCGTTCACAAAATTACCATACCGAGTTACAACATCAGTCACACTATATCCCAGAACAATGTTAGTGTGATAGGTAGTGTGACATATAGTGTAGGTGACTAGTTTTCTAGTCACAAAAGTAGTGTGACTCCAAATGTGACGTTTAATGGTGTCATTACTAGTGTAACTACCAGTGTGACTCCTAGTGTGACTCCTAGTGTGACTATTGGTGTGACACCAAGTGCGACTACTAGTGTTATTTCCGATTAGAACATAGAAGTAGTCACAATGTCAGTCACAATAGTATTCACAATGGTAGTCAAAAGTCCAAGTCAATCTTGATAGTGGTTACAAAAGTTGTGTGACTCATAGCGTGATTACCGATGATTCCTAGTGTGAGTATTAGTGTAACCACCGATGTGACTACTAGTGTGACAACGTCATAATTGATATGTGAATCGTATAGTTGATTTGAGAAATTTAAGATCACATAACAACATACAAATGTTCGTTAATTCTACTCATTCTTTTCTTCTTCCTTTTTTCACATTTTTTTATTGTCACAACATAGTCATACTACTAGATACACGGGTAATCACACTACCATATACATAAGTAGTCACACTACCAGATACAGTGGCAGTCACATTGTCGTTATTATAACAACCAGTGTGACTACAACTGTGACTGTAGTGTGACTGCAAGTGTGACACTTAGTGTGATTGATGGTGTGACTGCAAGTGTGATTTGTAGTGGACAACATTATAACTACTAATGTGACTCCTAGTGTGACAATCACACTATTAGTCACAATGACAGTCACATTAGTATTTGTAATGACAGACACATTAACAGTCACAAGTGCAGTCACACTAATAGTTACAATGTCCATATTCTAACTACCAGTGTAAGTAGTAGTGTGACACCTAATGTGACTATATCCGCTAGATGTCGAGAGAAATTTGTAAAACCGTGAAAATTATGTTAAAATTCAAAAGAGATCGATATGATTGTGCGAATAGCTAGAATTATGGAGCCTTAAGCTCTTTAGCCGAAAACGTTTGGAGCACCACCATGGACAACAACAGTCCCTTCCACAGATTTCTGCACTTTATATGGTGGTCAATTCGGAGTGGGTATGATATCAAATGAAAGAGGAAAAATATATCTTTCCAACAGTACCAACCACATTCAAATTCATCGCTAGATAACAAAGTTATGACTAGAATAAGATGAATAATGAAAAAAGAAGAAGAAAAATAGTGAGAAATGTCAAAACAGTCCGGAAAATATTTAAAAATTAATTTTTTTTCTAATCTTGTTTGAAACTTGTTGACATTTTTGTAATTTTTAATTAAATGTAATGACCATCTTTTAATTAAATTTTTTCATTAACTTTTTTTAATTTAAGATTTGATTTGGTACTACACAATAATTTACCCTTTTGAAAAACACTCTAGCCTGGGGTTTTGCAAATCTCGACAAAATGATAGTTCATATCCATGGCTGATCAAACTCTTTCTCCTAGTTATGGTGGCTCTTCTTCCTATCATGGTGGATCCTTTTCCCAATCATCTGGATCAATGCAAGATATTTTGAATCCGGAAGGACAAGCGGCGACTTCTTCACGTCATTCTTTTCTCATGGAAAGACTACTTGGTCCCAACGCTAGGTTTCCTCGTTACAAAGGAACCATCTTAACAATTTGGCGACTTCGACATGATCTGGCCATCCACAATGCTTGTGACCGCTTCTTGTTCTAATTTGACAAGGTGGCAGATCGAGATCATATCTTCTCGGGCGGCCCATGGTACTACCACAATACTATGTTAATATTGAACAAATAGGGGGGAACTCACCGGTGGAGGAGGTTCCTCTATTAGAATTGATGACATGGGTGGCCAGTGGCGGATCCAGGAAATTTTCCCAGCCAGGGCAAAAATTACATGTTACTTGAGCAGGTCCTTGTATACAATAAAGTTAATAAGAGTTTCTTGTTTTTAGTCAACTATTAGTCAGTTTACATAAGTGACACAGAACAATGAAAAAAAATTACTATTGAAAAGAGGCACAATCAAGCACATATATCATACATAGAGTGCATTGTAGTACAAATAAGGTTTAAGAAAACATCTAGTCGTACAAGAGTAACAATACAATATAAAGCCAGTAAAACTATATCCAGAAGCCATGTTGTTTTTAAAATTCTCAATCAACAAAAGCTAGTGTTGCTGATTTTACTTTCCAAACTTAATAATCCGTAAGAAATTAAGATATTCTAATGAGCAACGCAAACACCCACCACCATTGAAGCAAACACATAACAAACACTTTTAAACAGATAAAGTGACACCATTTGACAATTAGCTGAAGATAATCGAGAGAGAAATTCATTCACCTAAGAACCCCAACTAATAACACCGATCTGCTTGATCCCCTTGAAGCATCCGACATCAAATGGAAAAAGTCCCTTCCTCCTTTCACAATATATTGCAATCAATATCAACCAAATAGCATATATCATACACTATAAATATATATCAACCCAAATAAGATAATCACAACAAGTTTATGTTAACAATAACTAAAGTGCTTTACTCACAATGCACTATTTTTCGATACTCAAGTTCTTATAAATTAAACTAAAATTAGATAAGTGAATCAGTAAGACCAATTATGAAATACTGAAATAGAGATAGAGAGAGCAAGACCTCATCGTGACCAGCGAGGTTGATCTTATCCTTCTTGAAAATAGAGGTCTTGAAATCAAGCGTCAGAGGCGTCTTAATCGCCAACACTGACACCATACGAGCTCCGAGAGCGGAGCCGTTAGCCGCATTAACAGCAGCAGCAACGCGAGTGGCTCTGGCCCAGAGAGGGTTGAGAGACTTGGAGACGGAAGAAGAGAAGGCGAGAGTGGAGGGAGCCGAGGGATGGAGTCATGGAAAGAAAGAGGAAGTGGTGGCTGCCATTGTTTTTTTGACCAGGAAGAAGAAAAGTGAGGACCAAGTCATAAAACCAAAACTCCTAAGGAGTTGATAAGTTGTCCACACTCCCTTTTTTTTTCTTTTTTAGTTACAAATGAAAGTACGTCGTTTTGGGTTCTCGACGTCGTTTTTTGGGCAAAAAGTAGAGACAACAAAAAAAAGACGCGCAGTTGCACCGTACCTCCATCTATCGCCGGATTCTGCCATTTTTATAGGGGTTTTCTCCAGAAAAACGTCATACTCTATGCCCGACATCTCGCCCACACGTGGATCTGCCACTGTGGTATGTGGGTGGCTATCTTGATATATTGAAAAGAAACTAAACCTTCTCTAAAAAAAAACAGGAAGAAAGAAACCTTGAATACAATTACGAATCTCTAGAGAAACAAGGCACTAATTGATCTTTTCAATCCCTGAGTCCTGGCTGATCTCTACAATAGTATTCATCACTAATCCTGCTAATTTATGTAAGACCAATATTAGTACATATTCACTATATAGACTATGTTGTGGATTAGACGTAACCGCATGATAGGATTGAAGATCAGCTACTAATATGCCTACTACTCATGTTCATCTGTAACCCCTTGCCAAAACCAGTGTCTTCCATCATAGCCACGAATTCACTGTAATCGATGCGCCCATCCTGAAAATAAACACAAGCCGATCAACAAAATTTTCCTCGAAAAATTTCATCAAATGGCAGCAAATTTAAGGGAAGAAAGAGTCGAAAAATATCAATTATGTTAGCAGGAAAATGAGTGGAATTACATTATCCTGGTCGACTTCACGTATCATATCGTCTAATTGCACATCGTGTAAACCAAACTTCTCGCAGGCTTGTTGCAGCTCATCTCGAGTAATGTACCCACTTCCATCTTTGTCAAAGTATGAGAATGCTGCAAACAGGTGATCTTCCTTCTGGACCTTGTTCAGGTGGAGCATAGCTGCTATGAACTCACCATAGTCTATGGTGCCACTATTATCCACATCCGCCTAATAAACGTTCAGGAAAAGAAAAGCATTCATCAATCAGAATTTTAACAGTTGGTTTACAACCATGTAAGTCTGGGATTATCCATCCAGATGATCTTGTTTTTGACACGACTAAAATGGTCAATAAAAACTATTGAAATTAAAGAAACTAACATCATCTATACTCGCATAGTTGCATCCCCATACTGTCATCAGTCCTTTGTACACAAGTTGAGCAGTACTTATTTCATGTTGCATATCTATTATCAACAGTGGTCTCATGTGTATTTTTTTAATTACAAGACTAGAAATGTACACATCTTTAGTAGTATTGAGATCTGACACTTCCCATTCAACCTGTTTTAACGTCATCTACATACGAAAATTCTAGTGTACGTAAACTTTAAATAAAGATAAAAAATCAAACTGTAAATCAGATGACACAACTGTTACGAGGAATTGAAGATAGCTTGGCCTTAGCCCTCGAACCAATAGTATTCAGGACACAAGAAGACTATTTTCATCTTAGGAAAATGTACTAATTTATTTCTTTTACTCACTCCACAACTAATTAGTTCTAATACGATATAAAGCCAGCACAAAAAAATCACCAAATTATGAATTTTTAAATTTACCTCTTTGTAATTTTACCTCATATAGACATACAAAAAATTATGTAAAAACACATATGCTTATTCAATGTGTTTTGCTGAAATTATCAGTCGTAGAAAACATAATTATAAAATGGTTATCTTTTAAAAAACACTTCAAACAAAATTATGCAAACCAATGTAATGAAAACATGTGCATTGCACGGGTTTGAAGCTAGTACTATATAACTAGAACAACTCCAATGTTGATACAATGAGGTTCATTCATTCCTGAAACTAATATGCTTTCATTTACTTACAAACTTCCAACCAAGTGTAAAGTAGAGAAAGATTATTAAAGCGCCAAAAAGAAATATATAGATGTAATAACCCTAGATTTTTGAAACGATATTTGAATTGAATTGAATTCCATTAAGTTATTAAATTCAATTAAAAAGGAATTGATTGTTTGCAAACTTTACGAAACGGAAACGGAAACGTTCCGAGAACGTTTGATAAGAAAACGTTACGTTTCCGAACGAATTTATCGACTTTTATTCCGTCGCTCGAAGTCGAAAACTTTCTTCACGAAAGTTGTAGAGCTCGTCGAGACGATCGCATGGACATGTGACACGTTCGAATCGGACGTCGGATGGAAAGGTTATTAACGATAGAAGTTAGTTTCCAATTTGGAAACGGGTATAAATAGGATAGTTTGTGAATTAGGGTTTCCAATTCAGGAAACCCTTCTCTATTGTTTCGCCGCCTCCCTTTCTCTCTCCCTCCCTCGCGACTCTCTCTCCCCTACCTCTCCTTCCAAGCCGGCGATTTCCCTCCAACCGCCTCCGTGCTTGACACCGCCGGTGTCACTGAGACCTCGTGACCACGACGCAGCGATTGGTAGTAGCGGCGACGCACCCCGAGCGGGGATCGAGCAACACCGACGGAGATTGACCTCGGAATCTTCGAGTTCGGTGTGGCCGGCATCGCAAGAACTCGGCGCCACCACCACGACCTCGCTCCTTCCTCCGCGACACGAACCTACCCACGGGAGACTCACCTCGAGCAGCGGCGCCATCGATCGTCCTTCCTCCGAAACCGAGTCTCACGGCGACTTTTAGAGCTTCATCGAGGGAATCCGACGGTCCAAAACGTCGATAGAGGTAATGAATAGCTTCGTGTAATTGTTGTGATGGTTGTTGATGATTGTTGGAACGTTTTGGTTGGATTTGAGGAGATGGGTGGGTTGATGAACGCCGCCGCCTTAGGCGGCGCGTGTGGAAGTGTGGGGTGGTGTAGGGGCGGCCTAAGGCCGGAGGGAAGGAGAGGGGAGAAAGTATGAGAGATTTGAGGTAACGGTGGCGTGCTACGCGCCGTGGTTAGCCTCGGCGCGTGGGCCCCACGCGCGGCCCGCCGGAGGTGGCGCGTGTGCCTCACGCGCCGCCACGTGCGGCGGTGGGAACAGTTTTGACAGAAGGGTATTTTGGTAATTTACTGTGTACGGTAAATGTAAATGTAATTTTTATTTACTACGGTAAATGTAATTAAATTTTACCTTCGGTAAATGTAAATATAAATTACTTTCAGTAAATGTAAAAAGTAATTTTGTAAAAAGGTAATTTAGTAAATTTTATTTACTGAATTTGTATTTACATTTAAATCGTATTTATACGTACAGAAATACGTATTAATATTTATACGTACAGAAATACGTATTAATATTTATACGTACAGAAATACGTATATAATATTTATACGTACAGAAATACGTATTAATTGTATATTTGTACAGTATCCGGGAATAGTAACAGTGAATAGTACCACTGAACAGTAACTTCGTAAAACCGAAAATTGCTGAACAGTAACCGATTATTACTGTTTCGGCATTTAAAGGTTACGAAACGATTCTAAATTCTTCTCTTATCTTTTCAAGGTGATCGTTAAACCGAGGAAAGGAATTATCATCGGGAATTGTGGATTTACGTTCGAGTCGTTAAGGTGAGTAAAATCTCACTGAATTACGAATCTACCCTCGTGGTGATTCGACATTTTTGCAAGTGTGTTTATCAAATGAATTATAACATGTATATAATTTAGTGGACTACCTATATACAGTATAATGGTAATAAGTACATATATATATATAGTTCATTAAATTACGTAATGTTATTAATTCATTAAAATGGTCTTTACTGTGTTGGTGATAGCTGCTTTCCGGGGCAAGGTGTTATAGCTGTATCCTTCTCAGGATTAATGTGTGCTCATCGAGTAGCTGCTGATTTAGGTATTCTGAAGGCTAAGTTCTATTTAAAATCATATACATATATTTTAACTTGTCTTCTACTAAAAGCTTCGTTAGTTTTGAGTTCATGGTAAGAGTTGGGGTCAGTGTGTTTTGTGACTAAAACCTTCGTAAACGAGTTATCTCATCTTGCCATACAAGTTTATAGTGTGTTTTTTGACCAATACCTTCTTCTCTATACCGTTGTTCTGGTTTGAGGCTATTTAATCCTCACTTTCTCAGTAACCCTTGTGTCTACACTTTTAGTGATCCTATATTATCCTTGATTTTTCCTCTCTCCCTCCCTATCCCTGCCATCATCCCTCCTCATCTCTTCCCTTTCATTCAAGATTGGAAAAGGGGCCGCCACAGGTGCTTCCGGTATGCTCTTCATAAATACAAACAAACATGGGTCTGGCTGGTTTCTCCTCCTTTCTGGTCAGACACTGCTGCATTTGATCAGGGTGACTGTTTCTTTTGTGTTAGAAAAAATTAAGAGTGGAAAAAGGGTTCGAAGTCAGTTTGATTCAAATGTATAGAACCACTAATACTTATTTTGACATTCTATTCACTGACAGGCCTTGAGAAGAAGTCTCCAGTACTGGATGCTGCCCTCCTTGGACTACTTGGGTGGTTTAGGACATTAGCATGAGACACAGGAATAATGTGTGAACTGCAGCATGACATTTTTTCAGGAGAAGCATTATGTTGCTTGGGCTGATGCCGGTAAATATGCAATAATGAGCAGCAGGTTTGAGGCTTATTGATGGATGGAAGGGTGGGCGTATCGTCCTTGTGACTTGTAAGTATCACTGTCATATAGCAAGTTTAGGAAGGTTCAATGTGCTTTCCCTCATATATTTTATACTCTTTTTTGTCTTTTACATTCTTTTGGAGCCTAGTGAGTTTTATGACAGTGGCCAATGTCATCAACTTTGGTGCAGTTGCATCACCTTCTATAGTTTTTACATGATTAAGACGAAGTTTATACACATTGCTGTCAAGAAACTGCATTGTTTCAGCTCTATGATCTGCAATTCCCCACTATATTTACTTATTACATAGCTGATAATTCTTTCAATTTTTTTTTCTTAACAAATGTATAGCTGCAAGTGGTAACATTATGAAATGTTTTTCATTATACAGAACTTGTTCCTTTATTTCTACCGTTTGCCATCTAGCTAAATTTGATAAAGATCATTCTTGATTTACAGATTTAGGTAGTATAATACGATTACTTGTCAATAATACATGATACACGAAGTACATTGTTATCTGAATTCACTCGTCACCTCTAGAGTAGGTTCACCAAAAACAACTCTGAAAAGCTATCTGTATAAAATTGGCTTACACCTCAGATAAACCTCCTATTTGACTTTGACCTAATATATGAGACAAATTCCATACATTCTTAGAGTTCCAGGTCAACGGTCTCACTAGTATTCCTCAGTTAATTTAAGACTCATGTTCCAAAGATCGCTTCTAAGGAAGAAGGAAAAGACGAGGAACATAGTATGTTCGGATCTAGGCTTCTTCAGGGATTTCTTTATCACATTTAAGCTCCGGCATGAAGCTTCATTCTCCTCAAAGAAAGGTATGCCAATAATCGGTACCCGAAAACCATGGCTACAAGAGCACCAACTCCTGTTAGACTACAGTCAGTGCGTGACCCATTAATTGTGGGTGTAATGTCTTCGAATTGAACCTTCAGAAGAAGCTTGTATGTGTGATAGTTGAAGGACATATATCGGATCCAAGATATGAACACTGGAACTTTCTGCAACATAATATAGGTGTTGTGTTAAATAAATCTTGTTTAACTTCATCAAACCATATTATAATTTCTATTACTGTATCATTTGTTTTTCTTTAGGGTCAAATATATTAATCATTCAATAAAAAATTTGGATGCTTACTTTCACGAAGAACCCCCCGGCCAGCATGAATGTCATGACAGTTACTGAAGCCAGAGTTGTAGCCCTCTTTAAGTCCATCAATGTAGCTCCAATGGCTAATCCAAGTCCCTGTTTTGTGTGCATATTAATTAGTTAAACATTATTTTTATTTGTTCCACACTGTTTTTCCAGCCAGTAGATTAAAAAAAAAAATTAGAAAAGCATACCTGAGCTGCCACAATGCATAGGAAAACTATAAGCATGCTTAGGAAAAAGGTTTCAGCTTTGAGCCTTAAGCCTGCCATGAAATATACAACGACAAGGAAGAGTACAGGTAGCAATAGGTCAAGTGGGAGGTCGCTTGTAGTCCTAGCCACAAAATATGCACTTAATCTGTACATGTCAGCTGCTCGTTCCTTGGTCAGCATGGCTCTTTCTTGAGGAAATGTGAAGATTGCTGTGAAGACAGGAAAAAATCCCCAGAAGACAGCAATGAAGAAAAGTAGCCCTGCCTGCAATTTTGGGTAAAGTTTAAAAGGCTTTGAGCTGATTTTATAATCAATTAATGAATGTGTTCCGGATATGCTGTTAAGATTAATCTATTGAGAACTGGTCTACATATTTAACTTCCATCCCTTCGCTTTGAACTGATTTTATAATCAATTAGTGAGTGTGTTCCGGATATTCTTTTAAGATATATCTATTGAGAACTGTTGTGCATATTTAACTCCCATCGCTTCATGTTTGAAGAATTCTTATGTGACTATTCTCTTCATGATGATGCTTTATTTTTTTTCATTCTTGAGATCTTGATTAGAATGTTCCAATCATAATAGAAGTTTCAAACCCTTCAATTATGAGTGATGCTTCTTTTGGTGGATTTTTTGTGGGAAGAGAAAGTATACTGCTCCTAAAGAACAAACATTTACCTGATCTTCCAGTCCTTCGGTGGTTTTGCTATCAGACTGCCACCAGAGTAAGCCTAAAATAACTGCAGTGGAGAGAACTTGGGTGATTCTCAACCAGCTGAAATAGTCGTGCTTCCTGTAACGACCCCAAAATTTCGAGCTTAAAAACTCAAAATTCTAAAGTCGTTAAACACCAAATAATCTCAAATAAATCGAAATCATTAAAGCGTAACAGCGGATCACATCTGAGTTTAAAATATGACTCAGTCAAGCCGATTATTACAAACCCAAATGATAATTCAACATATAACAAATGGAATTGTATAATCCTCACAACAACCTCACAAATAAAATCACACCAAATCACACACAAAATCCACGCTGGAACCTCACCACGACTGGATGCGATCGACTTCGAGTCTTCGGAGTCGTCACTCAATCACCACTACTCAGCACCTGCGGAAGTATCCCCTACACCATTGAAATTGGTGCACCGGGATTGCAACACAAACCCGGTAAGCTTTACAGCTCGTATGAGTAAAATATTAAAATAACTCTCGTCTCATAAAAGACACAACTCCACATCAACACAGTATAATGAAAGTCATGAGAAAACGAGCAACCCATCTGGTTACTTTAATACTTTCACAAAATGGTAACTAATGAGCGCTGGTACACATCTGTTACCCCTCACTTAGTGTACCGCTGATGTTGGGTAACCACCCGCCACCCAACATCCAAAACAAGCTGAGTACCCATGATCAGATAACCACCCGTTACCTCATGCAGTACTATGGCAGACAGACTAGAGCTCTAACTGTATCGTAACTTTCGCCCGGCCAAAGGCTAGGTTCCGACTTGCCGAACATGTACAATAATCTCACATCATATTGTACCACACATCACGTCCGAAGACAAATCACAATATTTCACATTCTTCGTGATAAAATCATGTACAATAATCGCACATCATATTGTACGTTTTAAAACTTTCACGATATATCCACAATAAAAATCATAACAGTATATTATATAGCAAACTATATATATTCGTATTTATTTACCATTTATACAATATATACATAGTCCACTATATCCTATACATGTCATATTTCATAAACACCTGAAAAATTACGTACGATAATCTCACATCATATCGTACCATTGAAATCACATACACATGCACAATTTTTCTGTCACCGAAATGACTATTTTCAATGAATTAATAACTGTAAGTAATTTAATGAACTATATATATATATGTACTTATTACCATTATACTGTATATATGTAGCTCACTAAATTATATACATGTTGTAATTCATTTAATAAACACACTTGCAAAAATGTTGAATCACCGAGAGGGTAGATTCGTAATTCAGTGAGATTTTACTCACCTTATTGACTTGAGCGTAATTCCACAATTCGCGATGCTAATTCCTTTCCTCGATTTAATGATCACCTTAAAAGAATAAGAAAAGAATTTAGAATCGTTTCGTAAACCTTTAAATGCCAAAACAGTAATATACGGTTACTGTTCAGCAATTTTGGTTTATACGAAGTTACTGTTCACTACTCAATTAATACGTATTTCTGTACGTATAAATATTATATACGTATTTCTGTACGTATATATATTAAATACGTATTACTGTACGTATAAATATTAATACGTATTTCTGTACGTATAAATATTAAATACGTATTACTGTACGTATAAATATTAATTACGTATTTCTGTACGTATAAATATTAATACGTATTTCTGTACGTATAATTATTAATACGTATTTCTGTACGTATAAATATTAATACGTATTTCTGTACGTATACGTACGATTTAATGTAAATACAAATTCAGTAAATAAAATTTACTAAATTACCCTTTTTACAATTTACTTTTTACATTTACCGAAAGTAAATTATAATTACATTTACCGTAGGTAAAACTTAATTACATTTACCATACGTAAATAAAATTTACATTTACATTTACCGTTACACAGTAAATTACCAAAATACCCTTTCAGTCGAAACTATTTACTCCGCCTCACACGGCGGCGCGTGTGGCACACGCGCCACCTCCGGCCGGCAGCGCGTGGGGCCCACGCGCCGAGCCCAAAACCGGCGCGTGTGGCGCCACCACCACCCCAAAACCGTCCTCCTTTCTCCCCTCTTCCTCCCTCCGCTCCTAAGCAGCCCCTACACCACCCCACGCCTCCCCACGCGCCGCCTAAGGCGGCGGTATTCCTAAAATTCCTCCTCCTCCGATTCTCACTCCACAATCATTCTAAACTATCCCAAATTCAACATCACACACTCAAAACCAAACAACACATCCATTAATACCTTGATCGAAGTTTGAATCTCCGATTTGGTCTCGGGAGGGCTTGGATCGTCGATGGTCTCCAAGATGAAGGCAGGGAGCACCAAGCGAGGATCGGCGTAGAGAAGTCCTCCTCCGTGCTCGTGCTTCGTCGGGGGTGCGCTTAGGATGCGGACGTCTCTTCTGCCGAGTCCAAGGTCGGGTGGAGCTCCGGTGCTGTGTGAACGGCGTGTCGAGCTTGGGGTCGGTAGAGAAGGGTCGCGTGATGCTTCCTAGATAGGCGGTGGGCGACACGGTGGAGCGGTGAGGGAGATCGGCGTGCGTTTTCTGAGGAGGGGAGGGTGAGTCGGGGAAGGAGAGAAAAACCCGAGAGAGGGAGAGAGAAGAGAGAGCGGCGGGGTGAGAGAGAAGAGAGAGAAAGGGTTTCTGATTATGGAAACCCTAATCTCATAATTATCTATTTATACTAGTTTCCAAATCGGAAACTAAGTTCCGACGTTAATAACTTTTACCTCCGACGTCCGATTCGAACGCGTCACATACTCTCGAACTCGTATCGACGAGCTCTACAACTTTCGTGAAGGAAGTTTTCACAACCGAGCAACGGAATAAAAGTCGATAAATTCGTTCGGAAACGTAACGTTTTCTTATTAAACGTTCTCGGAACGTTTCCGTTTCCGTTTTCGTACACATGCAAACAATCAAATTCAATTTAAATGAATTTCAAAACTTTATAGAATTTACTTCAAATCAAATATCGTTTGAGAAATTTGGGGTTATTACAATCTACCCCCCCTTAAAGGAATTTCGTCCCGAAATTCAAGCTCACTCAACAAACAACTGTGGATATCTGGACATCATGTCTGACTCTAGCTCCCAAGATGCATCACCCTCATCATGGTGACTCCACAACACCTTGACTAGACCCACTTCTCTCCTCCGCAGCTTCTTAGTGGATCTATCCAGGATACGAACCGGCTCGACAACAAAAGTGGCATTTTCCTTCACTTCAATGGTGCTATGATCGATCACATGTGACTCATCTGGTATATACTTCCTCAGCATGGAAATGTGGAAGACATTGTGAACACCCGACATACTAGTAGGCAAGGCTAGTCGATAAGCTAGTTCGCCCACCTTCTCAAGTATCTCAAAGGGCCCAACGTACCTCGGTGCCAACTTTCCTTTCTTGCCGAATCTCACTACACCTCTCATAGGTGAAATTTTCAAGAACACATGATCACCGACCTCAAATTCCACATGTCTCCTCTTCAAGTCTGCATAGCTCTTCTGTCTACTCTGAGCGGTCCGGATTCTGTCCCGAATGATCGAGATCTTCTCAGTGGTTTCCTGAACTACCTCTGGGCCCATCAATGCCTCATCACCAACTTCGGCCCAACAGATCGGAGATCGACATGGCCTACCATAAAGTGCCTCATATGGTGCCATGCCAATGCTAGAATGGTAGCTGTTGTTGTAGGCAAACTCAATCAATCTCAAATGATCTTCCCAGCTACCCTTGAAATCCAACACACATGCTCTCAACATGTCCTCCATCACCTGATTCACCCTCTCCGTCTGTCCATCCGTCTGAGGGTGAAAAGCTGTACTCATATCTAAGGTAGTACCCATCGCCTTCTGCAAACCACCCCAGAACTTCGAAGTGAAACGTGCATCTCGATCAGAAACAATAGAAACTGGGGCACCATGGAGTCTCACTACCTCATCCACATAAAGTTTCCCAAGCACGTCCACTGAGTACTTCATCGACACTGGGAGAAAATGAGCCGACTTCGTCAATCGATCGACAATCACCCATATGGCATCGTGACCCTTCTTCGATCTAGGCAACCCGGTCACAAAATCCATAGATATCTGCTCCCACTTCCAAAGAGGAATAGTCAGTGGTTTCAACATGCCAGCTGGTCGTTGATGCTCTGCTTTCACTTGCTGACATGTAAGGCACTTCGATACAAACTCTGCTACATCTTTCTTCATACCGTTCCACCAGAATTGTCTGCATAGGTCCTTGTACATCTTGGTGTTCCCTGGATGGACGGTATAGCGTGAACGATGTGCCGTACGAAGAACCTCCTCCCGAAGATCATCACAATCTGGAACACACAACCTTGCCCCAAACCTCAACCCTCCATCGGGTCCAACTCTCCACTCAGAAGGACACTCATCAAGCGTATCAACTACTAGATCCGCCAACTTAGCTCGTGAGTGTCTGTCCTGCGCCTGACCCTGTATGATCCTCGTGATCAATGTGGGTTGTACTGTGACACTACCAAGAAAGACCCTTGGTTCTCCTCCCGATGGCTCCAAATCAAACTCTGATGCAGCTTCTAGCATGAACCATTCCTGGACCATAAGTGAAGCTACCACGCCTCTCGGTTTTCTGCTCAAGGCATCAGCCACCACATTTGCCTTCCCCGGGTGGTACTCTAATGTGAAGTCATAGTCCTTGAGGAGTTCCATCCATCTCCTCTGCCTCATATTCAGCTCCTTCTGTGAGAACAAGTACTTCAAACTCTTATGATCTGAAAAGAGTTGAAATTTCTCACCATACAAGTAATGTCTCCAAATCTTCAGGGCAAATACCACTGCTGCAAGCTCTAGGTCGTGTGTCGGATAATTCTTCTCATGAATCTTCAACTGTCTCGAGCCATATGCAACAACTCCTCCATGCTGCATCAGCACACAACCCAAACCTTGGAGCGAAGCATCACTGTAAATGACATAACCACCACCACTAGAAGGAATCGTCAACACTGGAGCTGTGGTCAGTCTAGTCTTTAGTTTGCTGAATGCTTCCTCACATGCATCCGTCCACACGAACGGAGTATCTTTCTTGGTCAACTTGGTCAATGAAGATGCAATACTAGAAAACCCTTCAATAAACCTCCTGTAGTATCCTGCCAAACCGAGAAAACTACGTATCTCTGTAGGGTTCTTTGGACGACTCCAATTCTTTACTGCCTCCACCTTTGACGGGTCCACTAGTACTCCATCTTTTGAGACAACATGACCAAGGAATTTGACCTCTTCTTTCCAGAACTCACACTTCTCTAGCTTGGCATACAGTCTCGCCTCCTTCAAAGTCTGCAACACTGTTCTCAGGTGCACCACATGTTCTTCTCGTGTCTTGGAGTATATCAGAATATCATCCACAAACACCACTACAAACTCATCCAAGTACGGACTAAATACTTGGTTCATCAAACTCATGAAGACAGCTGGTGCATTCGTTAGACCAAATGGCATGACGACAAACTCATAATGTCCATACCGGGTCCTGAAGGCTGTCTTCGATATATCTTCTTCCTTCACTCTGAGTTGATGATAACCGGATCTCAAATCAATCTTAGAGAACACTGTAGCACCTTTGAGCTGATCGAACAAGTCATCAATCCTAGGTAAGGGATACCTATTCTTGATGGTCACCTTGTTCAGTTCTCTGTAGTCCACACATAACCGCAGAGAACCATCTTTCTTCTTCACGAACAAAACAGGTGCTCCCCAAGGTGAAACACTAGGTCTAATGAACCCTTGGTCTAATAGCTCATCGATCTGCACCTTCAGCTCCTTAAGTTCATTCTGCCCCATTCTATATGGCGCCTTTGACACAGGTGCTGTACCGGGTACTACATCAATGCAGAAATCTACCACTCTTCGAGGAGGTAGCCCCGGTATCTCTTGGAATACTTCACCAAACTCAGATACTACCACAATGTCTGCAATAGATACCTTCTGATCCACTGACTCCACATGTGCCAAAACTCCTGATCTCATGGCGTTGTCGGACTTGAGGCAACGATAACGAAACACTGGCTCTCCAGGTCTATGAAAGGACACTACCATGTCGAAACAATCAATCACAGCATGCTGTGGTCTCAACCAATCAATCCCCAAGATCACATCATAAGTGTGGTCCGGAATCACAATCAACGAAGCAGAGAACTCTCTACTCCCAATCAATATAGGACAAGCTTTGCAGATTGTCTCTAACTCAAGTGACACTCCAAGGGGTGAAGTGACACATAAGGCGTCCCCGAGAGGTGTAGGAATCAATCCTAGCATCTCCACTACCGAACTAGCAACGAATGAATGCGATGCTCCCGTATTAAACAACACTCTAGCAAGGTAGTCAAAAAGTGATAATGTACCTTCCACTCCCGTGTCTCGCTGACCCACTGCGAACACTCTAGCTTGGCCTGCTGGTAGCTGTCTCTGCGGCCGTTCCTGTCTACCCGGAAGTGGTCGGGTACAATCTCGAGCTATGTGCCCCACCTGCCCGCACCGGTGGCACCCTCCTCTCCTCGGTTTCGGACATGCTGAGGCGTAATGTCCCATCTCATTGCAGCCATAACACCTCACTGCTGCTAATGGTCTGACTGGTGCTGCCCTGATAGCTAGGGGTGGTGCCCTTGTCGGGGCCTGATAGTGGGGTCTTGGCCTCTTCCATGACCTATCCCTCTGCCCTGAGTGCTCGCTGCCTGTATAGACTGCCTTGCCTTTCCCCTTCGCATCTCTGTTCCCCACATCACCCGCTCGAGTCTTCTCTGCTTGCTCCAAACTCATAGCACTCTCAAATATCTGCTCCCGTGAAGTCAGGCAAAGGACTGATATCATGGTCTTGTACTCTTGCTTCAGCCCACGTAGATACTTCTGAGCTAAAGCAGTCGCACCCATAGGCCTGACATACCGATACAGTTGCGAGAATCGAGCATCATACTCTCTAATGGTCATGTCTCCCTGTACCAATGCCAGAAACTCCAACTCTAAGTCCTCCTGTACTGAGGCTGGGAAATACTTCTCCTGGAATATGGTGGTGAAATCTCCCCATGTGAATGTAGACACATCCACAATCTGTCTCATGCTCTTCCACCAATCTAGAGCCTCACCCTTGAGAAAGAATGTAGCTATCTTTCTCTTCTCAATCTCTGTGCACTCTATCATCTCAAAATACGTCTCCATACCCTCGATCCAATGGTCAGCTACCATATGATCTAGTCCCCCATGAAATGTCGGAGCTGACAGTGCACTAATATCCTTGATCAGCTTCAACACTCGACCGTCATCTCTAACCGCAGGAGCTGGCTCATCCTGCTCCTCCTGCGGCGCAGCCTCCTCGTAGAGGTTCTCCACGTTGCGGACTCGACCTGTGGCCCTACCTCGACCTCGGCCTACCCGCTCTACCTGTGGAGCAGCCTCCTCGTAAAGGTTCTCCACGTTGCGGACTCGGCCCGCGGTCCTGCCTCGACCACGTCCTCTCGCCCGTCCTCGGCCCTGTCCTCGGCCCTTGTCACCGTTCATCACCTTCAAACAACGAAACACTTAGTCAACACTTGTGAAATCTCGAATTCAACTAAAACAGATTCAATAGGTATTAACATGAAATTTCAGGATATGATGAATCATCGAAGTATCATCACGATACATCTCGGAGGACCAAACCATTAGGTATGGCTCCTAAAACACTCTCGCGTACCCGACGACATATCAATACCGAGGAGCATGTGATGGGGGTCCGCCTGCAGTCGGATCATCGCTCCCGGATGATATTGATAATCGCCAAATACGCACTTAGGCTCTGATACCAACTGTAACGACCCCAAAATTTCGAGCTTAAAAACTCAAAATTCTAAAGTCGTTAAACACCAAATAATCTCAAATAAATCGAAATCATTAAAGCGTAACAGCGGATCACATCTGAGTTTAAAATATGACTCAGTCAAGCCGATTATTACAAACCCAAATGATAATTCAACATATAACAAATGGAATTGTATAATCCTCACAACAACCTCACAAATAAAATCACACCAAATCACACACAAAATCCACGCTGGAACCTCACCACGACTGGATGCGATCGACTTCGAGTCTTCGGAGTCGTCACTCAATCACCACTACTCAGCACCTGCGGAAGTATCCCCTACACCATTGAAATTGGTGCACCGGGATTGCAACACAAACCCGGTAAGCTTTACAGCTCGTATGAGTAAAATATTAAAATAACTCTCGTCTCATAAAAGACACAACTCCACATCAACACAGTATAATGAAAGTCATGAGAAAACGAGCAACCCATCTGGTTACTTTAATACTTTCACAAAATGGTAACTAATGAGCGCTGGTACACATCTGTTACCCCTCACTTAGTGTACCGCTGATGTTGGGTAACCACCCGCCACCCAACATCCAAAACAAGCTGAGTACCCATGATCAGATAACCACCCGTTACCTCATGCAGTACTATGGCAGACAGACTAGAGCTCTAACTGTATCGTAACTTTCGCCCGGCCAAAGGCTAGGTTCCGACTTGCCGAACATGTACAATAATCTCACATCATATTGTACCACACATCACGTCCGAAGACAAATCACAATATTTCACATTCTTCGTGATAAAATCATGTACAATAATCGCACATCATATTGTACGTTTTAAAACTTTCACGATATATCCACAATAAAAATCATAACAGTATATTATATAGCAAACTATATATATTCGTATTTATTTACCATTTATACAATATATACATAGTCCACTATATCCTATACATGTCATATTTCATAAACACCTGAAAAATTACGTACGATAATCTCACATCATATCGTACCATTGAAATCACATACACATGCACAATTTTTCTGTCACCGAAATGACTATTTTCAATGAATTAATAACTGTAAGTAATTTAATGAACTATATATATATATGTACTTATTACCATTATACTGTATATATGTAGCTCACTAAATTATATACATGTTGTAATTCATTTAATAAACACACTTGCAAAAATGTTGAATCACCGAGAGGGTAGATTCGTAATTCAGTGAGATTTTACTCACCTTATTGACTTGAGCGTAATTCCACAATTCGCGATGCTAATTCCTTTCCTCGATTTAATGATCACCTTAAAAGAATAAGAAAAGAATTTAGAATCGTTTCGTAAACCTTTAAATGCCAAAACAGTAATATACGGTTACTGTTCAGCAATTTTGGTTTATACGAAGTTACTGTTCACTACTCAATTAATACGTATTTCTGTACGTATAAATATTATATACGTATTTCTGTACGTATATATATTAAATACGTATTACTGTACGTATAAATATTAATACGTATTTCTGTACGTATAAATATTAAATACGTATTACTGTACGTATAAATATTAATTACGTATTTCTGTACGTATAAATATTAATACGTATTTCTGTACGTATAATTATTAATACGTATTTCTGTACGTATAAATATTAATACGTATTTCTGTACGTATACGTACGATTTAATGTAAATACAAATTCAGTAAATAAAATTTACTAAATTACCCTTTTTACAATTTACTTTTTACATTTACCGAAAGTAAATTATAATTACATTTACCGTAGGTAAAACTTAATTACATTTACCATACGTAAATAAAATTTACATTTACATTTACCGTTACACAGTAAATTACCAAAATACCCTTTCAGTCGAAACTATTTACTCCGCCTCACACGGCGGCGCGTGTGGCACACGCGCCACCTCCGGCCGGCAGCGCGTGGGGCCCACGCGCCGAGCCCAAAACCGGCGCGTGTGGCGCCACCACCACCCCAAAACCGTCCTCCTTTCTCCCCTCTTCCTCCCTCCGCTCCTAAGCAGCCCCTACACCACCCCACGCCTCCCCACGCCTCCCCACGCGCCGCCTAAGGCGGCGGTATTCCTAAAATTCCTCCTCCTCCGATTCTCACTCCACAATCATTCTAAACTATCCCAAATTCAACATCACACACTCAAAACCAAACAACACATCCATTAATACCTTGATCGAAGTTTGAATCTCCGATTTGGTCTCGGGAGGGCTTGGATCGTCGATGGTCTCCAAGATGAAGGCAGGGAGCACCAAGCGAGGATCGGCGTAGAGAAGTCCTCCTCCGTGCTCGTGCTTCGTCGGGGGTGCGCTTAGGATGCGGACGTCTCTTCTGCCGAGTCCAAGGTCGGGTGGAGCTCCGGTGCTGTGTGAACGGCGTGTCGAGCTTGGGGTCGGTAGAGAAGGGTCGCGTGATGCTTCCTAGATAGGCGGTGGGCGACACGGTGGAGCGGTGAGGGAGATCGGCGTGCGTTTTCTGAGGAGGGGAGGGTGAGTCGGGGAAGGAGAGAAAAACCCGAGAGAGGGAGAGAGAAGAGAGAGCGGCGGGGTGAGAGAGAAGAGAGAGAAAGGGTTTCTGATTATGGAAACCCTAATCTCATAATTATCTATTTATACTAGTTTCCAAATCGGAAACTAAGTTCCGACGTTAATAACTTTTACCTCCGACGTCCGATTCGAACGCGTCACATACTCTCGAACTCGTATCGACGAGCTCTACAACTTTCGTGAAGGAAGTTTTCACAACCGAGCAACGGAATAAAAGTCGATAAATTCGTTCGGAAACGTAACGTTTTCTTATTAAACGTTCTCGGAACGTTTCCGTTTCCGTTTTCGTACACATGCAAACAATCAAATTCAATTTAAATGAATTTCAAAACTTTATAGAATTTACTTCAAATCAAATATCGTTTGAGAAATTTGGGGTTATTACACTTCCGTTCTTTAATTCCTCTCCAGAATAAGATACAAAATTGTTCCCACCAGCTAGCTCCCCATTCTCGTTTTGAAAAAGAGATTTTCAATTTCAGTTCATCATCAAGGGGAATAGGAACCAGAAGCTTCTTCTTCTCCTCGTCCGCCGCACGCGTCTCATAGGCTTCGACCAGATACTGCATTTAAATAGGAACATAACATAAGTACATCTAATGTTGCATTAGAAATAGTACATTTAGCAGTTATGTTAAAGGTGATGTTCAGATAAGAATGTGAAATTTACAATTCTCACTGTGCTCAATCAATACCCGGTATGTATTAGTCAGTAAACAGTGCTGCTATATGGATATATTAGTTCCTATGTTAGAGAACTTTCAAAGATAGATCAGGTTATTTCTCAAAAAAAAAAAAAGATAGATCAGGTTATACCTCATGCACCACCGCTGGAGATGGCTTTCCATTTCTTGTATCAGCTTCTGAGTTTTCTATTTGCACTTTGTCCTCCAACTCTGATGGCACAGAAACATCGTTAACGTTTCCATTTGCAAGGTCTAGCAAGAACTCTGCTGGGTTCATGGCAATAAGTGGAGAACATCCTATGGAAGAGAAATAAACCATTGCTTCTGATGCTTTTCCAAAGTAGAGCAGGCTTCCTTTCCCAAGAAGAATTAACTTGTCAAATTTGTGGAAGAGTCTACTGGATGGTTGGTGGATTGTTGTCACCACTGTTTTTCCAGCCTGCCATAAAAAAGAAATTTACTTCTTTCAGTGTAAGCATTGCTATTTTACTCCATGAATCTATTCATTACTTGGTTACTTGTAAGATATTGTCTTTTCAACTTTTCCGCATTTCAAAGATTACTGACAAAATTATATTTGTAGTGTTAACGTTTATACTCTTGATTAATTACAAATAGTAGATTGAGGTGTAATGAGGAGAGGAATCTGGAATGTAAATCCAAACATACCTCTGCTATGTCTTGTAACATCTGAACAATTCTAAGTGCAGTTGTTGAATCCAAGCCAGAGGTTGGTTCGTCAAGAAACAAAAGGGAAGGGTTTATTATGATCTCATTGCCAATGCAAACTCTCTTCCTCTCTCCACCTGAAACGCCACGGACAAACGAGCCACCAATCATAGTGTCTTGGCACCTGTGCGTATGAAGAAAAAAATGTAACTTTTTAATCGAGTAAGATGACAAATGCTCTTATACTATGTTCATCATATCTGTTTCTAATGTGCTTTTTAGGCATTAGTCCTATAGTAGCAAGTAGAGGGAGAACTTACCTCTCTAAGCCTAGCTCATAGATGACATCGACTGCCCGTTTTTCCTTCTGCTCTTTTGTGAGCGTCTTGGACAGCCGTAGGAGGGCTGAGTATGTTAATGTTTCTCTCACTGTAAGGTGAGGAAATAGAACATCATCCTGAGTCACGAATCCTATCCTGTCATATGTTTTGTGTCATTTTGATTCTCATTTTCACTTTATTTTGTAAATTTTATTGCACTTGTTCTTTGAGGTAGCACGGTTGGGTGAACAGTACAAGCAGGTTTTCCAAATGGAAAACCGTTTTGGTTGCAGAAGATTAACCAATGCCTTTGTGCTTATAGTTCCTGTCCACAGTTGCTATTACTCCTCATTCATGCTATTTATTAGGGTCAATCCACAAAACTTGGTTTAAGATGCATACCTGCTCTTGAGGTTCTTGGAATATGCCTGGTCGTTGTAGTTGATTGAACCACCCACAGTGCCTTTGGCTATCCTACCTCCAAGCAGACTAAGGAGTGTGGTCTTTCCACTTCCTGATGGTCCCATCAGGGCGAGAACTTCGCCTGGGTTTACCGAACCAGTGATCCCATGCAAGATGTCCTTTTCTTCATTTGTCCTCATTCCTTTGAGAATAACCTTGTATGTCACATCTGTGAACTGAAATAAACCAGAGGAGAATTTAGCCTTCAGTTAATAGATGACTAACGGAACTAGATTATTGCTAAGTGAAGAAAGATAGCAACTTATCAGGAAAATATATCAGTGTCCATAGCCTTCTTTCCATCTGATGATGCTTTTTGTGTGTGGTTTGTTGGTTGTTTCAACTGAGCCTCTAAGTGGTTCATAGATAAATGAAGATAGCCTCCTAGCCTGAATGCAAGTTTTTAAACTAGTTTTGTGACCCTAATACAGTTTTTAATGTGATTTTGTTATGTTACATATGTAGCAACCTTTTGGCTTGGAAAGAATGGCAAGTCTTGTACATACTAGTCATATAGAATGATAACTCTGTACAAGACTGAACCTGACCATGCTATTATTGCTAGCCATGTTCTATTGATCGCCCTTGATGCCTACATCTCAACCTCCATCCCTTCCTGTCCAAATAGATAGTAAGTACCACATCAATTTTTCGCTCTAGACACAGGTTTGAACACCGGTAGTTTATGCAGAGTTCTAATGGTTTTTGGGAATCAAGGACAAGAAAAGCATATGAAGCAACTTGGTAATCTTGTAAGGAGTACTTGAAATGGAGTAAAACCTTGAGGTATAGCGGCATGGTCGGTTCGGTTTGAAACTTCGGTTTTCGGATGCCGGCTTCAAGATCTTCGGCTGCAGCAAGCAATGAATCTCTTTATTATAAAGACTTCCATTTTACTACCAGTAGTACAAATATAAGGAGATCAAAACAAACAGTTCTTCATTAATAATTGTTCAGAAGAGTGGCAGGTAGCAATCAACTACATGTTGATACCTTATGTAATTCTACAATCTACACTATTGTCTCATTTCGGATTTGTTTTTCAGTTTCAAAGTTCAAAAATATGATCGACAAATCTATCATTCCGTTGCTAACTTACTATAAAGCAAAGACTTTTGGTTTTACTTGGGTATGGAAATATGACTGATCTAAAAATTCATCAGCTAGTTTAGAACTTCTAATGAGCTGGGAATCAGATCATTAAGTCTTCATTAGATTCATTTCACCTATATTTGGGACCCATTTTAAGACTAGCATATCTTCTTTGAACCATATGAGTCAACACGATCATACTGATTAGAAGAATATGATGGGTAGCGAAAACAGATGTTACTTAATTGATGATGCTCATATCAACATCATCCTCAACCTCTCAAACCAAACCAATCCAATCCAGACGTTTCATGGAAAAAGGAGGACAGATCTTCAGAAAGAGGACCCAAAAAGCTATTGGTGGATGCAAATTAAATGTCACACCAGTCTCTACTCTGCTATTCACTTATCCAGTTCACCAATTGGTGAAGAAATACCGTTATGTAAATACAGACTATACAGTGAGTAGTGAAAGATTTGTTCCAATCGACCAATTTTGATTTTTTTTTTGTGGAAAACCAGAAACAATCAAGATGGGTTCTTTTCCCTTTCAAACTTCATGATCAAAAGAAAGGAAAAAAAAAACTTCATAATTAAATGGTGATAGGAGCCAAAGGTTTTCCCCGTTTATGGGAGCATAGGAGTCCAATTTCTTCACACATCCTAGTCATTGTAAGGCACTGTTTCACTTTTTATAAACCATATACTGCCATTTCTCTGTTTATGACCTTGTACGATGAGTGGTTCTATCAAAGAGTTGGCACTTTTGCCCTTTCTTGATGCGTACAAACTCTTCTTTAATCAAAGAATTTTCTCTGGCATATGGGTAATTTGAAGAAATAATTAGATAAAGGCAATAAAGAAAAGTGATTATTTATTTTCTGATATAAAGGCTAAAACACTTGGTTTAGCATATCTTAGTTTTATTTTGGTTCTTTTGACCGTCATTTGTAACCCAAAAAAAAAACACTTGGTTTATCAAGCTACTCAGCTATTTTTGGTTTGATGAAGCTAGCTACTCAGTTATTTTTAAAGGTAAATAAATTTATAATCCTTTCTTACTCTTCTGAAAAAGATTCACATGATTAGAAACAAAAAGTTTGCGAGTGGAGATCAAGTAACATGCATATATCATCAATATACACAGAAGAAGAAAAGGCCAGAAACCAAAACGTGTGCTTTCATATGCAATAATGCAAATAGTAAGAAGTTAATGATTAACTTGATTTTGCCATTAGAATCGGCCACTCTTCTAGCTCTTGTTCTGGCATAAATTTTCTTCAAGTTATGTTTTTCATTATGTATTTCTTCCAGTTGCATTTTGTACTGTACGCTTAACAAAGTAAGTACTTACGAATATCGTCGTCGTCGCTAAAAGGCTTCGAGTCGGCAATTTCATCAGCGGGAACAGTAAAGCCGGTGAAGGAGAATGAGAACCCCAAGCTAGCACTGGAGGCTCGGCTTAAAGCGGCGCCACTGGTCACTTCATCCAGATCAAACTTCATTTGAGCACTTCTAGTCTTCCTTATGTGTGTGCTACCTTTGGCACTGCCGCTGCCACGCCCCGGTGAAGCTCCCATCATGCGCCTGCTTGACTTCCTTGAGAGGGTTCCGCTGCCGCCCTCGGCCGCCACAGAAGCGGTCTCAGTTGAAGTTGGTGACTTGAACGCATCTGCCACTGTCTCCACCAGTTGATCGGACTTGGTTCTTGCCAACCCTGATGAATTTAGTTTTTCCATCTTCAACAAAAAGAAAATGTAAATTACTTAATTATGGGAGTGAAGTTCATGTACGTGCATGTGATAGTGCTCAAAAGAACTTTTAACCAGTTTAGTCTTAGAATAATTAATCTTCACAGGCATCACAGCTCGCCCTATGCACATTATTTGTTTTGTAAATTTTTTCGATGGGGTAGGTATAGAAGCTAACAAAGTAATGGATTGAATGGTGTACAGTTGCGAAGGAAGGCACACCACAAAGGTAACCAGATCACTAAACCTATCTTACCAGATATTGAACGACACTCACCGTGATTTTGTATTTGAAAAAAGAATGAGAAGGAGAAAACTCAAGAGGAGAAAGGAGTGGTTCTAGAGAGTGGAAGCTAGGAACCTCATCTAATCATCTTCTACAATGTGCTTAAGTAGTTCTTATATATGAAAGACATTAGAGATTTAATGATAAGTAAGATTAAGCAAACTAAGCATAGTTGGATTGGCTGACATCATTAAACACCTGAGAAAGTTGAAAGGGAGGAAGAAACGAAATCCATGATTCAGATGCATCAAATAGTGGAAGAGTTTAGTTGCGGGTTTGCATCATAGTATACTAAACGTAACATAGTAGTGAGGGTAGAATTATTAAAATCAAAGTCCAATACCAATGATTGAAGGTAGGAAAGATGAAGTATATATAATCCGGTATATCATTCATACCTTGATTAACGGGGAAAGAGAGAAGTAGAAGAGAACGCTATGGCTAGAAGAGGACAGAGCTACAGATACTTTTGATGTGTTTGGAATAAGTTGTAATGCATGATTCAACTTGTGGGTTGCATCCCACTCCTTATAAAGGATCGAAGCAATCAAGAAGGGAAGAGTCTAAATGACCCAACAACCCCTTCAACTGCACATAATTCACCAAAATATTAATGGATGGAGCAATATGATCAATCATACTCAATAATTACTACTACTCATGCATCATTGTCGTACACGTGTTCGGACGATTTCGTTGTTGCTGTACTGTGTGGAATTTTGCTGATTTTGTTTTCTGTGTGGGATCATGCATGGATTATGATCACTGTTGGAGCTTTGCTAACTTGCAAATCAATTATATTAACCAGCTTTACACATTGATGAAGTTTAACCTCGAGTGGTGGGTTGATGATGATTGTATGTGCCGCCTAATCAAGTAGTCTAATGCGACAGCGGCCATCAATTTTGTTTGCAGGAATTTCGGAGGGCCTCTTAATATGAGGTTCTGGTTTAGTCTCAGTTACCTGTTTCAAAGGGAACCCTAATTTTCTATTTTGGTGGTTTGCTAAAACAAACACTGTACGTACGTTCTTCCCATTTCTATTATTGGAATTCATTTCATCAGCAAGTACAGAATTGCATAATATTCAGTACGTCATGAGTACGTACGCATCTCAGGGTGATTGATTATATTACTGGGACCTCATAATTCGTATGTATTTCAATTTTCTCTCAAAATACTGAATGTAATATTGGACTAATGGTGGTCAAATTCTGGAATAAGATTTAATTTGATATTATTGTTGTTAATGTATATCTGAACCACAACAATGAGTTCATTGATTTTTCCGGCAACCATTGAGCCAATCTACTTGAAGTCGGTCGTACGGATTCTGTTAAGAACTTAAGATAGGATTTCAGGTCTGAATATTGTACAATGCCGGTATCAGATCACTTGTGCGCGGGAACACAGAGTAACAAGGTTCTCATGTCCGAATTTGATACTCTCTTTGTTGCCAATTCCGTAGAAGACACAATTAATAATCATGTGGCTCAATATTTGGCTCGTTATGTGTTAGAGAGATTCTGGTACTTCAATTCAAACAAGAATAAGATTAGGGTCATTTTGTCAAATCCCAATAAAAGGAGTCAAAAATTCGTCTTCTTTCTTGTGTTGCAAATCTATACGAACGTGTGTTTTGTAGGAAGACTCTCAAACTTTTCGGCGGCTCTAGAATACGGCCCTTTAAGTTTTTTTTTTTTGGATTCACGGTAGGGCTTTCAATGAGTCGTGTCGGGTTAAGGTGTTTTATGCGTTATAAAATATAAACCAAAACCCAACCCATTTATTAATTGTGCCAAAAATTTAAATTCAAACTCAACCTACTTATTAAACGGGTTACATGTTTCCAACCCGTTTAACCCATTTAATATATATATATATATATTTTTAATTTTGCATAAAATAACCAATTAAATCAAGATTTAAAGAAAAATAATTTATCGTATTACCTTTTTTTTCAAAATGATTAAAAACGTATTAAATCCTTATTACACATAATGTTACTTTCTTAAATGGGTCGTATATATATTTATTTTATATAGATATTTGCTTGATTTTATATTAATCGTGTCATGCGGGTTCATTTCATATTAGTAGGTTAACCCACGGTTGACCCGTTTATTAAATGGGTCATGACGGCTTAACCCGTCATTGACCGCTTTTTAATCGTGGGGGTTCAACCTGTTTTATTTCATGCGGGTTTCGAGTCATGTTATCAGGTCGTATCGGAATTGACAACCCTAATTCATGACACTTGTCCCTTTCGGGGGCCTCAATGCTCATGGGCACTCATGTGCGTGAGCAGAGGGCAGTCCATAACCGGAGCTGCATGGTATCCCCACAGTCGAAGGTAATAACTCCAGCATGAGACTAATCCCTGCAGGGGCCCATGTGAAATGGTTTCAGCTCGGTATTGCACCTGAGTGCCCTGGCCACAATAATGTCTTCAGCGACCCAACGAAAGTCGAGCTCTTCACTTTCAAGGCCCATCAGAAACGTTGAGGTGTGTAATCTCATCGCCAACCATCGAACCCATAACCAATGCCACGTTTAAGCCCTAGTCAAAAGAGTTGTCGCGGTCAACAACCACAAATAATTCTTGCAAAAGATGCTAAATATTCAATACAAGGTTAAAGTAATTACAAAGGATGCTTCATTGAAAACCTCTCACATTTTCATCATCACTTATGCTCATTTAAAAATTCATCTCCTTACCTTCTTAGCAGTAAAATCATCAATCAATTTTATCACAATTGAATTTCCCAAGATAATCATTCTCAATCGAAATCAAAGCATGTCCATATAATCTTTCTTGTGACATAGTTGATTGCAAATAAGACTTTAATAACTTTAACTTGAAAAAACTTCTCTCAACTGAAGCAACAGTAACAAGAACAGTTAACAATATTCGATATGCAAGTCTAATAATTGGGGAAGTATTCCTCTCTTGTAAGAAATTCAATATATCACAAGTTGTTATCCTTACTCTAGGTAATATCTCCCTCAAGAATTTCAGCTCTCTGAACAAGTCTTCCTCATCAATATCTGAACTTTCTCCATGTCTCAAAACATCCTCAAGATGAATGCAAGAAGCTCTTAAATCAATATCATCTAAGGAATTCAAAGTTTCTGAAGTAAATAAAAATCCAAAGATATCATCATATTGTTGATATTGTTCAAACCTTCTCTGCAATGATCCCTTAACTTGGTCCACAAGGTAAAAGAAATAATGCACTCTAAAATTTCTTCACCAGAAGATGATGGTAATGGCTCGCCGACTCTTTCATCAAAAAACTTAAGTAATATTTAAGGTAGCAACAATTTCCTTAGTGGTAATGATTGCATCCTTGAAGCCATTTTCTCTAAATCTATCTAGCCAAACAATTAGACATTTTACCTCACCAATAGCAACATTTATTTTCATATTATCAGATTGTAGCATTTTGGTAACCTTACTAAAAGCAAACAAGATTTCATATCAGATCACCGTACTTAGAAAGAACTCAAAGTCACCTAGCTCATTAGTGGCAATTGACTTTGCACCACTTTTTATTTTGGGATCCTTGTCAACTTCAGCAAGTTGAAGTAATCCTTCTTTTATTTCAATAGCATTGAATCATAGAGGCTACACACTCAATATGACTCTCCCAAGGTGTAATGGATAATGATTTCAGAGTGAACCCTTTAAGATTGTCTTCTAGGAACTGCCAACTTTTTGTAGAACCTGCAAATAGATATAAACACATTATAAATCTCTAAAAAAACAAATGATTTTCTATAAGAAAACGTTGCTACATCATAAAGATTTAAGCTAGACAAACCTACAAATAAAGGTGTTGAAACACTCCAAAAAAATCAACTGCTTTTGTACAAGAATTTGCCACATCACAAATGGTTAAGTTCAAACAATGACAACCACACGGAGTGTATAAAGCTCTAGAATTGATATCTAGCAACTTTTTTTTTGCACCCCTTGGTGTTTTCCTTTCATGTTTGACCCATTATCATACCCTTGTCCTCTCACATTATTTATATCAAGATCTAGTGACTGTATCACAGCTAGTAACTCTTCAAATAGCCCTTAATTAGAAGTGTCATGAACATTTAAGAATTCTAAAAAGAACTCTTCAATTTGAATTGGACTTTTTGAAACATTGACACATCTAAGTATCAGTGACATTTGCTCTTGATGACTAGTATTCAGTGCGCAATCAAGAATCACAGAGAAATATTCAACATCCTTGATTGTCTTTATAATTTTAGCCTTGATCTCAATAGATATCATTTGTAACAACTCATTCTGAATGTTGTGTCCAAAATAATGATGATGAATTTCAGCATTAATAATTCGGCGACAATGCTCCTCCATTACTACATTAAATTCTACTCATATTTCAACCAGACTCAAAAAGAGACCATTAACAGGTCGATAAAGCTTCTCATTAGTTCCACGAAAAACTAAGTTATGTTTAGCGAGAAATTTCACAATTGCAATTATCTTTTTCAATACATTCCTCCAATATTCTTTCTCTATTCTAATATGGTCTTGATAAGCTTTATCAATAGTTTCATGCCTTTGTAATCTAATACGCAGATCAGTCTAAGTATTTGCAGTAATGAGATGATCAGTGCTCATTTTATGCTCTTTGAGTCTTCTACCAAGATGACCCCAATCATTGTACCCATCATTTGCTAGCTGACCCCGCATCGGCCTCGTTTTAAACAAGTTGCAACAAAAACAGAAAATCTTATTAAGTTTCTTCTAGTACACAAGCCACTATCTATCATACTTCTTTTTATTCCCTAAATACCAAGTGTAGAATCTTGAACTGAAATGTCTATTGAACTTGTCTGGTGGGCCACTCTCTATGGAAAGATCTCTAAGAGGACCATTTTCTACTAACAAATCTACTAGGTTTTTATCCGGGGCATCCTAAACTCTAGAATCAAAAATATTCACTGAAGTCTCATCTGCATGATTTACATTATCATTATGCTCTGCATCATTCTCAATTGCATCATGACCCAACCTTTTGATTTTCATTTCATGAATGTATCAATACGGGGCAAAGACTTAACTAACTTGACTTCTTTTTTCTTTTTCATGTGTTTTGCGTAACCCATAAATCTTTTCTTTTAGGAGGCATATTTCTAAATTCAAGAACTCAGTTTGAATAAGAAAACATGATTCACTCATAGCCGCTGCTCCTCCAAAGTTTCAATTGCCTCAATTCTAAAAAAATCTTGACCACCACAACCTTGCAAATTGAAATTCCAAATGCAAACAATTAATAACCAGTACTCGTGCAAATATTGATCAATCTGTAAATACAATCGAGTGAATCGATCTATCTTACCTGAATCAATGAGTGGTGATGGTTGACTTGTAGCTGATGAGATTTGAGATCATCGCGACAAACTGAGAGAGAGATCAAAGAGAGCAAGAGACATATGAAGAGAAGAAGAGGAACTGAGGAAACAATAAAAAAATTATGATATATGTTGATCGGCCTCCACTAGTTCACTACCCCAAAAATATAATTCTTTATTCGATTGGACAATTTGTCCATAAAAGAAACAGTGAGATGACTATTTTTAGCTACATGGTCAAACTTGATGTAATAAAGGCCTTATATATTGCACTTCTTAGTATTATTCAATAGAAAAAAATGAAGAAAAAAAAATTGCGGCCCAGCTCCTTGCACGTGTGCAAAGCCGGCTCTAGAAGAGTTAATAATATTTGTATGAGAACCTGCATGTTCATAGTGAACCTGAACTCTTTTCTTCTAGCTCTTTTCATGAATGTGTGTATGCATGGGAAAGTAACAATGCTTTTCTATAGGTTGATGTATATGAGAGTAGCATCTCCTAGTGTCTACTATTCGATCAATTACATATAATATTGTTGTAAGAATATATTAATTGCTCTTAAAATATTAGAGAAATATTATTTCATATCTCTACTATTATAAAGCCAACACTCTTCAAAAATCACTAAATTATGTTTTACCAAAAATACCTTTTTTATCAACCACAATTACACAAAATAATTATTTTTTAAAAATCAAAATGAATAAGCCTTCAAAAACCAAATAGAACATATAACGACAAATAAAGTTTGATTTACAAAATGACAAGTACGATAAATTAACGTGTGTATCGCATGGGGTATGAGTCTAGTAAACCTAATGCACCCTCTTTTGACCTTCAACATCAGGAATTGCTCACTGGCTGACATATAAGTAAAGTGCAAGAATTCCATATGGTTAGATATAAATGGAGCCTCAAAAATGGGTTTATGTGCTTGCCACCCCACCTAGCGAGCTAGTTATCACAATATTTTGTTGTTTTGCTGCGTGCATGTTTGGTACCATATGGTTTGTTCAGCCTCAAGGGGTTGTATAAATGCTCTTGCATGTGCAACATGATCAAAGAACGCCATAGCTAACTAGGAAGAGAACAAATTACATATCTTCTATTGATTTATATATAACAACACACTACCATTCATATTTTCTCTGAAGTAATGCTAGGTGACCCATAATTTGATAGACCATTTAGAACCCATCATATGTGACAAGTTATGTGGCAAACCTATGTCATAAATTGTTATTCATTTATTAATTCTATTTTTTATAATTACGAAATCCCTTTTTTAACTTTTCCTAATTTATCTTTTTAACCTAATTTATTTCTAAAATTAATATACCTCAGTTCATGTTCCTCCAGCCTCCGTTCCTCTCCTCCCTCCTCTCACATGCGTATTCTACTGTTCTCATATATATTTGATCGATCACAAACTAGTCTTCAATTAATTGGTCAAGTCCTATAGTTGAACAGGTTTCCTGATCACAAGAACCTCCTTCAAAACGTGGTTAATTTTGTTTTTTTGCCATCGTAATGAGGGTTCAAAGAAAGTGGAATTTGATTTAGATACAGAATGTTTAGGGTTTTCTACTTTTCTTCTTTGATCGTGCTACTTTTTTATAATTCTTGTTTCTTTTTATTTTCAAGATAAAATTTTATCAATAATTCTATTGGATATTGCATTTGCTCATCGATGAAAGTTGTTCTAGCTACGTTCTTGTCATGACATATATACTTCACCAAAAGACGCTTAATCATGAAGGAGAAGGATTGAAGGTAAAATGATTAGTCTTAATTATGCTGTGTCGGATCATAGTCTTTTAGCGTAGAGAAATTCTTATAATATATTGGGTGTTTGCTTTTTAAAGGATTTTTCAACCTCAAAAAGTGATAATCCCAAAAGAGTATGTATACCATCCAAAAGGCTAATGGAAACATTTTAGTTCCACAAAAATGTTTGATTAAAGGTATGTATTCGAGCTCTATTATTTTCTTGTACATATTATTTGTTTAATACTAAAAATTTGATCTAATGCAGGTAAAGCATGCATGTGATCTTGTTCCAGGCAATGGTGACCAAGAGCATAGTGTAACTTAAAATTGAGCTTGGTTGGAGTTGATATATTAAGTTATTTTCACATAACATTTTTTGTATTAGAGACATGATGTGCTCCTTTTTTTTTTGGGTGGTAACATGATGATTTCAATTTTAAAGCTGGGGAATTGAGCATATATCAGCAGTTTTTTCAATAAAATAGTTGGAAACGCCCATTGGTATTTAGGTAGCATGAATAAGATCATGTTGCTCTACATCATGTATATCATTTAAAGGCTTTTGGGGCACACATGATGACAATGAATTATTTCAAAAGCTGAAGCACCCAGCCGATGTGATATTTATTGCACGTCCTAGATGCACATTATATATATATATATATATATATATATTCATGTTATACAATCTAATAGCATCAGAATGCAATTAACCATGCAAAGCCTAGTCTTACATATAAGACAATAAATTAATGTCTAACACACTGGTTCTTGTGTAGCTCTCAAGGTTTATGATTCTGCTTCTTATCCAAACAAAAGAAAAAAAATTGTAAAGCCGTCTACACCCTGTATATGATCCGGCCCTATATATGTTCTCCTAAATTATGGGCCACCTAGCATTACTCTTTTCTCTGTATTCCAAGAATATGGTTGTGGCGTTTTGTTTTTTAATAATCATATTAAACTTTGACAATTCAAGGTGGGAATAAGCTAAACTTATGTGCAAATATCATAATGCTTAATAATGCAATACAATTACTGTTGTTACTTGCTCTCAAAGCAATGCTCTCTCACGCTCCCATTTCTATCAAATTTTGAGGAATACACATGCGCGGTCTGCTATTTTTACTTTGTTATTCGATCGATCTCCTAATTTTTTGACAATCTCTTTTTCTAATAAAAAAGAGAGAAAATGTTAAAAATAGTACATGAACTATTGCCCATTAAGAATTAAAGTTATTTAATTTTTAAAACTATAACATAAGTACATTAACTCGTGAATTTAACAAACTCTGGGCATACACCGTGAACAACTCACTTACTTTTCATGTTTTCTGTTAGTTTCAAAAGGGTAATCCTGTCTTTCGAGGAATAGAGATTTTTTTGGTCGAGTCTCTCCCTTTTTCGTCATCCCTCTATCCTTTGTCACCCGATAATTGAGATGGTCTGATTTATATATGAATCCGCTAGCAAAACAATGATATCCACGAACTCCGACAGCCCCGCAACTAGAAATAGCAACCGTCACGGCCCCTTTGGTGGTGATTTTTTAGTTTTGGAGGCTTGAGTTCCTCAAAAGCTTTTCATTTTGTAACCTTCTAGGAATCGAAGATAAAAGTTTGACCTGATTGGGTATTTTGGGGTTGTTTATGCGGGTGATGGATGAATAAGGTATATATGAAACAAACTATATATGTTACTCAAGTTCAACAAGATTATAGAATTAAAACTAACATAAGGTGGAAATTTGGGATCTTTGATATCTGGTTTGTGTGCTTTGAGCCCAGCAATATGGATAGTAGTGAACCAGTGATTGTCTAATTAAGTATCCCTCAGTTAGTAATAATCTCAATTGATGGCTTACTTTTCGTAATCATTTGGTTACTCACTGATCTTGATATATTATATATCAATTTATGTCACGATATCAAAATTTCGAGTATGAAACTCTAAAATCGAAGTCATGAAAAACTCTAAAATAATCTCAAATAAATCGAAATCATCTTATCATCACAGCGTATCGTTACTGAGTTCATAGAGCATCTCAGTCAAATTGATTATTACAAAACCAACATATAATTCAAGCATTATATCAAATGGAAGTGTAAAGTCCTCTCAATTCTCACCACAAATTACAACAAATGAACTTCGAAATCTTCATACTAGTTATTCAATTCTGCTAATAAACACATGTAGAGTTATCACCTACACCATCGAATAGGTGCATCGGGATTGTAAACACAAACCCGGTAACCTTTGCAGCTCGTATGGGTAAATCAACAATATAACTCGTATATAAATACAACAGAAAAATACTGAAAATATTTAATTATAAATGTACTCATGAGTCATTGGACGGCCCATCTGGTTGTCCAATAATATCTGAAATATAAGTGCTCATGAGAAATCTGGCAACCCATATGTTTACCTGAATACATTTATAATACAGGTACTCATGAGAACCAGATACTCATTTGTTACCTCTCATGCAGTACACCGCCAGACATTGGGCAACCATCTGTTACCCAATATCCAAAAATATGGGTACTCATAAGCCGATAACACATCCGTCATCTCTCGCCAGTACACCGGCATATAGACTAGAGCTCTAATTGTATCGTAACTGTCGCCCGGCCAAGGCTAGGTTCTGACATGCCAACACGTCCGAAGATAATAAAAACGTTTTAACATAACTCAAGTTAAAATCACGTACAAAACAGTTCTCACATGTTATTGTACAACACCAAGTGACATGCTCAAATAAAATAAACATCAATGCTATAAATGAACTTATTTGAAAACGGAAATATGACAGTATATAATATAGCAACCCATATATATGTATCGATTTTACCAATTATACACATCCACAACCCACTATATCATATACATATCATAGTTCAATCTTTTAAAATATGTGTGATTATGAATCTCCGCTAAGGGTAGATTTATCACTGTGATATTTTACTCACCTTATATTCATGAGCGTAATTTTCACAATTCCGCGAGCGAATCCTTTACTTGTTGTGTCGATCACCTAGAATGGATAAGAAGTGATTTAGAAACGTTACGTAAAACCTCAAATGCCAAATAAGTACTAATGTTTTACTGTTCAGTAATTTCCGGTTTTTACGAAATTAATGTTCACGTAAATACTATTTACATATTGTTGTTCATGTACGTACTGTTTACGTATTATTTTTCATATACTTACGGTTTACGTATTAATTTTCATATACATATTGTTTACGTATTACTCATCAAGTAAATACTAATTACTGATTTACCTTTCAGAAATTATGTTTACAATTACTGTACGTAAATCACTTTTACATTCACTGTACGTAAATTATTTTTTTACATTCACCGTACAGAAATGACTTTTTACAAAAAAAAATTCCTGTTTGAAAAATCACTGTTCACGGGCCGCCGCACGTGGGGTTCACGCGCCTCCCCACAGTGGCAGCGTGCGGAGCTCACGCGCTGCTCAAACCGGCGCGCGTGGCTTACCCACCGCTACTCAAAACCTCTCCTTTCTTCCTCTCCTCCCCTTCCATGGCCCAAGGCCGCCTCTAGCCCATCTCACCTTCCCTCACGCGCGCCTAAGGATGCGGTATTCCCTCCACCTCCTCCGACTCCGATTCTCCACCAAATCGCCACAATTTCAACCGAATTCAATCTCAACAATCATAATAAACACACCATTACCTAGATCGAGCCTTGAAGCCACCGGAATGTCATCGGAGAGACTTGGACCGACTGTGCTCGATTTCTTGGTGAGGAGCGGTGCGATCTCGAATCCCACTCCGATCGCAGGTGGTACCGAGGGTGAGGGGCGGTGGAGGAGTGCTAGCCTCATGCCCTGGCGTCGTCGGAGGAGAAGCTTGGACAACGGCGAGTTTGTTGCAGGAATCGCTGGTTGTCGGTGTGGCTTCTCGGCAACGAGGGAGGTCGCGTCTTGCCCGGGAGAGGGAGGAGTCGAGAGATCGGCGGCGAAATTTTCTTGAAGGGGAGAGAAGCTCGGGCCGAGGGGAAGAGCTACGGGGTGAGGAGAGAGAGAGAGAGAGAGAGAGAGAGAGAGAGAGAGAGAGAGAGAGAGAGAGAGAGAGAGAGAGAGAGAGAGAGAGAGAGAGAGAGAGAGAGGGTTTCTGAAATTGGAAACCCTAGTCCTTAACAATTCCTTTTTATACCATTTTTCAAAATCAGAAACTAACTTCCGTCGCTAATAACTTTCACATATGACGTGCGATTAGAATTCGTGACGTGTTCACAAATTCGTATCGACGAGCTCTGCAACTTTCGTGAAGGAAGTGTTCGGAAATGAGCGACGGAGCAAAAGTCGACTCCCGCGTTGTGGAAACGTAACGTTTTTCCGATTTAGATTTCCGAAGACAGTTCTGTTTTCAATTTGACGACGTCACGAAGCGAAACAAATGCGGTAATTTTACAAATTTTATTAATTTCTAAGAATTCAAATAATTTGATTCCGAAAAATCGGGTAATTATAATTTATAAAGGCTAATCGGTGGAGGAGGATTTACTTGGCCGGATGGGGCCGGGTATGGTGGTGGTGAGAAATCTCAGTCTGAAAAAAAAAAAGGAATCAGTTATGAAAATACAGTTGTGCGCATCATTTGGCGAAGGCATAACGGAAACGGTATATACTGATCTTGTAGTTTTTGAAACTGATATACATTAATTCTCAATGGACAATATTTCATGTACTATTCTTATTAACATTTTCCCTCCCTAAAAAAGAAGATCAAAGGATTTCTGTTGTGGATAAAAAGAATGATATTATTGATATATATGATCTATAACAGCAAATAATAGTCTTCTTGTAAGAATGAAGGTTAGGGCAGTGGTTTCTGAACGAAGGCTTCTCCGATGAAGATGGACCATCAGTTTATAGCTCTGAAGAAAATAGGTGTGGGCAAAGTGGCCCCAGAAGACATTTTTGGTGGTGTACGTCCTGTTTGGACAAAATACTGGTGATCGATATAACTGATAAGGATCGATCAACGCCAGAGGTGCTTGTACGTTGGTCGATCACCCTTGTCCCTCCAGCTCCTTTGGTCCACCATATACTCACCTCGTGGCAGCCAATCTCTTTGATTTCATACCCAGGTTCTGAAACTCGAACTATATTATAGTGTGCAACTGTTTTTAGGGTTTCTGCAGAGGTTAATGCAGTTTAACCTGATCACTTGGCATGTTTTAGTTTGTTAATTATGGGTATCGACGTTACATACATGATGTTCAATGGTGAGAAGAAAAAGCTTGTATTTCTATATTATACATTTGAAGTCCGCATAAGGAAATTCACCTCAGCTCGTTCGAGTTGACCAAGTCTCGTACTAAAGGCATTTAAACTCTAAACCCTAATGAATCCAAATTTCTTAATTGATTTTTAAACCAAATTAGCTGTACGTGTCGCATGTTTGATTTACCAGAGACTACGACGCTTGCTGAAAACCTAATCAAGATACATGAATCCCCTCCATTCTAATTAATAGAGATCTGATAATGATATCTGATAAAGGAATAATTCGTCGGATTACGTACTGATAGATCCTCATAGTCTCATACACAGCAGTTAGCTAAGCTAACCGGCCAGCCCCAAAGGGCATGGGCGGTGCCCTCCTGGACAGGGAAAGCCATGTGAGAAAGACGTGACTGTGATTGAGCTTAGCCATTAGGAACCTTAGCTAGCTGCAGTGATCCCATCGATCTGAAGCACCGATGGTGCTTATGTTCGTATTAGCTTGCAATTTTTGGCAGTTCACCAGCATTATTACAACTAACCACCATATCCAGCAGCTGTCCGATCCATATTCATTCGCCACGTGTATGACCAGAAATGGGATTAACCGCAAATTCCATGACACGTTGACTCAACTCACGTACGTAGCAAGCAAATCTTTCCACTCCTTTATGGTTCTTTCGGCTCTCGATCAGGTGCGATGCGCATGCATGCAAAGTCGACGAAGAACAAGAAGGAAAAGAATTATGAAGTTCAACGTCAAGCACAGAAAGTTTTGCTAATTTAAGGCAGTTCTGCTGAAACAAAGCCAGCACATATTAAAGGGATTGGATAGAGGAAAACTATTTGGGAATTCACTTTTCTTTGTAATTATTTATCGAAAGAAAAAAAATTCATCAGTTCCATATATATCTTGATATAGCAAATTCTTATAAAGTGTTTAAATACGTCTACTCGATCACTTAAAAACGCACCGTAGTACAATTTATGTACCTTTACTACGAGTCGATCTGTTAATTTCTTGGTCCCCCAATTTAGTACAGTTTACATACTTTTCAGGATGCCCCTTACAGGTTACAATTTCAGCCTAGCTAAGTCATTCAAAATTCCAATTGAAAGGTTATTATGTTCATTAGTAACTCATATGGAGTAAATATGCATGTATGGAAAAGTTAGAGACGCCTAAATTCACTTCTTATCGCACTTATAGTGTACCTCAATCGAGTCTCGTCGGGTTGAAAAAAGTCCGAGGAAGTATATATGCAGTTTTTTTTTGAAATGAAATTAGGGTATTATCATCGATCAGTTAAACAAGTTGTAGTACAATTAGTACCGACTAAGCTCCATTTCTTATTTGATAGAACTCGAACGTAATCACCCCTAGTGATTCCCAGGGATCGGAAGACGGTAATGGTGGCAAATTAAAAGGAATGGCAATGCGTAAACTGGGGATAGAAGTGGCAACGGCACTAGCAACTGTCTAGTAGTGGACCTCGTACGTGGTTATTGACTAAGAAAATTGACCCATGCTATATAAACTCAAATGCACTCAATTCTAACACAAACAGGATGCACCTCAATTCCCCTTACAATAAACAGCAACAGAATTTATGTTATATTTTCTATGTTCTATATCATTCGATTCGCTTTACCCTAGCTTTACCTTCCCACAGTCCCACTTATGAGCCGTCCAGTCTAAATGTTGGTTATTAAGAGGTGAGAAATCCGTGTTCTTATTTCATCAAAAACAAAAATCCGTGTTCTTATTTTGATTATTAAATGGTTCCCATGACACAGTCCCACTAATCTTTGTTTGAGCCAACTCCACGTATCCCACGATGGCATTAGTGCAGTACTATCACTGTGCATAATTGATTGGTTAAACCAAGAACACCCACAACTTACAATTTAGTAATAGATAATGAGTCCAAGGCTCCAAGCCGAGCATCAATCTACTTATGCATGATTTCATAATACATTAGTGGATTCAAGTCATCCAACCACGGAATAGGTTGCCCATAGTCAAATTGACAAAAATAAATTAATAAATAACTCAGACGTGTGGTCAAAATAGTAACTTATTAGGTTATTGTCTCACAACCTCTTAATGACATCAGCACAAGCTTCTAATGGTAAAACCGTAAAACGCAATAATGCAAACTGGCAAATCGACCTCTTCATGGCATATGTAAACGAAAATTTTTTATCTAAAAGAATTCGAAACTCTTCAAGGCATATGTCGAAATTAAAGATACAAATTTTTTCACTAGTCTAATGCTCTCAGAACTCGATCGAACTAGCTACTTTGGAAGGGCAGAATTAAGTATTTTATCAGATCATAAAATTAATGATTTGAGAAACTTGTGGTGTGAAGCTGTCTAGAATCCTCCAGGATATTCATCCTATTGATCGTATCAGTACGTCGATCTTTCTTATTGTGGGTATATATAGTTAGCAAATTCAAAATTATTTTCTGCGGAATACTAATCCTAGTTAGAGAAGATATACACCGGCCTGATACATATTGATAAGATCGACATTTCATTCTAAAATGGTGGTTGAATTTAGAATATTTAGCAAAACGAACCACGTCAGCGAGATGCATAAGATCGACTCGAGGGGGAAAGTACGTGGTACGTATCTGACTTGTGAACAAAACAGGTACAAGTTAAGCAAAGCTAGATTATCACAATATATACACGTTCGTACACAAGCTAGCTAGCTAGCATGATACGATATATGGTGTCCACGAGGGTTTGATCCTTTGATGTGCCATATGAAGCACGCAGCAGCGATCAAGAAAAAAGGCTATCATACATGGGACTACACCTGCATCCACCAGCCTGTATCTCTTCATATCGATCTGTTTTATTTTGAAAGACGAATTAGAGTGAAAAAATGAAAAAAAAATTAGACGTTTACAGAGTACGTGGTCCAAATAATGCAAAGGTGAAATTGACAGTAGGAAATATGAGTCAATGGTAGGGACTCAAAGCTTTTCGTTTCTCTTGTTCTGTTTTCGACATCGTCGGAGAAAAGAAGGCCTGAAAGTGAAGGATGAATTGAAGGTTGGTGTGATGCAGATTTTAGAACGCGTCATAGCAAAAAGATGGTGTCTGTTAGGTCAAGTATCATGTGTCTGGGCCAATATTAGTTTCATAGAAAACGTACATGTCTAACTTGATCCATGCTTGAAAAATTTAAAAGGAGCATTACATTTATGATCCAAAATTAATCATACACACACATATAGATCATCCTTTCAAAGATTATCTTCGTGTAAAAACATAAGCCGATCATAGCCACGAATTCATGAATGCCATGTAACATTCAGTTTTTGAGTTTGTGATATTTAGGTTATATTAACGTTGTTGGTGTTATATGCCCTTATATGTGTGTTTTTATCAGACTTGGTTTATGTAGCAGATATATAAGCTATACATTGTTGTCTCAAATTTATCGGGAAAGTTTAATGGATTCGTTAAGTCTAAACATCTTTTAAAGCTTTAGCATCATTAATATATATAACAATTTTTAAAAAGATAGATCATAAAAAATCAATAAGAGATTGAAAATTATAATTTGGTCAACTAGTTAAAAATCTTAAACTGTTACCCAAGAAGTTAGCTAAAATTACAAAAGTTGTCATCGCGCAAAACCGCATCCAATCCCTCAGACCCTCCCTCCTCAGTTGCCTCACCTCACCTCCATCACCAAAACCTAGTCCCTCTCCATCACCGACGGGTTCAACCTTGTCTCCGGCCTCAGTCCTCTCACCCTCGCCGTCCACGAGCCTAATATCCACAACCTCATCCACATTGCTTCTCTAAATTCCAATTAGGCCACCGTATGGTGAATCTTTGAAGCCCAGATCGATGAGTGAGCAAGGCATGTGCCACCCTTGTCCATCGTCAAGCCTTTGTGGTGCGTAGGATGGTGTCAGAGGCGTGGGGATGCAGGATCAGTGTCGGAGGCGCGAGGTTGACATCGGAGGCGCGAAAATCTTGCTCGGGCTTGGTGAAGGAGGAGGTGTCGATAGGAACGAAGATGGTGAAGGATGCGGTGGTGATGAGGTCGGCTGTGGTGGTTGAGACGATGTGGTGCTGGTGCTGCAGCCACCACCGAGGATGTCCTTGAGCTTGGGGCCGACGCCATTGAAGGACTTTAAAGAGAAAGAGGTGTCCAAAATCATTTTTTGGGTGACCTTTAGAAATTCCTTTATTTTTTTCGTTTTTCGTTTCTTAATTGTCAGTTTTTCATCCACTCTCGTTCACAAAATTACCATACCGAGTTACAACATCAGTCACACTATATCCCAGAACAATGTTAGTGTGATAGGTAGTGTGACATATAGTGTAGGTGACTAGTTTTCTAGTCACAAAAGTAGTGTGACTCCAAATGTGACGTTTAATGGTGTCATTACTAGTGTAACTACCAGTGTGACTCCTAGTGTGACTCCTAGTGTGACTATTGGTGTGACACCAAGTGCGACTACTAGTGTTATTTCCGATTAGAACATAGAAGTAGTCACAATGTCAGTCACAATAGTATTCACAATGGTAGTCAAAAGTCCAAGTCAATCTTGATAGTGGTTACAAAAGTTGTGTGACTCATAGCGTGATTACCGATGATTCCTAGTGTGAGTATTAGTGTAACCACCGATGTGACTACTAGTGTGACAACGTCATAATTGATATGTGAATCGTATAGTTGATTTGAGAAATTTAAGATCACATAACAACATACAAATGTTCGTTAATTCTACTCATTCTTTTCTTCTTCCTTTTTTCACATTTTTTTATTGTCACAACATAGTCATACTACTAGATACACGGGTAATCACACTACCATATACATAAGTAGTCACACTACCAGATACAGTGGCAGTCACATTGTCGTTATTATAACAACCAGTGTGACTACAACTGTGACTGTAGTGTGACTGCAAGTGTGACACTTAGTGTGATTGATGGTGTGACTGCAAGTGTGATTTGTAGTGGACAACATTATAACTACTAATGTGACTCCTAGTGTGACAATCACACTATTAGTCACAATGACAGTCACATTAGTATTTGTAATGACAGACACATTAACAGTCACAAGTGCAGTCACACTAATAGTTACAATGTCCATATTCTAACTACCAGTGTAAGTAGTAGTGTGACACCTAATGTGACTATATCCGCTAGATGTCGAGAGAAATTTGTAAAACCGTGAAAATTATGTTAAAATTCAAAAGAGATCGATATGATTGTGCGAATAGCTAGAATTATGGAGCCTTAAGCTCTTTAGCCGAAAACGTTTGGAGCACCACCATGGACAACAACAGTCCCTTCCACAGATTTCTGCACTTTATATGGTGGTCAATTCGGAGTGGGTATGATATCAAATGAAAGAGGGAAAATATATCTTTCCAACAGTACCAACCACATTCAAATTCATCGCTAGATAACAAAGTTATGACTAGAATAAGATGAATAATGAAAAAAGAAGAAGAAAAATAGTGAGAAATGTCAAAACAGTCCGGAAAATATTTAAAAATTAATTTTTTTTCTAATCTTGTTTGAAACTTGTTGACATTTTTGTAATTTTTAATTAAATGTAATGACCATCTTTTAATTAAATTTTTTCATTAACTTTTTTTAATTTAAGATTTGATTTGGTACTACACAATAATTTACCCTTTTGAAAAACACTCTAGCCTGGGGTTTTGCAAATCTCGACAAAATGATAGTTCATATCCATGGCTGATCAAACTCTTTCTCCTAGTTATGGTGGCTCTTCTTCCTATCATGGTGGATCCTTTTCCCAATCATCTGGATCAATGCAAGATATTTTGAATCCGGAAGGACAAGCGGCGACTTCTTCACGTCATTCTTTTCTCATGGAAAGACTACTTGGTCCCAACGCTAGGTTTCCTCGTTACAAAGGAACCATCTTAACAATTTGGCGACTTCGACATGATCTGGCCATCCACAATGCTTGTGACCGCTTCTTGTTCTAATTTGACAAGGTGGCAGATCGAGATCATATCTTCTCGGGCGGCCCATGGTACTACCACAATACTATGTTAATATTGAACAAATAGGGGGGAACTCACCGGTGGAGGAGGTTCCTCTATTAGAATTGATGACATGGGTGGCCAGTGGCGGATCCAGGAAATTTTCCCAGCCAGGGCAAAAATTACATGTTACTTGAGCAGGTCCTTGTATACAATAAAGTTAATAAGAGTTTCTTGTTTTTAGTCAACTATTAGTCAGTTTACATAAGTGACACAGAACAATGAAAAAAAATTACTATTGAAAAGAGGCACAATCAAGCACATATATCATACATAGAGTGCATTGTAGTACAAATAAGGTTTAAGAAAACATCTAGTCGTACAAGAGTAACAATACAATATAAAGCCAGTAAAACTATATCCAGAAGCCATGTTGTTTTTAAAATTCTCAATCAACAAAAGCTAGTGTTGCTGATTTTACTTTCCAAACTTAATAATCCGTAAGAAATTAAGATATTCTAATGAGCAACGCAAACACCCACCACCATTGAAGCAAACACATAACAAACACTTTTAAACAGATAAAGTGACACCATTTGACAATTAGCTGAAGATAATCGAGAGAGAAATTCATTCACCTAAGAACCCCAACTAATAACACCGATCTGCTTGATCCCCTTGAAGCATCCGACATCAAATGGAAAAAGTCCCTTCCTCCTTTCACAATATATTGCAATCAATATCAACCAAATAGCATATATCATACACTATAAATATATATCAACCCAAATAAGATAATCACAACAAGTTTATGTTAACAATAACTAAAGTGCTTTACTCACAATGCACTATTTTTCGATACTCAAGTTCTTATAAATTAAACTAAAATTAGATAAGTGAATCAGTAAGACCAATTATGAAATACTGAAATAGAGATAGAGAGAGCAAGACCTCATCGTGACCAGCGAGGTTGATCTTATCCTTCTTGAAAATAGAGGTCTTGAAATCAAGCGTCAGAGGCGTCTTAATCGCCAACACTGACACCATACGAGCTCCGAGAGCGGAGCCGTTAGCCGCATTAACAGCAGCAGCAACGCGAGTGGCTCTGGCCCAGAGAGGGTTGAGAGACTTGGAGACGGAAGAAGAGAAGGCGAGAGTGGAGGGAGCCGAGGGATGGAGTCATGGAAAGAAAGAGGAAGTGGTGGCTGCCATTGTTTTTTTGACCAGGAAGAAGAAAAGTGAGGACCAAGTCATAAAACCAAAACTCCTAAGGAGTTGATAAGTTGTCCACACTCCCTTTTTTTTTCTTTTTTAGTTACAAATGAAAGTACGTCGTTTTGGGTTCTCGACGTCGTTTTTTGGGCAAAAAGTAGAGACAACAAAAAAAAGACGCGCAGTTGCACCGTACCTCCATCTATCGCCGGATTCTGCCATTTTTATAGGGGTTTTCTCCAGAAAAACGTCATACTCTATGCCCGACATCTCGCCCACACGTGGATCTGCCACTGTGGTATGTGGGTGGCTATCTTGATATATTGAAAAGAAACTAAACCTTCTCTAAAAAAAAACAGGAAGAAAGAAACCTTGAATACAATTACGAATCTCTAGAGAAACAAGGCACTAATTGATCTTTTCAATCCCTGAGTCCTGGCTGATCTCTACAATAGTATTCATCACTAATCCTGCTAATTTATGTAAGACCAATATTAGTACATATTCACTATATAGACTATGTTGTGGATTAGACGTAACCGCATGATAGGATTGAAGATCAGCTACTAATATGCCTACTACTCATGTTCATCTGTAACCCCTTGCCAAAACCAGTGTCTTCCATCATAGCCACGAATTCACTGTAATCGATGCGCCCATCCTGAAAATAAACACAAGCCGATCAACAAAATTTTCCTCGAAAAATTTCATCAAATGGCAGCAAATTTAAGGGAAGAAAGAGTCGAAAAATATCAATTATGTTAGCAGGAAAATGAGTGGAATTACATTATCCTGGTCGACTTCACGTATCATATCGTCTAATTGCACATCGTGTAAACCAAACTTCTCGCAGGCTTGTTGCAGCTCATCTCGAGTAATGTACCCACTTCCATCTTTGTCAAAGTATGAGAATGCTGCAAACAGGTGATCTTCCTTCTGGACCTTGTTCAGGTGGAGCATAGCTGCTATGAACTCACCATAGTCTATGGTGCCACTATTATCCACATCCGCCTAATAAACGTTCAGGAAAAGAAAAGCATTCATCAATCAGAATTTTAACAGTTGGTTTACAACCATGTAAGTCTGGGATTATCCATCCAGATGATCTTGTTTTTGACACGACTAAAATGGTCAATAAAAACTATTGAAATTAAAGAAACTAACATCATCTATACTCGCATAGTTGCATCCCCATACTGTCATCAGTCCTTTGTACACAAGTTGAGCAGTACTTATTTCATGTTGCATATCTATTATCAACAGTGGTCTCATGTGTATTTTTTTAATTACAAGACTAGAAATGTACACATCTTTAGTAGTATTGAGATCTGACACTTCCCATTCAACCTGTTTTAACGTCATCTACATACGAAAATTCTAGTGTACGTAAACTTTAAATAAAGATAAAAAATCAAACTGTAAATCAGATGACACAACTGTTACGAGGAATTGAAGATAGCTTGGCCTTAGCCCTCGAACCAATAGTATTCAGGACACAAGAAGACTATTTTCATCTTAGGAAAATGTACTAATTTATTTCTTTTACTCACTCCACAACTAATTAGTTCTAATACGATATAAAGCCAGCACAAAAAAATCACCAAATTATGAATTTTTAAATTTACCTCTTTGTAATTTTACCTCATATAGACATACAAAAAATTATGTAAAAACACATATGCTTATTCAATGTGTTTTGCTGAAATTATCAGTCGTAGAAAACATAATTATAAAATGGTTATCTTTTAAAAAACACTTCAAACAAAATTATGCAAACCAATGTAATGAAAACATGTGCATTGCACGGGTTTGAAGCTAGTACTATATAACTAGAACAACTCCAATGTTGATACAATGAGGTTCATTCATTCCTGAAACTAATATGCTTTCATTTACTTACAAACTTCCAACCAAGTGTAAAGTAGAGAAAGATTATTAAAGCGCCAAAAAGAAATATATAGATGTAATAACCCTAGATTTTTGAAACGATATTTGAATTGAATTGAATTCCATTAAGTTATTAAATTCAATTAAAAAGGAATTGATTGTTTGCAAACTTTACGAAACGGAAACGGAAACGTTCCGAGAACGTTTGATAAGAAAACGTTACGTTTCCGAACGAATTTATCGACTTTTATTCCGTCGCTCGAAGTCGAAAACTTTCTTCACGAAAGTTGTAGAGCTCGTCGAGACGATCGCATGGACATGTGACACGTTCGAATCGGACGTCGGATGGAAAGGTTATTAACGATAGAAGTTAGTTTCCGATTTGGAAACGGGTATAAATAGGATAGTTTGTGAATTAGGGTTTCCAATTCAGGAAACCCTTCTCTATTGTTTCGCCGCCTCCCTTTCTCTCTCCCTCCCTCGCGACTCTCTCTCCCCTACCTCTCCTTCCAAGCCGGCGATTTCCCTCCAACCGCCTCCGTGCTTGACACCGCCGGTGTCACTGAGACCTCGTGACCACGACGCAGCGATTGGTAGTAGCGGCGACGCACCCCGAGCGGGGATCGAGCAACACCGACGGAGATTGACCTCGGAATCTTCGAGTTCGGCGTGGCCGGCATCGCAAGAACTCGGCGCCACCACCACGACCTCGCTCCTTCCTCCGCGACACGAACCTACCCACGGGAGACTCACCTCGAGCAGCGGCGCCATCGATCGTCCTTCCTCCGAAACCGAGTCTCACGGCGACTTTTAGAGCTTCATCGAGGGAATCCGACGGTCCAAAACGTCGATAGAGGTAATGAATAGCTTCGTGTAATTGTTGTGATGGTTGTTGATGATTGTTGGAACGTTTTGGTTGGATTTGAGGAGATGGGTGGGTTGATGAACGCCGCCGCCTTAGGCGGCGCGTGTGGAAGTGTGGGGTGGTGTAGGGGCGGCCTAAGGCCGGAGGGAAGGAGAGGGGAGAAAGTATGAGAGATTTGAGGTAACGGTGGCGTGCTACGCGCCGTGGTTAGCCTCGGCGCGTGGGCCCCACGCGCGGCCCGCCGGAGGTGGCGCGTGTGCCTCACGCGCCGCCACGTGCGGCGGTGGGAACAGTTTTGACAGAAGGGTATTTTGGTAATTTACTGTGTACGGTAAATGTAAATGTAATTTTTATTTACTACGGTAAATGTAATTAAATTTTACCTTCGGTAAATGTAAATATAAATTACTTTCAGTAAATGTAAAAAGTAATTTTGTAAAAAGGTAATTTAGTAAATTTTATTTACTGAATTTGTATTTACATTTAAATCGTATTTATACGTACAGAAATACGTATTAATATTTATACGTACAGAAATACGTATTAATATTTATACGTACAGAAATACGTATATAATATTTATACGTACAGAAATACGTATTAATTGTATATTTGTACAGTATCCGGGAATAGTAACAGTGAATAGTACCACTGAACAGTAACTTCGTAAAACCGAAAATTGCTGAACAGTAACCGATTATTACTGTTTCGGCATTTAAAGGTTACGAAACGATTCTAAATTCTTCTCTTATCTTTTTAAGGTGATCGTTAAACCGAGGAAAGGAATTATCATCGGGAATTGTGGATTTACGTTCGAGTCGTTAAGGTGAGTAAAATCTCACTGAATTACGAATCTACCCTCGTGGTGATTCGACATTTTTGCAAGTGTGTTTATCAAATGAATTATAGCATGTATATAATTTAGTGGACTACCTATATACAGTATAATGGTAATAAGTACATATATATATAGTTCATTAAATTACGTACTGTTATTAATTCATTAAAAATAGTCATTTCGATGACGGAAGTTTGTGAATTGAGCATGTGTGGTGAAATATGACATGTATAAGATATAGTGGACTATATATATATTGTATAAATGGTAAATAAGTACGAATATATATAGTTTGCTATATAATATACTGTTATGATTTTATTGTGATTCTACTGAGCATGTGATTTGAATTGTACAATATGATGTGAGATTATTGTACGTGATTTTTAACATTGAGATTGTTAAAATGTGAATTGTCTTCGGACCTGATTTTGGTACAATATGATGTGAGATTATTGTACGTGTTTGGCAAGTCGAAACCTAGCCTTTGGCCGGACGAAAGTTACGATACAGTTAGAGCTTTAGTCTGTCTGCCTTAGTACTGCATGTGAGGTAACGAGTGGTTATCTGCTCATGGGTACTCAGTTATTTTGGATGTTGGGTAGCGGGTGGCTATCCAATATCAGCGGTGTATTACGAGAGGGGTAACAGATGTGTACCAGCGTTCTTGGTACCCGTATTATAAATGCATTGGGTAACCAGAAGGGTTACTTAATTTTCTCATGAGCGTTTCATTTCATATTCTTTTGGACAACCAGATGGGCTGTCTATTGACTCATGAGGGCATTTATATTTTTTGATTTGTGATTTTTCGTATATTTTGATATGCGAATTATATTTGATTTTACTCATACGAGCTATAAGCTTACCGGGTTTGTGTTTACAATCCCGGTGCACCAATTTCGATGGTGTAGGGGATAATTCCGCAGGTGCTGATTAGTGGAGTTTGAGTGACGACTACAGAGGCTCGAAGTCGTTCGTATCCTATTGTGGTGAGGTTTTTAGCGTGAATTTGTGTGCGAGAATTTGTGTGCGAGAATTTGTGTACCTTTATTTGTGAGATTTGTGAGGATTATTACATTTCCATTTTATGTATGGATTATAAATTTGGGTTGTAATAATTGGTTGTCTGAGTTGTATTGAGAACTCAGAATTGATCCGCTGTTACACTTTAATGATTTCGATTTATTTGAGATTATTTTGTGTTTAACGACTTTAGAATTTTGAGTTTTTAAGCTCGAAATTTTGGGGTTGTTACAATAGAAATCATTATAGAGAAAGAAAGGTAATTTAATTAGCTACTAATATCACGATAAACAAAAGCATAATATAGCTAGAAAATCTAGTTTAAAGAATGTAAGAAAATTTTGCTATGATCCATGATGAGTCCTTAACCAGTTGAGCTAAATAGATCTAAAATGAGCACTTACCGATTGCATTAACCAAGTGATTTCAGAATCCTTGAGATCAGCTCCTACTCTTTCCAAACCATTCTTCAGCTCCTCAAGGGTGATGTGCCCACTGTTGTCTGTGTCTATCATCTTGAACATTTCCTTAAGGCCTGCTATTTCCTCTTCAGACAGGCTTTCTGCAATGACCTGCAGAACAAATAGAAACAGGAAAGTCATACCCCGAGAAAAGAATCAGCCATCACAACAACTATATTGCATTAATATGTAAAGACACTTCGATCATATCGACCATTTTCTATCTGTTATCCAATTATAAAGTACAACGGAAACCAAAGAAGCCAAATTAATTCTCATATTCTTTTCAACTAGGCTTTTATAGATACATTTTGAGAATATATTGACATAAACATACACGTTAACTTTTGTAAAATGGATTTGATTTCAAACTGTAGTCAGAAAAATGATTTGACTAGTATCCACAGAAACCTGTGTTTTTTTATCTGATGTATCCTATACTAGAAATTATTGTTGCAGAACAATTAGGATGAGTAACACTCACTCTGATGGCAATTTTCTTAAGCTTATTCATGGCAGAAAATTGCTTTAAGCGAGTTAAGACAGCAGAATCAAGAGGTTTATCTGGAGCAACACCATCAACCTGAACCCAAGGGTGTCCTACAAAAGGAAAAATGTGCTACTTCAACACCATGACTAAGACAGAACAACAGACACTACGACCGCTGAAACAGACCATAGAAAGGTTTGAACAGCAAAAACTGACATTAAAGATCAGCATTTTCCCATTTCGACATTCAACATTTTGCTCAATCATCTAATTATTTAAAATTTAAAAATAATAAAAAAAATCTGTCCGAGCAGAAAATAATGAAAAAATATATTATTTGATCTACAAAAGAAGACGAGAGAGCATAAACTTTAAACACCATATTCAAACAAGGCAGTAAACGGATGATATACAAGCAACAAGGCTAAGTAAATTTCAACAAAACAAAGCTTTGAAGCCAAATTAATATTGGTAGGCTCTCCATCGATTCATATGATAATAAAACTGAAGCATGGTGTGTAAATGGATAAACATTCCACTTGAGTTACCAATATATGCATATTACAATTATTAGAAGAAAAAAAATGTCTACAATGATCTGTGTCTCATACTCTGACGTTTCAAGTCTATTTATGTTCTAAGAGATGTTTTGAGAAGGAAAAAACTACTCTCCTTCGCAAAGAATGATAATATATGCTGCATTTGCTTACTACTAGATCACTTAATAAATTTATATCCATTTTACCACTTAATCACAGACTTTGAGTTGTTCATCTAGGATTTCTGTATCGCAATACCACCTTACTATATTTGTATATTCACAAGACAGACATATTCACAAAAACATCAGAGTATGTGAGAAAAAAAGTTATGAAACTTCTACATGCAACAAGAAATCCAAAACTCCAAATTGCAAAGTATGTACTCACTAAGTACTTCATGGGCTGTTATCCGCTTTTTTGGATCCCTTATAAGCATTCTCCTAACCAAATCCTTGGCACTTTCAGATATGTTAGGCCAAGGTTCTGATATGAAATCGAGTTCGCCTTTTAAAACCTGCTCAAATATTCCTTGCTCCGTTTCTGATTGAGAATATCATAAGCAAACTACACTTGTTATATGGCTAAACTTTGATGAGTATCAAGTGATACAACAAATTACTCCAAACATGATATGCTCACCATCCCAGAATGGGGGTACTCCACTCAGTAGAATATAAATGATTACACCAGCACTCCAAACATCGCATGCTTGACCATAATTCTTCCGTAGTACTTCTGGGGCCACATAATACGGGCTACCAACAACATCAGTGAATGTTTCTCCTACAAGAACAGGTTTTTCTTAAAATGAAGTTATTGAAAGTGTTCAATGTACGCAGCGCTGCAAATTGATAGGATATAAGCAACATCGATGAACATCCAATAAGCAACTACGTGCGACAGCCAAACTGCGTGAATGACTAGCTTTGGGCAAGCATTAGATTCTCAAAAGATAGTTATTGGAAACTTTAACATAGAGAGGCGGCAGCTAACTGAGTACACAGGTTGGAACCTTTGTTTCAACAGGGCATTACATATTGCAAAAGCACAATTATTTCAAGTCAAAATCACAAAACTATCTGCCAGTGCTAAAGAAATTGTCTCTTGACCAAAACTTGTGTGTATTTCAGTTACATCTATTTTCAAATAGAATGTGAGTGCAGATGATTTTGTACTAATACAACGGCCAAAATATATCTAAGCTAGTCTGCTCCAGCTCCAGAGAGCTTATGCCACCACTGAGCGAGCTTAAGTGCTGCAATAGTTCATCATCGATTTTTTGTTCCATATTCAAGTACCCTTTGTTTTGCCAGACATATTCAAAATTTCACATACTTTCATGACAAAAATTATAGTATTGAAAAACATAAAACTAACCACCAATATGCCCAAACTTGAAATTTTTAAACTGCAAAGGAAAAAGGAAAGAAGCTATTTCCAATTTTTTTTTTTTTTACAAATGATGTCAGAAAGAGTTACAACAGAAGCTGCAAGCTAGAACACACTAACAATCTAACAACGTAAATGGAGAGCAATAGTGAAGTAATTTCGACCACAAGCAGATAAACAAAAGTGTATAATGTTAGTATTAATTGATAGGGCCAAACAAACAAAATTAGCATCAAATCGTATATATACGTACATGAATTTAAGTTGTACCAAGGATGAACATACCTGGCCTGAAGAACACTGATAACCCAAAATCTATGGTCTTAAGTGGCGCTTCCTCTTCCTGGTTCACAAATAAAAAGTTCTCCGGCTTCAAGTCTCGATGCATGACACCCAAGGAATGGCACGCTTCAACAACACCAACTATAATCTTTGCAAGTTGAGCTGCTTTCCTCTCCGAATAATGCCCTCTTTGTATGATCCTATCAAATAGCTCACCACCTGCGCAAAGTTCCATTACAACATGAACCGCCACAGCGTCTTCATGAGCGCCAACAATTTGTATCACATTGGGGTGTCCTGCCAAGTGATGCATTATCTGGATTTCCCTCCTAACATCTTCCACATCCTCTTGTGTAGTCAGCTTCCTCTTTGCAATTGACTTGCAAGCAAACTCCTTGTTGGTTCCCTTCTCCACACAAAAGTAGGTCGTCCCAAATTGGCCTTGTCCAAGCTTCCTTCCCAAACTGTATATATCTTTTATATTTTCAGTCTTCCTTCCCAACACCGAGTCTATTGACAGTTTAACAGAAGAGACCCTCTTCATATGAGCAGTTTTCTTCGCTTTCTCGGCCTCATGGGTCTTGCTGTCCTCATCCTTCACCCCTTCTGGTTCCGCTTTTGGAGGTTGATCGCTACCAATTTTCACAGGCTCAGGGGGATCGTTGTGCCCTGGAGGAAGCGGAGCCGGAGCCTCATCAGGAGGTTTAGAAGCCTGAGACTCAGCTTTGGATGCCGGATCAGGATTCGAACTTGAGCCATTTTTGCTACTGCCTTCTTCATTAGGAGGAGGGAGCCGGTCCTCCGGTGGCCTGGTTCGCCAAATGGCAGCCGTGACGGATTGCATGAAACCATCGCCGAGATTTGGTCCCACACATGTGTTCCCCATCAAACAAAAAACTCACACCAATCTCAGGTCCCAGTATCAATTTGAACACGCAAATATTCGATCTTCTCCAATGTCATTAATCCGTCAAGTCCCTACCTCTGCGGTAAGATCAGGGCCGGGACCTGATCAGCAAACCCTAGCTTGATTTGATTCTCAGCTCCCAAGTCCCGACATCATACGTACGTCAAGAAACTTCCCAAATTTAATGCGGCCAAAACGAATCGCAACGAGAGAAATTTAAATGGAAACTACAGAAATCAATGTTCGTAATATAAAAATCAAAAGATTAGGAATCGGAAATTGGATAGAAGAAGAAGAACAAGAACGTGCGGGAAATGCAGGGTAGAAGAGTCGTGAAGTAATATGTGAAGCAATCGAAAAGAATCAGATGGTGCGGTTCTGGCATTTGGGTTCATGTGTAAAACTGAAGGGGTGCAATATCCACGTTCTGCATGTTGAGTAACGAGATCGTCGCTTCAGGTAGAGATGAACCCCCTAAACTTACTTATTATTGAGCGTACGAGTACAGGTGGATTAGTATGTATACCAATTTCATTTTTCCAATATCATGTACTAACCAATATATAAATGGTATGAAAAATCAATCATTTAAACTAACCAATAACGTTGGTATACCAATTAATTGGTACGGTTGGTACTCGGTTGGTACGGTTAGTAATTGGTTTCTACCAATATGTTTATGGCTCAAAAATTTAAAGGTCTAATTCAAATATGTAATAGAAAATAACAACACAAATACAAAGTTTTATACAACTTCAACCAAATAACTAAGTACAAAGTTATAAATTAAATATGTCAAAGTCCAAAAATTATAAATTTAACAAAAATCTACTGTTGAAATTTATTTTTAACTAAATCTACGACTGAAATATTTATGGATATATATAATTTAAGAATATATATATTGTTTAGCAATGAGTTGTTATAATTGCACTGATAGCCTAATGGTAGTTGGTTTCAACTTTTATGGAAGAAGACCAAGTTCAGCTCACCATTTATGCATATAGTAAGTTTTTTTTATTCATAAAACTTCTATTTCAGTTGGTACGGCATACCATGGTACACGAAAAATTTGTACCACATACCAACCATCTTTTCAAGTATGGTACGGCATACTATACCATGTACCAATTTGGTGGTATACCAATATACTTGATACGGTTAGTATATGAATTGGTTGGAATAGAATTGTGTATCATTGCTACCCCTACATACGAGAGAGAGATAAATGAGTAGCATATTCATTTTCACATACCACTTTGGTTCTCCTACTTAAATCAGTTAAATGTATGACTTTATTGATTATCCAACAAAATAAGGGTAATAAAATGTGTGGGCACGCTTAGATTCTTATTAACATTTTCGATAGAAAAAAGTTCACCATCGGTACTCAAACTTTTGTAGCAAGATCAATGTAGTACCCCAACTCGAACTTGTACCAATGTAGTACCCAAACTCGTTATTCGCTATCAATGAGGGGTCTGACACCAATTTTTGTTACGGCTCCGTTTGTTTGGTCACGTGCTCCGCACATGACCACACAAAAAAGGGGTAAAATTGACCTTACAATCGAATTCGATCAAAATAGAAACACGCCATTTTCGAGCCCCAATCTCCCTCAAAATCTTTTCAAAACCTAGATCGCGATCAAAATCCCTCAAAACCTAAACTAACCTCACTTCTCCCATAAATTATCGATTAGAAAGAGTGAAAGTCGAGATATTGGGAAGCTAATCTGATAGCATCGCCTTTGTTCAGAATTTGTATAAGCAATGGAGAGTAGAGTGATGTTTGGGATTTTTCGAGAATTTGGGCCACCTCAACCCGATAGTAAGTTTTCGATTAGAATCTATATCTTAATCTCTTTTTCATGTTGTTGTGTTATCATGATCTTGTGTATTGGTGATTCGAAATTGATTTTAGGGTTTAAAATTTGGTTTTGGGTTAGGGTTTAATAAACGGATTTGAATGTAATCGATTTGTGTGTTCTGGGTTTTTATCTTGTTTAGGGTTTGATTATTGTTGAAGATGGTTTAGGGTTTGAATTTTTTTATGTTTAAACCCCCAAATCTAGTTTGAATCGATACTTAGAGTGGTTTCTCCCTTTTTTTGGTTTGATTTCAGTACCAGCTCATCTATATACGATGGAGATAGTCCATGGAGGATATTTTCAAAACTGATACATATGGGAGGAAGAAGTACTTTGTTCCTATGTTTAATAAGAGGGGTGGGAAGACATATTTAGATGGTTTGGATCCGGAGAAGTTTTCATGGGTTGAATTGAACAATATAGCTTGGGAATTAGGATATAGGGAGTTGCCCATATCTTATCATTTCAAGATTCCTAAGACTGAAGCTCATGAAGGGTTGATTCTAATTAAAGGTGATGGTGAATGTATGGAGATGATGAAGATGATACCAAAGAAGAGACAAATATCTATTTACATAACAGGTGGAGGGAGAAGAAGGAATGATGAAGCTTTAGCTGATCATAATCTCCCAAGTGATCTAAATTGGGAGAATCCATTGAATATGCAATCTACAAGAGAAGCAGAGAGAAACCATTTTGAAGCAAATTTGATGGTATCACAGTTATATAGCAGTGCTGAGGCCTTGGAGGGTAGAACTGTGTTAGGTGAAGATGTAGATGTAATTGACCTTACTGATGTGAATGAAGATGATGTTGAAGTATGTGTGTTAGGCAGAGATGTAAATGTGGGTTGTGTGAATGAGCCTAAGGTGTGTCCAAGTGGAGGGACATTTGGAAATTTGTCTGATATATTAGGAGATGAAGATTTGAACATGTATGATGATGATGATGCTGTTGTTGTTGATGATGATGATGATGCAATTTATGGCCATGATGGGAAAAGAATCAAAAGAGAAGTGATAGGAGGCTGTGGGTTTTATTACAAACATACAGCACATAGACCATGGCATGTTGATTATAAAGATCAATTGACAAGGAAAATTGAGGAGATTGAGAAAAAAAAGAGAGAAGCAACTGAAAAGAGGGAAAGAAAAGAGATTGAGAACTTGAGGATAGAAGAAGAAAGAATTAGAGAGAGTCAAGCTTCAGTTGGGCTTAGTAGGGATGAAATTGAGGAGAGAGTAACCGAGAAAGAAGAAAATGAACAAAAAGAGAGAGAAGAGCAGGTTGCAAGAGAAGAGGTTAAGAAACTAGAGAGAGAAGCAGCTGAAAAAAGGGCAATAGAGGCTCTTAAAATGAGGAAAAATGGGAAAATGCCTGTTCAAGGAAGTGAAACAAAGAAGAGTGGTCCTAGGCCTAAGGATGCAAGGTATAACACAAGAAAGGGAGGTAGAAAACCTAGTACAATGGTTGTAGAGGAATATGACTCCACTGATGACTCTGAATACTATGTGGATTCTGACTATGATTTGGAGCATGATGAGGTTGCAGATGATGTCCAGTTTGAGGAAAATGTGTCAGAACCAGAGCAAGTGCCTGAATATGAAGACATGGGATATGATGGCCATTGTTCAACTGATAATGCTGGATCAGATGAGCTTGAGAATTTAAATGGTAGTGACATAGGAGAAGATTCTGACTTTAGCTGCTTTAAGGTGGGGGGAAGGAAGATCATACCCTGAATCAGATCGGTCGATATTAAAAATCCCATATTCAAGATCAACCTTGCATTCCCTAATCCAGAGCAGTTTAGGGAAGTTGTGAGGGAACATGCAATTAGAAACCAGACTGGTTTATGGTATAAGAAGAATACAAGGAAGAAAATTGAAGTTAAGTGTCAATGGGGTTGTAAATGGAGAATGTATGCAAGTAGGGTTCCGAATTTTGGTGACACCATGATTGTGAAGACCTTGTTTGACACACACACATGTTCACCATTGGAAAGCAACCACTTTCTCAATTTTAGAAGAATAGCTGAAGAAGTGAATGATGCTTTATTAGCTGATGAGAGCTGGTTAAGGCAGGGGATACACCACCATATATTAGAGAAGTTTAAATTGGATGTGGGTGTGCAGACCATCTCAAGGGCTAAAAGATGTGCAAAAAGGATGAATGAAGGGCATTATATTGAGCAGTACAATCAGTTTGCTTCATATCAAAAGGAGTTGTTAAGAAGCAATCATGGATCCACTGTTGTGATCAAAACACAGATGGATGGACAAGTTAGAAGATTCCAGAGGATGTACATGTGCTTCAAAGCACAAAAAGATGGTTGGAATGCTGGATGTAGACCCCTGATTTGTTTAGATGGCTGCCATATCAAAGGCCATCATCCTGGACAGCTTTTAACTGCAGTTGACATTGATGCAAACAATGGGATGTACCATATTGCTTATGCACTTGTGGAAATAGAGGATCAAGCTACTTGGATCTGGTTCCTTGAATACTTGAAGGGTGATTTGGGTATAGAAAACAACAATAGGCTTGTGTTCATGTCTGACAAACAAAAAGGAATATAAAATGCTATTAAAGGTATATTTCTTCAAGTAAATTTCATTAATTTCAAGCTTAATTATTTTATGTATCACCATTAATTAATACATTCTAACACATATGTTTATATGAAACAGCTTTGTATCCTTATGTTGAACATAGGAATTGTGTTAGGCATTTGTACAATAACTTCAAGGGTAAGAATCCAAGAGAGGGATTAAAACAGTTAATGTGGAATGCAGGAAGAAGTAGTACTGAAACTTGGTATAAGAAGCACATGGATGACTTGAAGATGTTGAGTCCTGATGCATTTAACTGGTTTCATGACAAACCTCCAATACATTGGAGTAGAGCTTTCTTTGTTGATGACTCAAAGTGTGATATCCTCCTCAACAACTTGTGTGAGTCCTTCAACCATGCCATCTTACCTTGTAGGGATAAGCCTGTTCTTACCATGTTTGAGAAGTTGAGGATGGATATGATGGTGAGGAATGCAAACAGAAGGGTTTCTTGTGAGCAGTGGAAGGTAGTCGTTGGTCCTAGGATAAAGAAGATAATAGTTAAGACTGCAGAGAGAGTAACACAGTACAGAGCACATAGGAGCAATGAGTACAGCTACCAAGTTACTGGAACATGGGAAAATGGCAGCAAGCATGCAGTGGACTTGGGTCTTCATACATGTACTTGCAGAAGGTGGCAGCTTAGTGGCATACCTTGTGTACATGCCCTCTGCGTAATAAGATTCAAGAAACATGATCCTGATTTGTACTGTGATGACTACCTCATGGATTCTACCTATTTGCAGACATATACACCTGCCAAAAGCCCCATTGCAGGGCAGGATGATTAGGAACAAGTTGACTTCCCAATTGCTCCTCCTCCATATAAGAAGCAAGCTGGCAGGCCAAAAATGAAGAGAACTAAGGAAGCTGGTGAGTAGAACAATGGCATGGCACCACCAGCTCCCATCCAGGGGAAATTGGGGTTGAAAACTGGTAAAACTAGCATTAAGATGACTTGTGGAATTTGTAAACAACAAGGACACAACAAAACTGGTTGTCCTATAACTAAGGCTAAAAAACTTGCATCAGTAAGTTCTTTTCACTCACCTACACTGATTCATTGCATTAGAGCTAAGGTTTGTTGTTTATTTTTATTCAATTAAATAATTTGATTTGTTATTGGAATAGGGGGAAGGACAATCTAGTGGAGCTAGCATAAAGAAGAGAGTTAGAGCTAAGGTTTGTTGTTTTGACTTAATTATAGAGTAATGAGATTGTTGTCTTGCAATTGTTGTGACATTGAATATGTGATTTTGCTTTGGAATTTTGCACTGATTTAGGTTACCAGAGCTGCAGCCTCATCTACAACTGCTACTAATGTCAAGGACCAAGTTATAAGGTCTGTGAAGGGCTGGTATAAGAGAAAGGCAGCAGAGGGAGGTACTTCTGCTGAGTTTGCTGCTGCTTCTTCCTCAACTCAAACTCAACATGTAGCTACACAAGAGAGTCAAAACAATGTTGATTAGGAGTCCTAAAAAGTGTAATTCATCTAACTAGGTCCCTTTTTTGTACTCTTGAATTTATGGTGTTTAATGACAATATTTAGTGTACTTTGATCTCAAAGTTGTTTTTAATGACATCTCTTTTTGAATGCATACATGCAATTCAATTTTCATCCATATGTTTTTCTTCTTTGTATTTGTGTTAGTCAATCACAGTACCCATACTTTTACATGGATGATCAATGTAGTACCCAGAAGATGGAGGGAAATGATGTAAAAGAGATATAATAACAATTGGCGGGAAAATTTGATTTGGAACGCACATAGAATAGGGTTATTTCGGTAAAAATCTTTTTTTTGTGGTTATGTGCGGAGCACGTGACCAACCAAACGGAGCCATAACTGAAATTGACGTCAGACCCCTCATTGATAGCGAATAACGAGTTTGGGTACTACATTGGTACAAGTTCGAGTTGAGGTACTACATTGATTTTGCCACAAGAGTTTGGGTACCGATGGTGAAATTTACTCTTTTCAATATTATCCAAATCTCCCGTCAGTCCGTCACTATATTCTGTATACAAAAAGGATAACCGGCCACCGTCGATGAAGCATGACTTATTTTTCATTTTTACCGAACACATAATTATTTCAACCCTAATCATAGTCCAAAAATTAGTAAAGCATTCTTTCTCGTTTCATTTCTTCTTCTATTCTCACCTCAACTCACAGCTAATATTCAAATTTTAATCCGATGCCTAGCTAATAACAAGCCAAAGCCTAAGTTATGTACTCGTTAGGCCTTAATTCCTTGCATTACTTCAAGATTGTGGTCATCACCATTCACCAGGCTGTTGAAGCTCTTAGATTCGGTGATAGAAATAGACAAATAGTCATGTTGTCTAGAAATAATGGTGACATGAAGCCAACACTACCTATAGAAACCCAAATCCATTGAATCACGCCCACATGTGCACATAAAAGACATCCCAAGCTTCTGGCATTGTTAATATATTAAGCGCACAAAAATTAATGAAATATGCCAGGCTCCACGAATGGAAGTATGTAACTAATTACCTGATTGATAAGCATACAATTGTGATTCTTTAATCATGTTTTAGCTACATGATTTCGAGCACAGCCACACAGTCCAGACTGGTTTACATGTATGGTATATACATGCATAGATAGCTAGAATATTTCAGTAAATTAATTTGTTGTAGTAGGTACTCCAAAGGGCACATCCGCATAGTCTGCTCTCCTGCTTATCACCTTCTGTTGGCTACTCTCCATGAAATACAGATCTCCCTGCTGGCTCAAACCAGAGATACTAGAAGTAGAGCAAGACTGGGACTTAGCAATATTATTAACCTTATCCGGTGCTTGATGATTCCCGGTAAGGCGTTGCACCAGAGCCATGAACTCCTCAGGTTGTACGTGAATAACCTTGGGCGATATCAGATACACTATTACCGGATTTTCTGGGTTCCGCTTCTTCTTTGCCGTTATCTTCTTCGAATTCTTGGTCACCGTAAGCGCTGCAGGCCTCGGACCCTGTAGCTGCGAGTGCTGCCTTGCAACATAGTTCGTTGGTTCCCCATGATTTTCGACGCTGCAGTAGTACTTCATGATCTTAACAAGTATCAACTATCGAATAGTGGATAATTTGATCTTTGTACACAGATACAACCATGCAAGCAACTGATATCTGATAGCTATTGTGGAGTGAAAAGAGTTTTAGCAGATGAAGAGAGTTTATACTAGGTAGGATCAAGGAAGAAGACAATGAAAGGGGTGCAGTATTATAATGGCGTTTTGGTTAGGGATGAAAGGTTAATGAGTTGTACTTTGTCAGCTGCATGTATTTCAAGGATTATGGTCGTTGAATTGGTCTTTCTGTAATTGTATATTGCGCTGATTGAGTAGAATTTGCCGGCTGTCTCTCCAGAGATCGTAGGAAACAAGTTTCTGCTTCATTTATTATTAAACCAAACTTGAACGAATTAATCAAAGGCAGAAATGAGACCAAGTCAAGAGTAGCGCGCGAGTATGCATGGCTACTTAGCTAGTCCCAGAATCATCAAGGTCAAAGTCATTTTCATTGTACTTTTCTCGTTGGCGTGCAATGATTTCAGCAGAAACTTGGGGTAATCAAAATGTTCATGATTTGAAAGCATCGTCGTTTAGCAAAAATAAGAGAGGACTGAGGGAGTGACTTGGCGAGGAGAATATATATATATATATATATATGGAACAAAATGTTCCTTTTCTGAAAATGTCACCATCTTTATAGCCATTTCTTAAAAGGCAAATGATTGGTATTAGCATAAAGAGAGAGAGAGAGAGAGAGAGAGAGAGAGAGAGAGAGAGAGAGAGAGAGAAAAAAGAGAGGTATTGGTCTAGTTGAGGCTTAAAATTTGTGGCTTCAGCATCTCAATAAATGATTTTCCTAAAGTTCTTATAATTTGATTTTCTCTAGCCTTAATACATATTAAATTATCAAATAGTTGTTGCCGGCTAGTGCATGGTTGTATTAAAATGACATAATCCAATGCTTTTATTTGAAGTTAATCAAACGTTATTCTTTATCGTCTCAAATTTGTTTAAAGTGCATCACACCGATTCACACAAGACTAACTCGACCGTGTGTCTCAAATTTGTACTCGTTAAGGGTTAATGAGCTCTTGGGTAATTTGGTCATTTGAGTAGCCATAGGGGTGCTAAAAAACCGTGGAATTTCAATTCCCAAAAATCGGGGGTGGGAGAGAGACAGACCGTCTAACGGTAAATGAACGGAGTGAAGTAACGGCGTGGCGGGAAATGAAATTCCAAATCGTTTCAATTCCATCTTTTGCCGCATTTTCCCCCCACACCCATCTCTATCTCTCTCTCTCTCTTCCTCTTCCTCTCTTTTGCCCTAACATTTCATTCTGGGAGGAAAACCGACCCGACTCATCTCCCACGGCGCTGACGTCACTCTCGGATTTCCCCCCGCCTTCTGATTTCCGATGCCTCTTCGCCGGAGCTCTCATCTTCATTGAGGTTAGCACTCTTCTGTGGATGCTCAATTTATACAGATTCCCCAGATTCCGATGCAGATTTCATCAGGAGATTTTAAATATTAGGGTTCTTGTGATTGATATCCATCGAAATCGGGATTTCCGAAACCTGATTTGGATCTGCGTCGATTCGTTTTCCTGGTTTCGTTGTTTGAGCTAATGAATCGTGTTTAGGATCGTGAGGCTTGGGGAAAGATCTGCGGTGGATAGTGTTTGGGAGGCAAAAAGGTATGGCGAAGGTTGCTCGACCTGGTTCTCTACCTCCCGCTGCTCTCATGAAGGTCGGCCCAGTCAAGAGAAAGACTCCTTCAGAACTTAGAGTAAGTTGTTTGTTCTCTCTAGGCTTGTTGATTCTGAAATCTGATTCCATTGTTCCAACTTTTCCATCTTTTTGTTATTGGTTCCAACTCAATGTACTTGTTATTTTGCTCTTAAACATTTGTGATTGATGTCGAGACGGTTGAATTAGATTTAAGTATGCAACACATGTCATGAACTAACCTGTGTAGCTAGAGTTATTATGATAAGATCGTACCTACCTTTTCGTTACAGTTATGTATATCTTGACGCTTATACCTACGATTTAGATTGAAGTGTATATTCAAGAAGCTTTGGGCATCATTTAACAGGTCGTAATAATAAATAAGGTTTTCATTTGTAACGTCTGTGTGACAGGAAGAGCAGTTAAAGCGGAGGAATGCTGTTGAGATTATGGATGGATCTCCTGCCCCTTTGCTTGGTTCTACAAAGTAAGATTGGTCGAAAATGTTCACAATTACTAGTTATGAAATTTGCAGTTTTAATTTGTTGGTTGCTGACTTTTTTCTTTTCTTTTTGAACACCAGTGAGGCAGACAATGGGCTTAAGAAACCGGAATTGTCAAGGATGCCTCGATATCATGACATCCGTATGGATGAAGTGTATCCTGCAAAAAAGTCAAGGTCCAGAATGCTATTTGGAAAGGAAAATGTAAAGGTACATATACTTGCCTACACTATCTATCTATTTTCTTGCCATGCTCCCCCCCCCCCCATCTTGTTTTCATTCTGTCTGTATTTCACGACATTACTTTATTATAATGTCCAGGAAAGTGCTTCACTGGAGCCACCTTTCAGCCTTAGACTTAAGAATCTCTCTGCGTGCTCTAGTCTGGCATCTAAGAGGGAGAACCAACAAATCAGGTATGGCTATCAGTATGTTGATACTTATGAAAGGTATGCACATCTGTGTGTCAGATTGTTCACTCTCCTGTCTCTGTTCTATGAAAAGGTCAGAGATTACTGCCGAAAGCACAGAAAAAGATGTATCTAAAGCTGGTCAAGCAAATGAAAATAGCCAACGTACTTTCCGTAATGTTACTGAGATTTCATCTGCTGGTGATAGGACATCTGGCTTTGGTTCTGTTGATGTGGTATATTTTTTTTGCCATTCCTGTTATTCAAGATGTTTAAAACATCAGCTTTTAACTGTTTTGAACTTATCTTACCAGGGTAAAGCTATGAAAGGAATGGCTGCCCTTGAATCCTCAATAACTACTGGTTTACTTGCTAATTCTTCTGAAAGATGCACGGATTCTTCAATAACCGGTTTTGGCAAGTTTTGCTTGCCTGGTGGCAAAATTCCTCTGGATTTTACTTTGAAAACTAGTATGCGATTAGTGTCGTCTTCCTCGGCAAGTCGGTTAGTGTACAATTAGAAGCTATCATCACGCATGTGTTTTATTTTCTGCACTTGAAGATAAAGTTATTGCTATTACATTTTATTGGGTTGTCAATCTCTGATCTTACTTGGTTCTCGTCTACATCTGTATGACCTTCAATACAGATGAACTGCTATGCTGCTTCAGTATTGTCACGACTATTTATATTGTGACATTAGTTCACCTCATTGTAGTAGTTCAGTTAAGTTGAAGAAGGGCGCAAAGCATGGACATTTACACCTTAAAATACTTCATATAAGAGAAATTATTAATGTAAGCCATACATTCAATTTATTGATAGGTAAAGAAAAGATAAAGTTAATGGATAATGCAAATCTAAGCTTCTTTAGAGTTTAGAATCTTCAACATGGTATTCATGTGCCACAGCTATTAAATTTCTAATTCTTGTTTCTGCCCTGTACAAATTAGTTTTCTTAGTTGGTTATAGTTAGTAGCATGGGTAATTAATTAGTCAGTTGAACCTATGTTTTGTTGTGCTTTTTATTTTATTTTATTTTATAGGATTCACAAGTCAATCACACGCAGTGCCCACTCCAACATGCCTAAACTTACATTCAAATTTGATAATCTTGATGATCAAATTTTGAGCCGTAGCTCAGGGATCACATCAACATCTGAAATCAGTTCTAAACTCTTACATTCATGGGTTTATCCTCAATCTACCCTGCCACCTTCTGTTATACAAGTGTTGACCTCCTCAACAGCCGAGGGAGGTGCGTTAAATAAGTTTCGTGACTCAGTTTTCTCAAATTATGCTCCATCTTTCTTATCCTGACATGTACTCATCAGCAGTTTCCTGTTTTGCAGTTGAAATGGATTTTCTAACAAAACGACATGTAGCATGGGAGGAATCATTTCAGAGTCTATACTACATGCTTCGAAATGGTGCTTGTAATATATTTTATGGTAATAACTTATGCCCTGATTTTGTTCACTAGTCACGGTATTGTTTTTTTTCTTTCTGCATTTATGTATTGATTTAGTACCTGCTGAATACTCTGAAGTTACTGCAGATTGATTAGGCTTGTGTTATTACCACTAGGGGCTTAGCTTTCTTGAAGTATGAATATAATGAATGAAACATTCCTATGCTGCTTAGAAGGGTTGATGTCTATTACCATTATGTGCAACTGTCATTACTGCTAAAACCGTAGTTGTGCATATAAATGCTTTCAGCACAAACCAGGCATTGGATACTAATTTTCTTTTCTGGCTAAAATATAATTTTATGTCCAGATGAATTTCTTGGAAGCAGTTAGGTTCCCTTTTTTTGTTTGTAATGTTTAATTTTTTCTAACCGTTCTGATTTTATTTATGGATTTTATGCTGACTGCTGTTTTTTGAATACAAATATTTGTAGTGTGTACTCCATATTTTGTCGTAATGTTTACTGGTCGTGATGTTGCTGTGGATAAACGCCTCACCAATGCTTGTATCTCCCAGTCAACCAGAGTCTTGCAATCATTATTAAGAGAAAATGTAAGTTTTAGCTGTTATAGTTATTAAGTTACTATTACTTTTGTGGAGAACAATACTTTTCGTTGTTGCAAATAGATTTAGTGTCCTTACTTTGAATTTTACTTTAATGAAGCTTGGTCTTTGATTTTGATGCTAATTGCATTTATTGGAACAAGGAGAAATCTTGTCCCTGTATTTATGACTATGTATGACCTTCAAAGCGTTCTTGAACTTGATGCTATCTGTATATAATTCTTTGGCTTCTGTCCTGGAAATCAATAAATGCTCTCGTCAGTTGATAAATGTGTTCTGCAACTAAAGTTAACTTTCTGATTGAAAACAAGGGTTCCCTTTGAAATAGCAGCTGACTTGTAGTGGTTGAATATAGTACACAGCTGGTTTATGAATTCATGGAGATCAAAGACTGTCAGTCTTACCATAGGTAGTATCACAGCATTGTAGGGTTGGGTGTCATTGGAGTTGTTTTAAGACTTCCACCTAACCTGAGGTTCAAAGGGATTAAGCTAAGGTCATGTTGCATTAAATGCACTTCGTGCAGCTTTATGACACAAACATATGAAAGGAGTAAGGATGCATATGAAAGTCCGAAGACAATTCCATAATGCCCAACCTTATAAGGCTGTAATATGTATAATTAGACTGTCAGATCAAGACCAGTTATTTTAGAAGTTCACATCACTACTTAGGGGGTGAAAGCTGAATTTTGAGGCCTGAAGCATTTTGCTGCTGTGTTGATTTGATAATGAAAACTAAAGTTACATCACTATATAAATAACTCCAAATTCATGTTTCTACCTTCTCCTCATTTGAAGCCTTCAGAAAACTAGTCAGTTGATCAGAATTTTTTTGATCTCTGACTAAACTGTGATCTAGTTTTGTCTTGTGCATGTTCTTCTGTAGAAGCTGAGATTACACTTTGTACCATTTTATTATATATAACATTGTTTTGTCATGTTTGACACTTTTCAAATGTAATTTGCATCAGGATGTTTCCTTTTCTATGCCCCTTTGCCGTTCTAAAATGGAGCAAGTCACTACAGAAGTCCTTGATGAACTCTCAGAGATGCAAGAATTAGGCCAGGTTAGTATCTCTTCTCCCTTACATCCTTGTATATTTTATTTGTATCAGATTTCAGGTCTGATTATGATTGTAAATAAATTTTATTTTTTGTTTGGTTAATATCCTTAAAGGATAGATTTATTTCCTCTAGTGAGATGTGTATAAAGGGAACTGTTCCCTGTTCTTATTCAATGTTTGATCATATGAATTTGTTAACTAGTCTTAGATAAAGAGTGGTTCAAAATCTCTTGTCCTTGATGTAGTATGTTTAATTCCAATAGTTGTAACCATCCTTTTGAAAATATTTTAGTGAGAAAAATGATTATGCATGACAAGCATTTTCATGTTTTTAGAAGAGAGATGTTTTACTTATCCAGTGAAGATAAGTGTATAGTTAGTCATGTACTCATATAATTTCTGGGTTTTGGGTATTTAAGACTCTTCAGCTTCCTAACTGCTCTTTCTCCATTTAAAATTCTCGTCGCACAAGATCATTGGTTGATTTAGATAATACCCCAGAATCTTTGCTGGTCATTAGTGGGAATGAGAATGTTCATTGCCTGTTTGATATTTTGTTTAATTATAGGTATGATCTGGTTAAAAGATAACTCTTTGAGCTCTGCTACTTGATTTAATTGCATGTTATATACATCTTTCTGATCTGTATTATTTTACTGAATCTTGATTCCATCTGGTTACATGTTTAGATCGTTCATGACTGCCTTGATAGGAGTGGATGTTCCTGCATTGTATTCACCTGTGCCTTTTAGGAATGCGGCCATCTCTTCTCCACAGGTGGGTGTGAACAAAGTTTGGAATTATGCTTGAACTATTTGGAACTTCAAATAATTCTTACACCTCTAGTTCTGTTGACTTCGTAGACTACTTTTTTTTTTGGAAGATTTGTAGACTACTTTAGCATGTCTTGTTGCCAAAAAATATGAGTTATACTATCTTCTTTTGGAGTCTACTACTTGCAACATTACTCATATGTTTACCTATTAGAGATCTGCAAAGAACAGTTTTTTCCCTTTCACATGAATGTACCTTTCTGCCTTTATTGCATTACAAGAATGTAAGTTACTGCGATGTATCAAATTGATTATTATTATTATTATTATAACATTTCTATTATCATTTTACTTTATGATTATTAACAGTATCATTAATTAAAATTTCAACCCTGTCGTTCAGGTTAAATGCATGGATCTGAAAAGAATGGAACATGTGGTTGCTTCAAACAAAGGATCCGTCTCACAAGATGTTGGATCTATGCAAAGCTTATCTGCTGGTGTCTGCTCTAGTGTTGAAATCAAGGATGCATTTATTCCACCATGGATTGTATCCAGTATATGTGCTGTTGTGAGATCTGAAGGCAGCTTTGAGGCGAGGTAAATTTGTGCAACTCGAGTTTTATTTGAACTCTATGTAAGCATGCTTAAAGGTCCTTGTGTTTTTATCTAATATTCATTGAACCAAGTTAACTAAAATTAGATGGATGCCCACAATGTATGGTCAAATGACATAAATTTTTCACTATATATTTGCCTATCTGGAAATCTTTTTATGGTCAAGTGAAAGACAAATTAGTTTCCAATAATTATGGTTTCAGTTGCTGCACTAATGGATGTCATAAGTACATAGAATTTGGCATGCTAGTTTTGCAGACTTGTAATTTGATTACAGTTTTCTGCATCTGAAGCTTAACTGGGCCTTTGTTTGATTTGGCTTGTTTCCAGTTTCACAAATGAACCTACCTCAATCGGTTTGAACGTTTCAATAGAAGCAGCTCCTGAGAAGTCTAATTCTCAAGATGGGGCAGCTGAAGCTTTGCATGGTAGCAGTTCTGCTTTTGGTATTCCAGAAGCCACTGTAACTCCAAACATGCGCCTGGGCTCGCTAAAGAGCTTGAAATTTTCAAATGGGTCTTATGCTGCTTCTGTTTCACCCACCTTGGATTCCAAATAGAGAAAAAAAAATCTTATTTGGTTTCATAATGCTGGTTGGTACCATTCTTCATCCCTAATGATATCTATGTACTTTGATTGAGACTGTTTATTTGGATGTAAAATAAATGTTTCAGTAAGAATTGTAGTACCAGTTAAATGTACCATAAGGAGTCCTGGAAAATCTGCAATACATTTTGTACACTTATAATACGTTTTGACAAACTAATTGAGGGAAATGCTGCTAGCATACTTGTAACTTATGCATTCTCAAACTCACCATCATATTGTTCATCTGTGTCATTTGTTTCAAAAGATGTTGGATGTTATATGGAGTAAAATAAAGTAATTGCATGCCCTTCAGGAATGTCAAAAAGATTGTCATTGATGTTTAACATAAATTTTTTTTCCCAATTATCTAGTTGTGTTGTATTGATTGTACATGATAAAAGTATTGATTGTACATAAAGTCCAAGAATCTACCCAAAACCATCTAAAATCCATAAGCAACCACACCTTTACCGTAACATATTAGATCTAATAATTCAGACGTAATATGGGTAGCGGATATTATCATCTATTTCTTATTGAACAACTTTTTTATGATAAAATTATTTTAACATCCTCCAATAGCTCAACAACTCAATTTCATCTGCTCAAAAAAAAAAACTCAATTTCGTACTATGATAAATTTTTTTTAACATTCTCCAATAGCTCAACAACTCAATTTTGTATTATGATAAAATTATTTTAACATTCTCCAATAGCTCAACAACTCACTTTTTTATTACGAGTGTAAAAATCCAACCGTCTTTGGCAACTTCTTAACCCAACCTAAAATTTACATCAAATGAAATTTCATAGTTGGTCAATTAATAAAGTAAATGGTCTGTCCAAGATAGTAGATCCTATCAAAGCAAATTAATATGATCTTTAGTCTGAGATCCACAAACCATATAAAACTCGTGATTTTGTGATGTACATATCTCATGCTATGAATGGATTTTTTTAAGGAAATAACCTAAATAAGTATATGTTGGTGTGGATAATGATGTCTCTATAATACACACGATGTGAATATTACTCACGATATCAAGAATAGCAGCTGGAATCTGTTGTTTGATACAGTGCCAACAGGACAAATTATTATATGTGTACTTTACATCCAGTCTGCCCTCGCCAACAAAATCGGCAACCGTGAATTTTAGAAAATATGAATCGCCTGCTTACTGCGAGACCCTCATTCTAACATCCAATACATCTTCCGATACCACATCCCACATAAACAGTCTAAATATAATGTAGAACATTTCCACACTCTATGGAGTTATAACCAAGAGAATCATTGGAGTCTGGAGATAGTGAATGCTTTAATCATAGATGGTGATATCCTCCATCGCATAATGACATATAATTAGCAAAGGGTAAGAGAACAAACACTTTCAATTGTAGTGTTATAAAATTTTGAAGTGACAAGGCACCTTTAATACAGTGACTGGGCGTTGAATATGGAAACACTCTGGAAAGGCTGTGGAGTACCATCTGAATGATCTGATTCTAGTTCTGCCTGGGCAAGTTCAAGTGCAAATGATATTCCAGAACTTGCCATTTTTTGCAAATATCTATGATATTTGAATCAATCTTTTCTACATGCTTAACAGATGCACTTGAACAGGAAAGTTTCTAAGGGACTGCAATGACATAAATATGGTCAAGACATGAAAATGATTGAAGTACAACAATGTCAAAATTTAATAGAAGTTTCCAAGAGAAATTGATCATTCGATGTCAAAATTGTTCTCATATTTTTGGAGGTTGGAGGCAACAATGCAGACTCTCCGTGCTGAAGTAACAGTTCCAGTTTGCTCAGTGTCTTCTGGATTTTCTACCTCTAGAAAGAAAACTTGAAAGCACCAGCCTTTGAATCTGTGACTGTATCCCAGAAGGAGGGTTTATTCTGTTCGGCCTTCTTCTCTTCCGCTTTCTGCAACAATCTATCAATAGTTCCTGGTAAAGAACCTTCAATTGCCTTTCTAAATTTATCATATAAGTTCACCCGATCTCTCGTTCCAGACACAAGAGTGCTGGCATTTGGCCGCTTGAGAAAATCCAAAACATTCAACAAATTACTCCTGCAAAAACAAGAAAACAAAGAAAAATGAGGTAACTGTAGCTCCCAACCATCTTTCCTGTCACAGAATAGATATAAATGGGCATGCACTACACAAGTATACATCCTCTACATGTCATGTGAAGGTGAGAATAACTCCGATTGATTGGTTTTTTTTTTTTGGGTCCCATTTCCATCTGAAGCTATATGGAGGCACAAAAAATTCCTTTGTGCTCACATTAGTTTTTCTCTACTTGAACCCTTATGAGTTATGACCTTTTTCATCAAAGTGCGATTTATATATATTGCATGAATTCAAATAGGATACACCTGCTCAGTTGGCCCAATGACTACATTCTCCTCAATCACGTGTTTACCAACATCTAATATTTCCAATCAGCTGAGTCCTCTGTAAGGAACAACAAAGCCCAATTTTTTTGACTCATTAAATACAGATGCCCCCATGCACTCCACAGTCCACACTAGCTTAACTTTGCATGTCCTTCAGGCCTATGTGAAATTATATCTACCAATTTGTCCATCGAGTATTAACTTGATCCAAAAACCCTCCTTTTCTAACTGATCTGTGTGACTTCTTATGCCAACAGAAAGGAATTTAATACCCCTCCTCACAATACAAGCTCTATAACTTGCATGCTTAATAACTTATAGTTCTTAGCTGATGATTTATAAAATTGAAAATGTATTAACCTTTAACACCAGACTATCAGGACTTAAACAATCATGTACAACTCTTCTTCCATGATACAAGCACCTATAATTTTTCACATAGGTCCATCGTGTTGGTGTTGGCTTTCACTTGGTTATCATGTAGTATTTTTGAATTATGTAAATAACAAAATTATTGCCTGAAGTTTGACCTAAGCATTTTCTAAATTCATTAAGCTTTCCAACCTAATGGGAGATAGTGTTATCCACACTTTGTTCCTTTGATAGACAATACACCAATCAAGTAATCATCAAAATGGGGTTCATAAGGCAAGCCAATATTCTCTTTATGCCACCAAATAACATAGTTTACTATGACAGTTTGTTGCAACTATCCCAAGCAACAGAAGTTATGAAAATATTCTATACTAGTATATATCTTTAACATTAGATGTATAAGAACCATACCTGCTAGCATAATTCTGTGTAATGGCGATTGATTCCTCCAAGTTGAACACCAAATGCCACCATCCATTGGGTACAAAAACCAGCTCCCCAGCTTTACAAATGCACTCAATAGGTTTCCTTTTCCAAGTCTTTGTGGCACCATAAAAGTTCATGAACCATTCAATTATTGAAACAGGGCATGCCACCTCGGCACCATCTGGACTGGGATGCACTCCCGGAGGAACAACATCAGGAGGAAACATAACCCATTTCTTTGATCCCTTGATCACTGCATTCCAAGCTGATGTTGAATTCGGATCAATGTGGAACGAGGAACCTGACCCGGCTGGTCCAATTATAATCCATCTATAATCTGGCCTCTCATTACCCAATACATTAAACAAGTCCTCCCTAAAGTACACAGGAACTTCATACTCCGAACCCAACCTTGCAACTTTTTCTCCAAACTTTGGATCAAATACATACAATGGCCTCTCTTCCCTCACCTGATCAGCATATCTAAAATAGTCCTCAAGACTCGTCTCCACTGGCCCAGCTGCAAATTGTACATCACCACACACTTCAACCAAATAATCCCTATCCCATTTCTCTAATGCAACCCAATTATCCATACACCCTTCCAACAGAACAGGCTTATTCGGTTCCTCAAAATCGGATATGAATTCATCAACTGAAATGCCCCTTCTTCGAACTATAGTATCTCTCACAAGCCATTCAGACTTCATTTCAAGATTGGCACAGAGCCAACTCTGGAACAGATAATCTGAATAAAAGTCTCTCACTCTCAAACCGGAAACACTGATATTCGACACATCAAATGAAGGGTAATGAACAGCAATGTAAGTAGATTTCCAAGTGCCATCAAACAGAAGCCTACCATTCAGATTTTCCAACACAAGGTTCCTCCAAAGGGGTTCATGATTTGCAAAGATATATAAAGATTTGCTCACAGTGGCTAAAACCCCTAGGTGGGTCCCAGCTAGAAAAGCAAGAATCTCAAGAACAAGCTCATCTGTGAGGGTTTGGAGATTACCTAAGCCGGTGTTTCTTAAGTTGACAGAACCTGGGGTGAGGAAGAGATTGCCCAATGGCTGGACTCCATGTGTGTGAGATGCAGCAGAGGCTTTTAGACTGAAGCCCTGTTCAACCTCATCGCCAACTTCTTCTTCCTCGATCTCTTCTTCCTGGTAATTTTCGCAAATGGGGTTTTGTTTTGTGGGAGTAGGTTTGGTTCTGATCTTGGTTTTCTTCTTCTTCGATATGGATTTGGTCCTTTTGGACAATAGGCTTTTAAAACTGAGCATGCTAGAGCCTAGAGGGCTTTGCTTCGCAGCTGAAACAGAAACTGGAGGCAAGCAAGGGTTTTATAACACTTCTATCGCTTGAAACTTGAGACGCCTTTTGTTTTGTTGTTTTTAGGTTTTTAGTTGTATAGGGAAAACGGGCATATTTGTTTGCTCCCATATGCATGCTAGACTGCTAGTTGTGTTCGGGATTTTTTCTCTTTAATTAGCCTCTAATATTTCTTTTGGAATCTTCCAATATTTCTCATTGCCATGGTTGATGTCGTTACTACTCACCTTGTTGCCTCGCTTCCCATCTGTAAGAATGGCAAACGACTATGGCCATATCCACTTGGTGGTGGTGACCGTCGAGTTGATTTTTAGCTTTAATTTGTACTTAAATTAAGGTTATGGGATCTCAACAATCGGATCTCGATGCGATTTGTATAAGAGCAACTCCAACCATAAGTTCTATTTGGAGGAGCTATCCTCATTTTAGCACCCCCTTATTACACTATTCATACGTTCTATAATTCTCATCTCCAACAATAGGTCTTATATATGGTGCTATATTCATTTTAATTGGATTAAAATATGCATGATATGAGTATTAAAGGTTTCTATATTTATTATATGTATGTTAGTTTAATTTACATAAATGTAAAAAACATACATTTTTAATTTTCATTTTAGTTGCTCTAGTATTTTTAATATGTTCTATTTATAGAACTAATAAAAATTTAAAATATTTTTCTTGTTGTGTTGTCATTTTGACACAAATAAAATGATTTACTAGATATTTTAATGTGTTTTGTCGGCAACATACGACAAACAACTAAGTTTGAGTGTGACTCGGTTGCCACGTGTCATATTGTAATTGGTTGTCCAAAATATGGTTTTATGTTCGTCTACCACATGTCATATCTTATCTGATCATATCCTATAAATTCTTCTTTAAATATAGGTGTTTTCTCACCTTCATATTCACAAATTCACAAACACCTCTCATATACTCCAATTATTAATTCCCTCCCCTTCAAAAATGAATCGATTGACAAAACGGTTGTTGAAAGATCAAGAAGAAGCTGTTGCAAGAAACCGCCGAAGATCCTTGTTGATGAATTTCGCTGTCTTGCAAATCCAAACCATGGAGGAGTCTCAATGGGAGCGGGGATTTCTTCGGAAGGTCGCGAGTATATTGCTAGAGATCGAGAGATCATGGATCGACGATTGAAAGCATTATATTTCACAAATCCATATAGGTATGAACCAAACATATTTCGTAGGAGATATAGAATACAACCTTGGGTATTTGACATGATGATGCATGATGTGGCCAACTACGATCCATACTTTTATTCAGAATATGGATGCTACTGGGAGAGCCGGCTTATCCACTGAACAAAAGTTGACATGTGCCATGAGACAGCTTGTTTATGGCATAACAACTGATATGTGTGATGATTATCTAGACATTGCAAAATCAGCTGCAGTCAAGATTTAAGAGCACTTCACCAAGGCAATATGGAATGTGTACCATGAGACTTACCTTCGTCGATCAACACCGGCAGATTTGCGACAACTACTCGATAAGGCAGCAGACAGAGGATTTCCAGACATAATTGGGAGACTAGATTAGATGCATTGGCAATGGAAAAATTGTCCCGCTGGATGGGCAGGGCAGTATACTGGATATAAGGGGAAACCAACAATCATCTTGGAGGCAGTGGCATCCTATGACACTTGGATTTGACACGTTTTTATCGGACTTCCAGGTTCTCTTAACGATATTAACGTAATTGGATGTTCACCTTTGTTTAATGATGTTTGGCGTGGTGAAACTCCTCAGGTGAGCTATGAGGTAGGAGATACATTATAGCCAATGTTATTATCTAGTTGATGACATATATCCAAAATGTGGCGCATTTCAAGTTGCAATTAGAAACCCAAGGAGTCTGGAAACGCAACATTTCACAAAGATGCAGGAAGCATACCGAAAGGATGTGGAGAGAGCATTTGACATTCTTCAAGCATATTGGGCAATCATAAGAGGACCAACTCGTGGGTGGAGTAAAGAAAATCTTCAATACATCATGATGACGTGTATTATCTTGCACAATATGATTGTGGGAGATGAACACGATGAAGATCAAGAAGTGTCATTTGATATAAATGATACCCCAACCAAACCAAGGAAGACGCAAATATATGGAAGATCAAGAGAAGTTGATATTGATGTCTATCGCAATCTGAATTGTCTAAATCAATTCTTGTGACGGTACCTGGAGGTTAGATGTCCAGTGACTAATAAAAACCTCCAACAAGATTTAGTTAATCACCTTGGGACATGAAGCTACAAGAGGATCATAGGAACTAGGGACTTAGAAGTTTAATTTTGCGCGTTGCTCAATTATGAGCATCCTCGGCGCGTTGCTCAATTAATTGACCTTCCTCCCATTGTTGTTGCCTTTGTCGATACTCACGCTCATTTTGCTCATAGGCTTTTTGCATTTGGTCACGTAATTCTTCCGCATCTTGTTGTTTTTCTTTTTTCTTGGCCAAGTTTGATGCTTTTTGTCCCTGAGGGCGTGCTTGCCATGTTGTAGTTGTAGTTGCAGTATTCGAATTGTGGGTGTTCCTTCCTCATCCAAGTTGATGGGAGTACCAATAGGCGTGTTCATATTCTCCATTAACGGCGTCTCCCCAAATTAAATAGTATTCTTTAAGAATCTCCAACAATGATCAAAAGTAAAATCCGCATTAACCACGTCATAGTAGGCCGATTTAGCACTTAAAAGTTATATAAAATAATATAAAGTATATCATCATCTAGATAAAAATACATTATAGAAATAAAGGTTAGTAACTTCATTATCACAACCTAGTTATCACAATTTTATGACATAGCTAAATTATGTAATAGTTAATATAATTACCTCATCTTCCTTATTTTCGCCGCTCCTATAACAAGCTTTGGCGGCGTTAAGAGCTTGGCGCCACTTCATGCATGCCGGACTTATTATCTTCCAACGAGAGTGACAACTTTTAGGTGACCTTGTTATGCAACCCGCCGGCTTTTGCACATTGTACTCCTCCGCAATCCGCTCCCACAATGTCTCCTCTTTTGATCTTTTCCAATACAAGCATCACCCCCAACATTGATCCAAGCTTGACAAAGAATAGCTTCTTCATTGTGTCTCCATGAAGTACCTCTTAGTGCCATTTTTTTTCTCTAGAAAGATTTCAAGAACAAGAAAGAAGTAAATAAACGAGAAGTATTGAGAGAGATAAGATTTTGGTGTGAGGAATTAAGAAACAATGAGTTGATATTTATAGAGTAGAACCAAAATTACTGTTCCAACGGGTAGATTTTTTTAAAATAATTTTCTAGTAATTTTTTTTATATTTTTTTGGGCAAAAAATATAATTAATCCTATCATAATTAATAAGGGTCGTTAGATTTTGATTCCCATAAATTCTCAGCCCTTTGATGCCTTTTTTGGTCATTTGGAAAGTGTTTGTAACTTCAAATCTGCAACATACAAATTTGAATTGAATAAATCCAAACCCTTAATTTTTTTTACCGTTGAAAACTCATTATTAAATAAAAAGGGATAGCATTGCATCAGCTGGGTCCGGATAAAACTATTTTGTCTCCCACACGTGTTTGGCGCTCCACACACAAACACCAAAATAAATGCACGTAGTTTTTCTTCTCCTATCTAGGTGAGTATGAAATAATTCATTTATGGTCCATCCGATTTTTTGCGGGCCCGTGTTACTGTTCTAGTCTTGGTCTTGGTTTTGGCTCATATATAAGACTTTGAATGAGTTTGAAATCTATATTTATAGGACCAAAACCCCTTTTTTTAATCAGTTGGAGATGAAAACTTCTCAAATAAAACCAAAACTACCTTACATGTCCACCGTTGGACTTGCCCTAAGGTCATAGAGGCGGAGCACCATAAATTTATTTTGTTTTACCGATATTGGATTTACCACAAAATTGTTTTGTTTTGCATTAGAAATGTTAAAGGAGAGCCTTGGTTCTACCTATGATGGCATCATTTCCGTGCAACCTTTTAATAGATGTGGTGATCTTGACTATTGTTGTGACTGTGGAATTACTTGGCCTCCCTCCTCGTATGCGTACATGCACTAGATGCGGCTGCATTGTTGGTGCTACACTCGGCAAGGTGGTCGATAAGTTGAGTTTGAAAGATGTAGAATGTGACGGTGCAAGTCGGTATGCATTGGCATATTGGAGGTGAGTTTGGATTATGAACTTTGTTTATGTTCTGGTATTCTATAGTTAGTAAAGTAGTGTTATTAAACTTTTAACATGTTGCAACAGATTAGATTGTTTGCTTCTCTATTGGTTAACCTTCTTATCGTACAAGTTATCTGCCATGCATTATGTTTTTATTCATTTTCTTTTGTGGTTTGTTTGATTTAATTACTTGGAATATGCAATTCTTAATTTCATGTGGGATTTTGAAGATAGAATTTATGGTTTATTTAATTACCAATTAACTGTACAAAAATTTAATCACTAATTTATTAGGGGCGCAAGTGCATTTAAAATTTCTACATCCATTACTTAATACACATCCATTGCATTTTTTTTTTGTAAAATAATTTTACCAAAATTCCATGCAATTATGTTTTTATTCATTTCTCTATTGATTAAAGTTTTTTAAACTTAATTGCTAATTAAGTAAACAACATATGTTTTAGGTAATTAATAATTAAGTACTTTCTTAGGGAAATTAGTTTCATTATTTCTACTATAAGATTGAATAAATTGCCGTTATTGTTTTAATTGGTATGGCTGAATAATTTAGCTTTCTCATGTTGAGAACCCTAGAGCGCCGCTCCCTCCCTTGGCCACTCAAAACCCTAGCTAGTTTAGGTCATATTCAAGCAGCTCCCTTGGCTATCCTTGATTGTCCTCCCTCTCCATATTGCTTCTCCATGGCAAACATAGATGCAGTCACCCAAAGCTTCACACATTTATTGGCAATTGTAAGTCAAGATGTGTTCGACATCTCAAATATTCAAGACGATGACGATGACCCTTGAGGTTTTGGTAAAGCTTTTCTCCTAGCACGTCCTCTGGTGAAGATGAAATTCTCCACCACGGATCTAAATTCTCACTTCAAATGAATTTGGAAACTTGAAGGTTCGTTTCAAGTGCAAGCCTGAAATTTTAAGCTAAAAATTCCAGAATTTTCGACAAAATTCACTCCAAAATCATTGGGACTCATGTAGAGTCCCAAGGACACTTTTGTTCAAAAGTCTGATAGCAAGGTTGCAAAAGAGCAGCCACCAAAAGAATAAGAAGCCAACTCAACCAAAGAAGGTGTCGGGTGAGCAAGTTCTGGCATATATCTTGATGGAAAACATCACACCCTAGCTATACGGGAAAGGGAAAGGAGCAAGCTTAGCTTTTTAGTTTTAGTTTTTGTGCCTCGATGCCTTTGTTAGACGTGGATGTGTTTATTTTTCATTGTTGAACTCTTTTGGTTTGTTTATTATTTTTGGTTTTGTTGTTGCCAAATCCGTGCTTGTCATGGTGTATGTTTTTTTCTTTTCCTTGCATGCTGCATAAGTAGATTTAATAGTAAGTCTATAATATATATCACTATGATAAGTGTACCATGAAGCCTTGCCTACCTCCTAGGGTGGTAGTGAGTGGATATGTAATGGTTTGCTTAGCTTGTGTTTGCCATCTATGAATAAATTCTCTCTTAAAAATATTGTCGTTCTTATCTTCGTGTTAAGGGTTTAAAAAAAAATTAGTATTAGTATCTATATGATATATGGAGACATATATTCGTAGTCGATAACTGAATTAGTCTATAAACACACTGTAACATTTGTTATGCAAACAAAATAATTGGTGATTATGTGTTCATATATGCAAGATGTATATGTAACCTCTTACCATATGTCTCGACAATTTGTAGGCAAGCATTTTTACATATTAGTAACAATTATTTCATCAATAGATGTTATTCCATTGATGGTCATACATGATTTTGGAGAGAATCGATTGTATCCATAATACGTACAAAAAATTTAATCTAAGATTTTTTTAAAATTTTTTACTGGGTAATGACATATCTAATTTGAATTGTTTTATTTTTGTAAGATTTTTTTGTTTGTTCATTGATCGATTATTCATTAATGAGCATGGATATTGATGTAATTTAATTGACAAAAAAAAGGGGTGTGCATGAGTGTGTCAAGAAATTAAGGGAGTATATAAAATTTCTCTTAGAACATACGAAATAGATTTAGAAAACAATAATTTACATGTCTCTTAATGTTTTCCATCCAAATTTTAAGTCACATGTCATACATTTGAGGGGCAATATTGTCATTATATATTTATTCATATTTAATAATGAAAAAAAAAATTACTTAAGATGAACACTTGTTACAATGTTTTTTTTCGAAACATGTTATAGATTTATATATTTATTATTTTACGTGATATGATATTTTAAAAGATATTAGAAAAATATAAATAAATACATTGAAAATTAAAAATAAATGTGTGTTCTGTGAGAATTACTATTCTACCATTGTGTGTGCCTTAGCCTTTTTAGGTTTCCTGTTAGAGATAGATTCGCATCTTTGTAATAGATTAGGACTCCGAATCATACGGGATTATGGTTATGTAATGCCTATATATATGCATCATTATCAATAATTAAATGGTTACATTTTGTTCCATTACATGATTATTATTCTCGTTTCGTTTCTCCTCCAACAATGTGTATATATATACACACAACACACTATATTTGAATGAGTGGGTATGTTGAATATATAATTCGAAGTATGGTTAAGTATGTAGAAAAAAAATGTAAATAAATAATTTGATTAAAAAATAATCTTCCTTTTAAAGAATATTTTTATTTGTTTTTAAGAAAAATATAAATAGAAAATAACAACATTACCCCTCATGTGTATGACATTTGACACAAAATTGGATAGAAACAGTTAAATTTAACGGATGAGATACAAATCGGCAATTTTTACTAAGTTTAGGAAATAAATTAACTCAAATACAAATTTAGGGTGCAAATTAACAATTTTAGCCAAATTTAAGATGTATTTTGACAATTTTGCCTTTTAAAATTCGATAGAATCAACGCTTGCACATTTGACAGCAATGGTGCTGTATCAAATACACGCTCTGGTTGTTCTTTAAAGGACCAGCTCTGCTTTTATAAAAAGGAAAAAGAAGAGGATGATGAAAAAGACCATATAATAAAACCCGAGGAAAACAACATTTAAAATCCCATCGGCAGGACCTGCATAAAGCAAGGACTTGAAGTATACTAGAATAGGCCTTGCATATTGGAAATGGGAAATTAAGCATACACGAATCTGCAATGTACAGGAGAGAGGACTACCAAATGACACAAAGCTTGAGCTAAATTCCGAGGTACCATTTGAGCAAGAATGCCCAAAGCGCACCAGTGGTTTTACCAAATCAGGCAAACAGATTACATTCAAATCCCCAATGAAAAACGAATCAAAAGAACACTGCACAAAAACCCAAATTCAGCACAACCAAACCAGGAAAAGAATGTAAAAAATCTACTCGCAGTTGCATGATTACAAATGCTGTTGGCGTTCCACCCGTTGAGAGCTGGCCTCTCCTTTATACAGATACGGATACGGATGTTTACTAATCAGTTCTCAGATTTGTGTACTAGTAAGACATCTCCACTGCCTTGAATGGGGCGTCTTGTCTAAAAGCATCAGCAAACCCACTTTCGCCGATAGTCCAAACATGTACCTGAATTATTTTGAGAACATGATAAGAGAACATAAAGGAATAAATTCAATCATGAAAAAAGAGTGCTATAGAAGTCTCTGGGACACAAGGTTTAGATCTGGGAGCTATTATAAGCTGCTGCCTTATCTACTGGAAAGAGCGACATGTACAAATAACTGTGGGGACAAAGATTAGCTAAGAGGTCTATTGCTAAGCACTTTGGATAAAGGTAAGGTGACTGCTACAAGGAGGACCCGGTAGTTAGATTGTAGTTGCCTTTCTAATTATAATCATAAAAATATAAAATTAGGCAAGAAGAAAAAGGTTAAAAGGACTGTGTCAATTATAAGCTGAAATTTATCTCCACTATTGTGTCAAGAACCAGTACTTACTTGCTCCGATGAGCTCTCCTTCTCCAGAAAACAAAGGACTTGACCCACTGCACACAAAAAATTAGTTCTAATTCAGATGATGATCCATGTTACACATATATCAGTTTCCACAAATAAATCCAAAATTACCTTAAAAACTGACATGAACGAGAAGCCAGATTGCTTCTTCACTATAACTCGTCCATCTGGTGACATGTCTTTACACAAGTGTTGGGCTATTTCTTTAAGCAACACCAGTTGAGCTTTATCAGTTCGCATCGAAAGCATTGTTTGCCTCATTGACTCCCTGTCAGCCTCAAGTGCCTGAAGCCTCATATAGAGCTTCATTATGTCTGGATCCTCAGCATGGATAAATGACCCTCTTGGTGTACTTTCATAATTCCCATAGATTCCAGCTCCAGGTTTGGCCTCATTATAACCATTATATGGTGCTCCATTGTGAACAGAGTCAATGGTATAGATTCTGTCACTCATGTCGTCTCCAATTTCTGATGCATTGTCCAACTTCCTCATACTTGAGTAGTCCTCAGGGCGGGAGCCATTCTCTGCCCTCTTGAAGCTGCTGCTATACCTAGGAGATTCAGCAAAGAAATCTGCACTGGTTTCTCTTACATTTGCTGAGTATGGAGTTGAATCATTTGAAACTATCCTGGAATTTCTTGACTGCCTAGGAGAATGGCCAATCACCCCCTTCTCATATATGTGCTTGGAACCTGAAAAATCTCCATCCAACTGATCATCGCTCGGACTCCTCTGCATCTGGTAGAGCCTACTTTCAAGGTTCTTCAAATGATCTCGAGGAGTCTCACCAAATGCATATTTCTCAATATCTGCTACATCATCCTCCTCCAAAGGACCTTGGGTCTCATTTATCTTGCATTTCAAAGGTGGGTATTCAAAAGTGGGAGTAGTGGGGAGATCATACTGGGACTCAACATCCCCCATGCTCTGGTTGCGGCTGAGCACACTGCCGGCACCATCAGCCTCGGCCTCAGTGAGCCCATAACTCATCATCCGATGTTTATAGGCCTGCACTTCACATGTGAGTGCGTGAACTGTCTGCTCTCTCTTATACAACAGATCCTCCAAAGCCACAAGCTCGCGCTGGTCATGTGCCATCTTCTCCTCGACAAACAGCTTGAACTGCCTGGCCTCCATCTGTATCTCAGCCTTCTCCCTCTGCAACCTCAGAATCATCGACATGGCCTCATTTGCAGCTGACGAAGACGCATTCCTCTCCTCATCCAGTTCAGTGTACAAATCTTGTATCGTCTTCTGCTGGCTACCAAGAGCCTCACGCAGCGCATTGCATTCGTGATCCACTTGGACTTTTGCATTGCAAAAGTCTTCCATCCCAGGCACAAAGAATCGGTTCCCCTCCTCATCTAACTCCCCAAATTTCCTCTTCACCGACCGAATCCACGCCCCCGAGGAGCCACTTGTCAGCGTGCAACTACATTCGCAGTTGCAACATTTTGCCACATTCCTCGTGGATGGCGTCAGTGCCTCTGAATCCATACACCCCCACGATTTTTCGCAATCGAAACCCCAGATCTCCGACACAAGACCAGCCTAAAAAACTAGAAAATAAGCCCCATTCAGCATTAAACAAACAATCCTAACCGTCGAGCTCCCCCACCCTCCTCTCTCCTCCCTGCACCCCCGGCCACGAGTTTATTGCTCTTCACAGATCAACAATTCATACTCAAAGCTCCTAATCCAAAATAAAAAATCAACAAAAATAAAAAACTAAACAATCACAAAACTCCGTTTCGGTTTCGAAATCGGAACATCAAATCAAAGCTATCACAAAGCAAACTCATGCCTCTGGTTTCCCCAAGCCTGAGGGAACATGAAAAAAGCTTCATAATCTCCACGATTATAGCCTAATCCACAGAAATAATCACAGAGAGAGAGAGAGAGAGCGGGGGTGTACCTGGAGAGAGAGCTTGAAGAACAAAAACCGTAGGGAAAGACGTGGAGAGCAGGAAGTGGAAGGCGAAATTTTCCCGGAAAAAAGCTGAATCCGGAGAAAATTTAGGATCTGAAGGAAGAAGAAGAAGGAGAAGGGGAGCTGGAACGATCGAAGCGCTCCAAATATAGAAGCCGCGCTTTTGGTTCCCTCCAAAATCCAACTGGAATGGTATTACACCTCTCAGAGAATTAGGGAAACCCTAACATTTTTTTTTCTTCTTTCTTTTTTGTTTGTTGGGTGGTTTGTTATTTTCAAAAAACGGCCACTGCTTCCTTCTCTATTAAATCGTCTCGATTTCCGTGTTGAGGAGAGAGAAAAGTGGAAGAGATCAGAGAGAGAGAGAGAGAGAGAGAGATGGGGTTGGTAACGTTGGTTGGCTACAGAAGTCCAGGGAAGAGAGGCAGCTTCGTCAACTAATTACCGCGTGCTTTATATAGGGAAAATTTTAGCAAGTGTACATGAACACGTGACTTGAAGTTTGATACATCAAGTTTTAAAACTAAAACCTTAGGGCATCCGCACCCGTCAAATAATTTGCTCAATTAAAAGATGGTCTCAGAAGTAAATTTTATTTCAAGCAAATTAATTTTATATTTTTTTCAAACAAATCGATTTTTTTACACACACATTCACAATTTACTTGAGCAATTTAATTTTTTCTTGTTGTGAAATGAATAAATTTTTTTACTGGATATATTTACAACCAATAATAATGTGCCACGTGTCGTTATCAACTCGATATTATCCAAAATTTCTGCTAAGATTTTCGACTAATAGAGAATTGACAGGTGTCATTGCCACGTGTCATTGTCGGTAAAATAATTGGAGCAAATTTCCCGATAAAGATTTTCGACTAATAGAGAATTGACACGTGTCATTGGCATGTGTCAATGTCGGCAAAATACTTGGACCAGATTTTTGATAAGATTTTCGACTAATTTGCTATAAAACGTCTAATATCACTCATTCTATACTCACACAATTGTGAAGAATCCGAGCATATAACTCATCTTTCAATCTAAACACTTAGCAACATTTCTTTATTCATCACTCTAATGAATCCTTTCAGCTTCAACAATTTTTTCAAGCAGAGACAATGTCAACAAGAAGAGGATGACGATATGGAAGCACAACACGATGATGAATCAACACGACCAAGAGGTTCACGTCGCGGTAAAAAAACCGAATAAGCCATGTCAGAGGCTATCTAGGGGACGCAATCTCATGGAAGATTACTTCATCGAACGTCCAATCTTCGATGCTCAAGACTTTCGCCGGAAGTACAGGATGAGCAGAGACCGATTGAACATTATCATGACAGACCTCTGCAACCACGACTTGTCTTGGCATTAAAGAGAAGACGCCACTGGTTTGCTAGGGCTAATTTCCTAACAAAAGACGTCACGGGTCAGCCACATATCAGTGTACTGAAATTACAAGGATGGGAGAATCAACTACCCTAAAATGTATGAAGGAGTTTTGCAGTCAAGTGGTTCATCTCTATGGTCCAAGATACCTCCGCAATCCAACACCAGAAGACCTCACGCGACTACTAGCTAAAGGAGAATGCCGATGGTTTCCAGGTATGATTGGAAGCATCGACTGCATGCACTGGGAGTGGAAGAACTGCCCAACCGCCTATTAAGGGGCATACTTGGGGTGAAAGGGTCGCCCAACGGTTATCCTAGAAGCAGTGGCCTCGTATGATACGTGGATATGACACAGTTTTTTTGGGTGTCCTGGAGCTAAAAATGACATTAATATGCTCCACCTATCGAATGTGTTCTCAGAGATCCTTGCCGGAAGAGGCACAACTGTCGTCTACGAAGTCCACGGACAGAGTTACACCACAGCATATTATCTGGCTGACGGTAATTATACGTCATAGTTGTACATTGCACCACAAATCGGTAATGACCACCATCATATTGCATAACATGATTGTTGAGGAATAGTATGTGGATTATGAGGAAGAAGAAGAAGACTTGCAAAACCCATCGAGGGCTTTCCGGGTTTATGATGGGTCGGTGAATGCACAAGGGAATCGAGTTCTTTTTGAGCCAATCAGTAGAGATGGAGCTAATATACAACGGTTTCACGACCGTGTTGCCGATCTCAAATCCGCTTACATCCATTGAGAGCTTCAGAGAGACTTGGTGAAACACATTTGGAGGGTGGAAACCGGTGAAATACTTTAAATATGTTTTATTGTGTGTTTTCATGATGCTTGTTTTAATTATTAAGCTTGTGTTGAATTTCAGTATGTGTTTTAATTTAATGTGTATTACAATTTCAACTTAATAAATAAATTACGTTTTATTTCTCAAAAATTTAAATTACATTAAATGACGAGCCAAGCCCATATTTATTCATAGTACAATACTATAACTACTATGGAAATAGCACGCGACTTGGGTGATAACAATCCGAATATGTTTCATCGGTAGGTTGATCTTGACTAGCTTCTCCTCATTAAGGATTGCTAATTTCCTCTTAGTAAAATTCCTTTTCGAGATTGGGGTCATAGCCTCCAACTCCATTGTCATGATCCTTGTGTCGTTCTCTTGTTTCTTCAATAGTAACTCGTCTTCCGCCCTTATTTCTTTCCGCTTTTGAATGTCTATGTACTCCGCATAATAATTAAGCTCAATTTCATTATGGGCTAGCCTCTTGGTATGTCATGATGCTTGGTCACTTGCAATGGTATGTAAAACCTCCACTCGTTGCTCAATTGGTGTCTCATTCAATTGGTCGTCATCCAAATTGATGGTTGGAGATGATTCAGTTGCGGAAGGAGTACCATGGTAACTACTTGCATATGGAGATGGAGTAGTAGGTATCATCGCAACGAAAGATGAATGATCTTTAACTACTTCCCAACATTCAAAGTGTGTAAACTTTTTCTCTTTGGCATTATAGTAACATGATTGAGCTTATCGTTCCTAATAAAAAACTTATATTAGGTACATATTTAATTACATAATTAAACAAATTGGATAAAAAAAATAATGTAAACGAATTAGATATATTAAAACAAATAATGTAAACAATACTACATATTTAAATAAATTAGATAAAACAAATAATGTAAACAAATTATATATATTATAACAAATAATGTAAACAATGCTACATATTTAAACAAATTAGATATAAATTACATAATTTAATTTATATAATCAAATAAAAATTAAAATATATGATAAAACAATGTAAACTTACTTCGTCCATTAGCGAAGTACCGCTAGCTATATGTTGTCGTGACACCGCCAAACATTCGTCCCACTTTTACAAGAGTAGCTTGAACTTGTTGTAGTGAGAAGCGAGCGCAATTCGGGTCATCGGCTCCTTCGGAGGTTTCTCACCCGGTGCTAGCACCCTATTTTGCATATAATCGGCATGAAGTGTCTCCCACAATTTGTCCCTCTTTTGTTTGTTACCGTCATATTCATCAATGATATGACGGACAAAAGAGATGCACATTTGTAAATTTTCGGAAGGAAGCCAATAGGTGCCCATTATTTTGGTAAAAAATGCTAAACGAAATGTAGAAAGGAGATGGAGGAAGATGTGAAATTTGTTGTGCACAAATCGGTGTGAGTTTATCGCTAGCACCCAATTTTGCATATAATCGGCATGAATTGTCTCCCACAATTTGTCCCTCTTTTGTCTGTTACCGTTATATTCATCAATGATATGACGGACAAAAGATATGCACATTTGTAAATCTTCGGAAGGAAACCAATAGGTGCCCATTATTTTGGATAAAAATGCTAAACGAAATGTAGAGAGGAGATGGAGGAAGATGTGAAATATGTTATGCACAAATCGGTGTGAGTTGATCAAATATTATAGTATTTATAGGCAAATGTTTGGGAGAGTTTTGAAATTTTTGGGATTTTTTAAACTATTTTTTGAGTTTATATCCGTTCTGATCAAATAGTAATCGTTGCATATTAATTCTGACCGTTTGATCGAAATTTCTGATTCAAAATGGAAGGCCCAGATCTATTAAACCGTTGGCCCATTCGGTAAGCCACGTGTCAGCCATTCATTGGCTTGTTAATTTTTTTAAAATCTTTTACTGGCGAACAGAAAAAAAAAATTAACCCGCGCCTGATGTCACTCACGTGTTGTGGGCTTCGCCAGGCGATCGAGCGGAGAGGCAAGAAAACCGTTCTAGTTGACTGGGCGAACACCTCTCATCCGGTGCGAGATCAAAAATCAATTTGCTCGAGGAAACCTCCCGGTCCCCGTCGGTGCTCGAGCACCATCTCTTCTTTTGTTCGCCGGTACGGGTGCTCTTAGTGCCTAATAAATATACACCACGTCATTGAGACCGTTAATTTAGGGGCATGTGTCAAAATTTAAAGGGTAATTTGGTCTCTTAAGCTCTGTGGGGAACCAGATCGCGCAATTTCTCACCTTGCTAGCTTGCAGGTTGCAGCTTGGAAGCAGCACTAGTGTACCACCAAGCTTTTATCATCACTTCCCCAGCCCAAATTTGAAGGATTCCGAATCCTCCAAATTACAAAAGCCTCCAATCACTTGACCACCCCATTAACGCCGGAGACCAATATATCAGAATTTTTTGAGGATTTTTTGCACAATGAAGAAGAATAAGACTGAGAATGAGCCCAGATAAAGGTGAGATTTTGGTCTAAATGAGTTTAGTTCCTCATCAATTTTGTAATGCAGATTCTTGTGGGTTTTTTTTATTTATTACTGGAGATTGAAAGGAAAAGAAAGCTGCTGCATCAGTTGGTTGGTTTCTGATAGCGTGAGATATGATACTCTGCTCTATGGTCTCTGTGATATCTCATAGGCTTTTCTCTTTTTGGATTGAATCAGTAAGTACAATAGTTCTAGAATTTTAAGGTATTGAGGATTCACGAAACTTATTCGGTACACGGGTCATCGTGACCGTTGAAACTGCTGCGTGGACAAAAAGCAGTAGATTGTTGTTTTACTTTTTTATAAACCCCAGTCGACGGCGTTAATAAAAGAAAAAGATAAAACGAGATTATATCTATTCTGGGAATCTGAATTGAAGAGAAAAGGAGTTGGTTAGGTTAGATTCATCCTTTCGCAGCCGAGGCCAGATTAAATGCAGTGAATTGAACTCGGTGGAGAGGCGTAGCCGTCGGACGGTGAAGGTGACTTTCGCGACTGTGATCTGGGTTCAGAACTTGAGATCCAATCGATTTGCAAGCAGATCCAAGTCGCACTCCCAACGAAACACTTTCTTGCTTTTGGGGGGGGGGAGAGAGAGAGAGAGAGAGAGAGAGAGAGAGAGACACTCGGCAATTCGATCTTCACCGGCCACATCTTCGATGGCGAGGAGAAAGCGCGGCCGGATCGTCGGGTGAGGGTTATGTTATTGCGTTGCGACGCTTTTGATTTACGACACAGTTTCGTCTGCGGTGAGATCCGATAAGGAAATGAGGGAGAGGTTCTACGGCACTATGGTGAACTCCTCCGCCCCGGAGAGCAACGACGGCACCATCGCCAACATGTTCGATCGGGTTTTGGAGAAAGAGTTCTCCGGCAACGATCAGCCCGAAGGTTACTTCTTCTTCTTTTTCAGCTCTAGCTTTACATTATCTAATTTTGTAGCTTCAGCTTTGAATTTGAAATTGAGAATCTGAATTTGATTGAGTTTAGGTTAGGCAAGTTAAGTGAGGCTGTGGCTGAAGAACTAAGCAGTTTTGTTTTGCTTAAATGTAGCTTTAGTGATTTAGGTTTCGGAATTATGTGGTTTCTTAGCTAACTGTTGCTTTTGCTTTCGATGTTTTTAGGATCTGTTAAAAGCAGCTTTCACAGTAGTGTGGCTGATCAACAATTAAGTTTTGATTACTTTAAATTTGGTTTTATGTAGCGTTATCTGAATTTTGAACATATTTATTATTACTTTTATTCGGTGATTGTTTCAGGCGGTATTAGAGAGTGTAGCTAAGATCACTCATGAGAAGGGAAATAAGAATGATACTCAGGAGAATAAGTACGTTGATGTTATAGTGGTCTAAGTTGATTGTGTTGTGACAAGAGGTTAAATTTATTACAGAATGAGATAGGAGTTTTCATCGCTCTGGATTTGTAGTAATATATTCTGATTATTTTGTTTCGGTGTCAGCGGCACAAATCTTATCGGTTCCAAGGTGTTTTTTCTCTGGAGAGTGAAGACTGAGGAAACAACAACCCTGATTGACAAAAAGGTAGCATGTCTATTGGCTGTGTTTATAAATCTTTTCTTACGAAATTCTTAAGATTTTCCTATCCAGCGCCTGAGTTGGGTTTTCCACCTATCCCCAATATTGGAATATTGAAAGTTGTATCAAATCTTAGTTGAAATTCAGCACATAATGCATTTGTTTCATATTTTGATTGTCGAGAACAGGCTTGCCTAGCTATGGCGAAACCGATCCGGGGCGAAGCATTGAGACGTACCTGCATTTCCACAACAAGAATCCAAAGCAGACCACTGCCATTGGGAATCTCAACGTTCAAGGATATGGTGGTAACAAGGAGACCGGTGATACCAAAAGGATACTGAAAACACAATACCAGGGATATGGTGAAGGTATGGACCGAGATAGAAAAGAGGAATCTGGACCGGTAAGCGAATAATTTCTTAATAAATCATATATATGATGTTCATATACTCATACACAATAGGTTGTCATTCCCAGTAATTGATGATAATATGGGTTGGCTAATGTATACCGTGTACAGGATGGTGAAAAATGGAATGAAATGCCAAACTGCAGTTGATATAAAAGATCATGTCCTGGTCATGGAATTCATGGGCATATATTACTTACTTCATGAGCAAGTATTGTTATCGGTGCAGCATGTGCTACTTGAGTCAGTTGTCAACCACTCCACCTTTGTCTTGTAATTAACCTCTTCCTTTCCTGTAGTTCTTTCTATTTTGAGACAGTAAAGATCGATAAGAGTGACCTTGATTGCTGTGTTCTATTGCAGGGAAGGCAGGTTGGCCAGCACCTCGTCTCAAGGATGCTGCACTGTCATTAGAAGCTACAAAAAGGATGTAGTAAGGTGTGTTCTTAATTGAAAACTTATTACCCTTATTTTATGAACAATAATCTCATGAAATACTGTATCATGGTCTGTCACAAATACAGTATAAGCTCATGCTCTGTCAAAAACCAATCAAGAATTGCATTTCCCTTATTTCATCATGGTCTTTGTTTGGAGCACCCTAGCAGTCTGGCGCTGCCTCACTGAATTCAATTCATACATAAAAAAAAAAAATACAGCAATAATCTTGATGTTCATGGTGTCATAAATATATGTACATGTGTGTCTGCAGATTAGATGAGTCTGGTGATCATGTGCAGAGTGGCAGAGGAAGCAGAAACAATTGGGGCCGCAGTGAACTGGTACTGCCAATGAATCATGAACCACATTTTCGGTCCATTTCTGTTTTATGTTATTGAGTGATTTGACTTGTAGTCAAGTTTGTAAGTTTCAATTAATCTCTGTTGGAGCAGGTTATAGAAATTTAGAATGGATTTTTGTCGTAAGCGTGTTAGAGAGGAACAGGAGGAGGAAGAAAATATAGAGAAAATGAAAGCGTTTCTGGTTACAAATATTAAATTTAGTTGGTCGTGAGTTGGCGATGAGGCCAATAGAAATCAATAAAGATGACGTTAAATTCTAACTATGGATATATTTGTTGACTATCGAAGGTATCAAGCTCAACAAGCGCATAAAGAACAAACGGAGCTGCCAAATGTGTGATAGTAAATCAAATGTGTCATAGCTTTACTACGATGTTAAATTTTATCTATGAATTCAATTGTTGAGTTCTTCAAATTTATGATGTTTTTAATGACTTTTCCTTCATAAAAAAAATTCATTTTAATGGGAGTTTAGAAAGTGCTGTAAGTGAGGCACAAAATTTTCTTGATGCACGGTCTATTTGGTAAAAAATAATTAATTAATAGAGCAAATAAAAAAAGCCATTATCAAGAGAAAATAAATGTTACAAAATCCCATGATTAAATCCCTTTCTTAAAAAAAAAAACCTATTAAGTTATTTTATATATTTACAAACTAATTATACTATCGAAATAAAATTTAGAAAAATCAACCATAAGAAATCGTCGTCATAGTTTACTATAGGCGTGGTAGAAAATATATTAGTTTTCGCTAACATATGGGTCTCGATTCACATGATTACTTTTTATTTCTCATTTCTTCCTAAAGGCAGTTGTATTACCTGAATGTAACTACCCAAAAAAATTTAACATGGAGTAGATAGAGCTTGTCAATGAGAGTGCGTAGTAATTTTCAGAGACTTTTTAGACACTAGAGCAATTTTTAAAGTCTTTTTAAAATTCTGAAATAATTTAACTATCCACAATTTTTAGGGCTTCTTATAAAAATACTCACATTTCAATTAAGTAATTAGAAAAAAATCAAATTAGATTTTAAAATTATAAAAAAGTCATTTCTTAAAAATGCTTAAACCGTACCCCATTGTTTTCAATTCAATTTACAAAAAAATTGCCACTGCCAATAACAGATATCGAAAAAAAATATCAGATCTCATTCTTTGATTTGCTAAATCTGCGACAGAGAAGAAGCAATTAGAGCCCGGATTGTCAAATCGGCCAGCACGACGCTCAACTGACCGACACTCCTGGCCCCGTTCAATCGTCGTCGACACCATGCTCTCTGTGGTGGAACGCAACCGCAAGACCAAAGATGACGCCACCGACTTCACCAAGCTCCTCAGCTTCGTCTCCATCAGCGTCATCATACCCAGCCAAGTAGAGCTTTGTCTCACCACTCCAATTATCTATATGGATTCGTTTTAGGAAAAGAGCTCCGGTGGAAGAAAAATGAAGTTTAAAAACATGGTGAAGAGCTTTAGAGTTAACTCAGTCCACCCAGATCTGCAATTCGCGAAGGCGCTGACAACTACGACACGGCTAGCGCGCTCCTCCACCTCCGCCGCGATCCCTCCGGAATTCATAGGGTTCTCATTATTCAAAGTTTGAGTCTGAGTAGTAGACACTTTGAAAGTTGTCTTGATGACTTGAAACCATCAGATCATTACTAAAGAGCTCCTGCTGCTGCTGATCAAGATAATAAGAAGGAACGCCAAGATTGTTTTGCAATTGGCTGAAGATGGAACTAGGGCTGGGTTGAACAATATTCATAGGGTCATAAGCTCCTTCACTTTTAAATATGTAATGATCACTAGGGATCAGTAGCTCGTTGTCAAGGAGTTGTGACAGAGGTATTGGTTGTGATAGTGGTTGTGACAGGTAGTGTGATAGAGGTTATGATAGGTAGTGTGACAAGGGTTATGACTTGAACAATGCGTGTGACAGTGGTTGTGACAGTATGTGTGGCAGTGGATGTGCAATTAGTGTAATAGGTAGTGCGATAGTGGTTGTGACAGGTAGTGTGACAGAGGTTGTGATAGTGGGTGCGCCAGTTAGTGTGACAAGTTATGTGACAGTGAGTGTGATAGCAGTTGTGCGAAACTTATTCAGTACACGGGCCGTGTTGATACACGGGTGATCCTAACCGTTTGTTTCAACACGTGGAGCTAATTTCCGATCGTTTGAGATCAGAATCGAATTGGCAAAAAACTCGCGAGTGAGGTCTAATAGATGAGGAATAGATATAGGAATTTTAATCTATGTCTCGGCCACAACAAATTCTCCATCTTGTTATATCTTCGCAGCTTTCAGATCTGATGTAGTTCATGGTCTGCTCGGCATGGTGTTAGTACATCACTGGTGTTAGTCATTCAGTAAACCCTTGTGTTTTCTACTCCACGGTGGTGTTTGAAGCTAGTTCTGAAAAATGGTAAATAATGACAGATCTCTAAGTTTGATTGGCGGAGCTGGGGCGAGGATCTCGTCGGCGGCGGCGCTGGAGAGGAGGACGGCTAGGTGGATGAGAAGGGTTGGAGAACAAAGGTGGGTAGATCTGTAAATTTTCCGTTGTCGTCTTACTTGGTTCCATCTAAAATCAGATGATACAAATAAAGGTGGATAATAGGATTTTCGGTGGAGACATGAATGTCTGGATCTGAGAACCAATATAACAATGAGAGCAATGAGAGGTTGCAGTCATTGATCTCGAAGGGCTTTTCGGTTCAACCAGAGATTGTTGCAAAAAGTTGTTCCATTTTATATGGAAGACAGAGATCATGCAATCATCTATGATAAAACCCAATAACAAGCCACAATTTCATGCATGGCGCGTGAGAGTGCAACGACCCCGTGTATATACATAGGCCGTGCACGGAATAAGCTCTCGCAGTTGTGATAGTTAGTGTAAGAGGTAGTGTGATAGTGTCTCTGACAGTGGTTGTCACAGTAGGTGTGACATGCCGAGAGGAAATGTGGAAATAAGCGAAAATTTGTTAAAATTCAATTGAGATTGGTATAAGTATGCTCAGAATAAAGAGAATAACTAGAATTATGGAACCTTGAGCTTCGGTTTCGCCAGAATTACTTGAAGCATCACCATCGATGGCGGCAACTCTTTGCGATGGTTATTGCGCCTTGTACGATTCATCGATTTGGAGTGGGTAGTATATCAAATGAAAGAGAGGAGCGAGATCTTTCTAACGATACCAATTTCATCAAAATATATTCCCGGATGGGAAACTTATGGCTGAAATTAAAAAAAGAATGAAAAAAAGAAGAAAAAGAGTGAGAAATGGCAAAACAGTCCAGAAAATATTTTTAAAGTGACATTTTTCTAATTTTGTTGATTTTTTCAAATTTCCACTTAAATGTGATGATTTTTTATAATTAATTCATAAATAGTGACTTTTTTCTAATATAAGTTGGGAGATTGTATCTTTTTATAATTTTCCCCAATTTTTAAACGATATGTGTCCTAAAGAATAACCAAAATCATATCTAGAAAAAAAATAAGATATAAAATTCTAAATTTAAATTTAGAAAATATAATAATTCAAAACAAAAATTACTCAACCCTAAACTTCAAACTATAAATCCGACGCACTAAACTCTAATCACCAAACGCAATAAATATAAACTAAAAACAATACCCAAACTCAAGCCCAAAGCTCCAACTCATCATTCATCATCCAAATCTAATATCCTAACTAATTTAAACATACTACATTAGTGGACACTTTATTGATCACGAGCTTAACTCCAATGTCTAGTTGTCATCATCACATATAACAACTCATGTGGAAAAAATTTCATCCGATTTAGGTATTGTTTGACCGTCGTAAGTGAAGTCAACTAAAAAATATGCTGATTTACCAAACAGAAAATCAATCTCGAGTATTATGTGGTTGGGGAAATATAAAATCTGTTTGGTCATCGGCTTCCGGTGATTGCTCCACCCATAGAGCATATTAGTAGTTTTTTCGGTTGACCCGAATTATGGACGGTCAAACCAGCTCGAAATATGATGAAATTTTTACCACGCACGTAATTATATGTACCGATGACATCGGGTAGTGGCGATTGGGTAAGAGACATTTTTCCATATATTTGCTTCATAATGCTACATGTCTATTTAAACCTAGTAAAAATGTTCTACAACATTAGTGGACACTTTGTTGATCACTAATTTAAGTTCAACATATGGAAAATCGACACCACCCGATGTGATCGTCATATATAATAAAACACATGGTAAAAATATCATTTGATTTGGATGTCGCTGGACCGTCCAATGCATCGATCAATGGTAACATCAGGTTAATATCCATATTTGACAGCATTTGACCGCGACTTCCACTTTAGGGGTTCCGCTAGGCGAACATGATGCAACTCTAGCCCCCTGTTTATAAAATTCATTGAACATATACGGTGTTAATTACATATATACAATATTAATGATCAGAAATCCAATATTTTATTCTTAATACAACTCTTAAAATGAAATAATTCATTTTTTTGTGATGAAAAGAAAAAACGAATCCATTAATTAAATTAAATTGAACCTAAACTCTAAACCCTTAAACCCTAAAAACATTATAAAAAATGGACAAATCGGTTACACAAGAATGTAATATGCATCAAATATGAGGTCTAAATATAGGCATTACATTGAGTATCTCGTTAAATAAGAGATTATATATCATTCCGTATCTAGACTAACATATACTAATCTAGACAAGATACACCGAAAGATTCCGGAAAGTAATTCTCCTACAACACTCCTCCTTGTATCGCGATTCTAATGTGTCATGGTGCAATACTGTTGCATTGGTAAAAACCTTGCCAAGCAAAACAAAAACGTATTGGGTAAAATAAAAAGCTTGGTCGAAGGAAAAAAGAGCACAACGAATCAACTGCAGTTGAAGATAACATGTGGTATAGACTCTACCTAAAGTCTGCAAAACAACTCTCATGATCGGTAACTCAATCTTGAAGTTTAGATAGATAGTGTATACGGTCGCTATTCACATTCTTCAAAAGTAGCAATCGGTCATGATTTAAATATCAAAGCTCATCAAATATTTTTAAATCAAACATGTACACACTTAAAACAAAAGAAAGGGAATTGCATAACAACTCAAAACAAGAGTTTGCAATAAAAAACAGATTCATGCGTAGTATGACCTTCACACACTTAATCAGTCATAACTTCTTCGATACAAGAGAAATTGATGAACCATAAACATTTCTGGAAAATAGACACATGTGGCTCTCTGGTTATATTTGTTCACAACCTAGTTTGTTCTGAGCTGATTACAAATCTTTGTCGAAGTTGACTCAGCTGCAGGTTCCGGACAGATCCGTCATATTTTACTACTAAAACAGCTATGACTTACACAATATAATAGATATGGTCAAATGGTTGATGTCCCTGGAAAGTATACACATGGAAATTTCCAATGGTACAAAATCCACCATTTTCTAACAAGTGAGCTGCCATATAGGTCCCGTGGAAGTTGACCTACGAATCTGGGTAGATTCTGACATCGCTTCATTAAAGTGTCTTTTGTGTTGGGATATAGTATTTAATGTCATAACATGCTGTGATCAAGCATCGACATATGTGTGGACACACTCAGCTATCATCTTGGTCTTACGAGTTTAAACCGAATGAGGTGTCGAGTCAAATATATTATAAGAAGTACATGCATACACATATGGTACTTAAATAGAGAGTTTCATTTCCTAAGACTTATCATCGCTTAAATGGCATAAACACATCTTTTATGACTTCAATTGATTCACGGAATACTTGTAGGCATTAGTTTAACATCCTTACTGCCTTTAACCAACTGATAAATAACTTCATCAATAACGGTCATCACTCTCAAGACCTAGTATTCTCAAGATATTTTCATTCTAAGTACAGCTGCATGCAATATTGCATATCCCCAGACAGTTATGGGTAAATTACTTACGCGTAACGAAGACCCTACCTATAAGCTTTAACTGCTTAATTGTCGCCTCTGCTCATCCATTCATGCCGAATGAACATGGGGTTATGGGGATGTCCAATCCGACTATGTAATAAAAAGTCTTCGAAGTGAATTGTCCTGCATTGTGAGGTTGGTGAGCCCTGCGTTTTAAGCAAGAAGCTTCAGATTGCAGCATTTAGCTCTTAGTTCATCAAGAGTTCATCATACTTCATTTTAATATCCCTACCTTAATCAAGTTATCGCACTCCGTGGTCTGGAGGCACTTGAACTAGGTTAAAACCAATCCATTCAGATTCTTTATCTACATCTCTTAACTCGGTCCCAATAGAGATGATTTGTGACCACAAGCTGCAAATTCAATTGTTTTGGAAACCACCTAACTGACAAGGTATTATGAGAACAAGCCGTCTCATAGATTCCAGGGCATTTTGCTAGAGAGTTTGCGCTATAAGGTGAGTCTAAAATATTTTCGTTTTCACTACGCCTAACAAAGGTATAACAGATAGGATTTACATGTGAGGTGTTAGCATTACCTGACCAGTGACCTATCTCTTTGTTAAAACTGGCTCCTACGGCTTTCCGACAGGCTGTGGCGGCGACATAGGTCAATCATCACCATCAATTCCTGTAGGATAGCACTTTCCATGTAGGCCAATTTACAATGTTAGAATTTTGCTTCAACATAGTATGTATGATTCGACAATAAACTCATTCAACATCTTCATTTTTCAAGATCTCTCCTTTGGATTAATATTGACATTGAGGCGTCCCCCAATGATAACCATCATCCAAGAAAACAAACGAGTGGGTATCATTGATCATAGATCAATTTGTGCCATAACTCGCAATCAGCAAGTATTATCGAACCAAGTGGTATGTCTACACTTTCGTAAGAGCCACGGCCTAGTGACACCGTCTACCACATTTGTGGAGTCACCACGTCACCAAAAAATAGTGACTACATGTCCATTTGTCGGACATCAATCCTTACAGGCATAGTTGTAGCATTTATCTCTAATCTCGTCACTTCCATTTGTAGGACCTATTAGGAACATGATGAGGAACAGTGGGAGAAACCACGACAAAACCAAGTTGTTTGAACTAGAACAAACTTGTTCTTCTCTCCCCCTAACGACGGGGAGACTAGCTCATCAAAAGTGACTTAACGAGATCGCATGTTAAGGTCTTTATATAAGCAGACATTGTTACGACCCCAATATTTTAGTTTCGTAAAATAGTATTATCGTCCGGATTTTTGGTACGTTCATAACCGAAATACGATTTTAATATTTTGGAGTTCGGATATCCTCGTAAAAGTGTTTTGTCAGAGAAACGCCCCTTTAGGAAATTTACTATTCACGATGGAGTTTTTATTTATTGGGAAGGGTAAGTTTCTATTTTTGGTAAGTTTCCCCCGAGCCGACCTCCCCCGACCCCGTTATTGTAGCAGTGACGGTACTTCGCCGTCCGACCACTCCAGGCCGCCGCACGGGTACCATTCGGAAGCTTGGAGGAAACCCTTCCGTTCTGGGTTGTTGACCGGCTTGTCCTGCCGCCGTGAGGGAGCGGTGCCGCCTAGAAGTTCCGCTTGCCGATCGGTCCTCTCGCCGGAACTCCCTCCTCCGGCCACCATAGGCCGGGATGCTTGGTGCGTTTTGAAGACCTCGTTCCATGCTTCAATCTCACCGAAGGAATTGAACCAATTCGAAGGGTAAGTGATCGAATTGACGAATTGAATTTCTAGGGTTCTTGAATTGGGGGTTTTTGATTTCTGTTTAATTGGACGGTTTAGAGTTGAAATTGGTTGTTTATGTGAACTAGAAAGTTGTTATGAATGTTAATTGGATTGTGATGGTGAATTTTGGTAGCCATTGGTGGTGGTCGGATTTTGGCCGGCTGGCCGCCACTTACAACGGCGCTAGGGGCAGCTTCCGCCGTGCCGGAGAGTTTTTGATGGCGTTTTTAAGCCTTGTGATGGTTGAGGATGTTGTAGTAATATTTGTGGAATTTTTGGAGGAGTTGTGGGATAGTTTGGGCGACTATTGCCCGTATTTTATCCTAAATTAGGTTGTGGTTTAACCCGTGAATTGGGGAACTCGCAGAATTAGGATGTTAGAATATTGTGGGAAGTGTACGGAGGTTGTTAGTGGAGTTGAGGAATTTTTGGTGGAGGAGATAACGGTTTTGGGCGAGTGAGAGTTGTTGTTTTTCGTTTATTAAATTTTACCGGGTTGCGGTAATTAATTCTTTATGTCTATGCAACATGAGGTGGGGAGACTCGAGTTGAGGAAACATCAGACCGACCCTCGGCGTAGCTCGGTTACTGTGAGTGGACTTTTATTTTAAATTAAATGCATGCATAAATATTTATTTAAGAGATTTTGGCGCTATATGAATTTAATTGCTTTCCTAGTTTATTTGAAATGATATTTCCATTTATTTGTCTTGGAAATATATATGATTTATATATATTTATAACGTCTTATTTGATTTAATCAGAAATTGTTTATAATTTGAGATTTATATGTACGGTGGGGAACCGTACTCGTTCTATCTATTCTTAATCCGGTATTCTCTCCTTTAATTATTTAAAGGGTGCACGATCAACGGATAAGAATGATTTTCTATCTTATTTCGGTATCCTCTCCTTCAATTATACAAAGGGGGCACGATCAACGAAATCGTATGCATTCTTTCCGGTATCCTCTCCTTTAGGCTTATAAAGGAGGTATGATCAACAGATAAGAATGTTGTCTATTTTCGGTGATTTCACTCATTTATTATCTTGCGACTAGCGGGGCTAGTGCACTTATTTATTTTTTCTGAGGCCATACCTTGAGATGATTATACTAGCATATGAGTTGAATATTCCGCCTGAGAGGCGATGCCGCCCGGGGATGCGAGGTTATTTAGCCGGCACTGACATGACAACTCAATACCCTCTCCGTGAACGTGACGTGACGATATTGAGCTTTTGATATTTGATACATATATATATATATATATATATATATATATATATTCTTGCATGAGGGGCATATGGTATGACATTCCTGATTTCCTATTGACTAGCGGGGCTAGTCTATCCCTTTATTGGTATTTATGATCCTGTTTGACTAGTGGGGCTAATCCATTTTCCGATTTAATTCTCAGTGATATTATTTGACTAACGGGACTAGTCGGTTTTCTAGTAGTATTCTCAAGGAGAATATTTGACTAGCGGGGTCTATTCCGATTTTTATGAGAATAATTATATTTTTATTTATGAAAGTCTTTTAATATAACGTGCATGTATTGAGTTCGGGTTATTAAAAGAAAAATGGGGAAGTATATATATATATATATATATATATATATATATATATATATCATTATTATTTATTGATACTTGATTTTGTCCACTAACTCTAACATTTTAAATGCTTTCCCCTGGGCTTTTCGTTTTAAATGCCCAGTTCGTAGGCTTACAGACGTTCTGTAGCTACCGTGAGGTAGCGTTCCCTTCCGCTGACTGTCAGACTGTAGGTTACCTGTTTAGCCTACAAGTCGTCTGATTTCTTTTATGCCGTTTGGTTGTTCTGATACTCTGAATTTATGTGGATGATTTTCTGATGTTTAAGAGGTTGGATTTAAGTTGTATAAATAAGTTGAATTAATTGTTGTGGAAGTTGAATATGGTTGGTTATTGTTAGAAGTGAAATTTTCTTGCAGGTTGTGTTGGCTATTTATAAGGGAGGCTGTGCCGAAATTTTTCTGGATATGCCCCTTTGTCAGTAGTCCCCCCACGACTTATCCTAGATATTAGGTTAATATTTGGGGTGGGTCGTGTCAGACATAGATGGAATTTCATGTATTATTCAAAGAAAAAATTCAACATCAAATAATCCATCATTATGCGCTTGTGGAGGTGCAATTTGACACATAAAATATGTGGACGATAAACCGTTAACATAATCCGTTAACAAACATGCATATTGTTAGACTTGAAACACTAACATGTGAATCATTACAACTATAACGTCAATGATGGTGGTATAGATGGATACCGTAAAACAAGATACGCTATATAGCTTATGCTTCGAATTGTTGGTTCGTTGGAAGCCTAGGCACATCAACGACTACTACCGAACCTCTGTTTTACACTTCCGTGAATGGTTCACTAACTTTCTGAACCCCGAATGCTACAAAATTTTAATAGCAAGTAAAAATTGGTGTTAGGAATCTAATGCCACTGGCCTCACTACCAGAACAAGTCGGAAAGATACCGAACCGGCCGAAATACTCACCAGAGGTCAGTGACCAATTGTGTCGAGCGGTTCACCATGTTTCAGGTCTCCAAATGGGCTCCTATTTTGTGAGAATGTAGCCTTGAATGTTAGGAATCAGTGGCCACAAGTAACACGACAATAGCCCACCTAAAAGTAGGTGAACCGGTCCTCACAATGATAAATCCTGAAATTTTAGGCTTTTTCAACTTTTGTCATTGTTTTGGGTGCTCCATAACATTTAAGTGTTATGGTTTGAGTTTAACCATGATATATGTATCACCATAATATATTGTATCCTCAAAATGAATCATGATAAGCTGATCTTGGCTTCCATCTTATGTCTCATTCTCTTTAGCGTAGGAGGGTGTATGTCACTCCTAAATTTTGCTAAAGAATAGGCTTAGAGATTGACATAGTCAATGAAGGATCATATAGGAGGCTTATGCACTTGTTAACGCATAGATTACATCTCCATTACTTTGGAGGAATATTATTGATCCGTATAACATCTTTGCTAAAAAAATAGCATAAACGAGTCATCAATTCATTATTTTGAATCATAGTATCGTGAAATAGTACAATTCACACGATTTCGACTCATGAGATACGCTACATCATTAAAAGCGATACATAAGAACTCTTTCACAATGAGTTTGTATGTGATAAATAATGTTGGCACAAAGATTATCTTCAAGTAGCTTAGCGTCTCACCAATTTATATATATGGAATTGTTGTGAATTCATCAACGTAGACAATTACTATGACAACAAATATTTCATAGGTTCAAATGCTCTCTTGATGAATAAAAGCATGTGACTTGAATCATAACGCCATAAGGTATATAAACTTGAGCACTAAACCACTCTTTGATTCTTTTATGATGATCTAGTCATCGTAGTCACAATGGATTAAAAACTAAATCCATTAATAACTTTCTTTTAGCTATGCACTCAACGTCTCTTTAAAATATTCATAAATAAGAATATAGAGACAAGTAGTCTTATGTTAAGACATATAAATATCACAATATAAAGCTGGCAAAGTGCACTAAAGTATTCCCGAATGGCCGCCTAATGTTACTTAACGGTTTTGGGACCCTTAAACATTATACACGAGTGATTTTGACTTGCAAATAGCATGCATATACATCATAGATCCAAATACAAGGATCAGTGTTACCTAGGCATACCTAAAAAGGGTTGCCGTTGTCAAAAATTAAAGCCGAAAAGGCTTGGAATTCGTGAATAGATTGTGTAGGGGAGGCTGTAGAGGCCGTGCGGGGGGGGGGGGGGGGGGGGGCTACGGGGGGCTTTACAGGGGTTGCAAGATGCCTAGGGGGCCGAGACAAGAGCGTGGCCAATTTTTGATACCATTTGGGGTAAAACTGGGCGGTGGACAGAACATCTTGGCGATACTGCCAAGGACGTAACTTGCAAACCTGTTATAGTTTGCCACTCTCCTAATCTTGTACGAGCGTTAGTTCAATTTGAACTTTGTAAAAACATCACCATATTTTGAACCGGTGGAATATAGAGTGCATTACATGGTGTGTAACACTACAAATCATCACAAAACAAGGTGGAACCATGTTATAACAAGACATAAATCAAGGCTTAAAGATCATGTAAGCCTTACAAATGCCGCAATTAAAATTGTGGGCTTATATAGGTAGTGTCATGTAGTATGTAATGCGTTACATTGCATTAACATATTTGTTTTGGTAATGAAACCATAAATGCATCGACACATTCTAGTATGTTCGTTTACTTGAACTACATGATGAGAATTTTATAGCCAATAATTGGATTGAGATTTTGACCATGAAATCAATTCAAAGTGTAACGACTAAGTAAATATAGTCACACTTGTGCGGTGAATACATTCACAAAAAACTTGGGAAAATACACGGATTTGTAGTCATTCAGACTATTAACCGAAGCATTTATGCTTCATTATTTTCATTTTGTAACCGCAATGTTTAATTGCTTTAAAAATCAGTAATTGTGAGAAGATATTCTCATGTTCTTCCATATAATGACTGTTTTGTTTCAAGAACTTCTCATATCTAACTCTTGTATATTTTGACCATATTGTTTATGTCTTTAAATGAAATGATGTTGCACCAAAGAAAATTAATCCAGACTAGGTGCATAAACACACCTAACATGAAAATACCAAATTTCAGGTGCATGTTGCGGTGAACAAGAGGGAATATTTATTATGTATCAATGTACAATACAACTTCCAAGTACTGAATTGGAGGTCAAGTCCCAAATTATGGAAACTCAATTCAATAAACAGTGACAAATTCCGTCACAATGGTATAAGTGACAATTTTCATCACAAATCAATGTTATAAGCGACAATTTTCATCGCAAATCGATGTTTGTCCCTTTTTTTTTTCAAACATGTAGCCACACACAACGGGTACAAATGGTAACACCGGCACTCCCAGCCGCTCCTAACACTCGGTACCAGGGGAATCATATCCTTTATACCACCCGAGAAGCGAAAGAATCCGGTTGGAAAGAAAAGAGATGTTGATAGTCCCCGATGAAAGACAAAATTCAAAGGAATTTAAATTACATGAAAGCAGCAACGTTAATTAAAACATACTTGTTTGTTTTCCAAATAAACAACATACATGTGTTGCTCTTGCTTGATTTCCACGATCAAACTTGATTCCATATTTCCACGGATATACGGCGAAGTAACTCTCACTATTGCATTTTGTATCATTGCGCGATTAATTTCATGGAAAAAAAATATAGTTAGTTACATAAACCATATATAAAATCAATAAATGAAAATCAATTTAGTGAAGTAAATATTTTGTTTTACCCGTGAAGGCAAAACTATTTTTTACCTGGGGGCAAATTACCATGCCCCTATTTTTACCAATTAATCGAGAGGTAAACTCTCAAATCCGAGTCGGGTCAGACCTTGAATCCGGGTCACCCTAGGCTGGTCTTGCAGCGTGGATCCGCACCAGGGATGGCTCAAGGAGTATCGCTGAAATCTGAGAAGCAAGGCGGAGTCGCCACGCTAGCTGGAAGAGAGAGAGAGAGAGAGAAAGAGAGAGAGACGTCATGCTAGAGCTGCGGCGCCGCGCTCGAAGAGTGCAGGTTTGGCGTCAAAATTTCTAAGAGGGGCTACGACTTGTTGGGTGCATGGCGGCGGTACTGCCTGTCGGTGCCCAGATCAGATTCGATCTAGATGGACTTGGGCGGCGTTCGTCAGGCTGCTTGGATGCGTCGCTGGGACGTCACCTGGGCTGGATAGCGGCGCCGGTGCAGATCGAAGCAGATGAGGGTGCCAAGAGCAAATTTCTGGGTGCTCAATTCAAACCAATTTTTTTTTTGTAGAAAATTTTCTTCTTCTTCTATCGAATTATTTTCATGACATAAGGAATTTTGCATTTTCTTCTGTCAAATTATTTGCATGACAGAAGGAATTTTTCAGCAATTAAGGTTCTAGACCTAGGAACTAAGGGTTAGAACTACATGTTGATAACATGTTCAGAATAATATAATAATCATCAAATAGGGAGAAACATCATCTTTATTCATTGATAAGAAGACCTTATATGTAGGCATTATATTGAGTATCCCGTTGAGGGATTATATATCATTCCTTATCTAAACTAACATATACTAATTAGGACAAAATACACCAGAAGATTACGTAGAGTCATTCTGTTACAACAAAAACAATAATTCTCAAATCCAATTTTGTAATGAACGACGATGAAAAAAGAGAATCCCATGGGGAATATCAGGGTTAATTTAGTTCGAAACCAAGGAAGGTATTCACTAATCATGTTCAGGGAACAAGATCAATTACAGAATGACTCTACAGTACAAATTCATAGAGATAACTATGCGAAACACATCAACAGAACGAGTCAGCCACCACCGCATGCTCTTCTGGTCTTTAACCCTCCACTAAAATCGATAGATCTCCACAAACTCCTCCTCCAATCCCCAAAAAGCGAAAGCTAATCGGAGAGGTTAGATTGATTGAACTGTGCGCGAAGGAAAGGGGAAGCTTTCGGGAGAAGAAGAAGTAGCAGATGGAAAGTGGGTGAGAAGAGAGAGAAATAGAGTACATAAATGCAGAGTAAAAATCCAATTTTGTAATATATTTTCCCAGATCTCTATTAGAATGTGAAGAAACTATGGCTGATGGGGATTTGGGTGTCGGGGGAGGGAGATTTCCAAATCTCTATTAGAATGTCCACGTGAGTTCGGCATGATCATGGTAAAAGCAAATTTAACCAAATTTGACCCATTTTAGGGCTGGACAAAAAGCCCGAAGAAGAAAAAAACCCGGATCGGATCGACGGACCCATCTGGGTAGGCCGGGCTTTTTTCCGGGTTCGTGTGTTGTCATGTGATAAACGGGCCGGGTTTTGTTATGTCAGGGCCGGTCCCGGACCTTCAAATCCTTAAACAAAAAAAAACCCGGAAACCCGGGACACTAGCTGTCATTATGTAATTGGCTTTCGTAAGTGATCATAAACTTATAGAATAGATACAATTACATTAGAACATAACCAAAAACAGAGTTAGGCCCGGAAAACCGAGCGGGCTCGGCCCGGATGATACTGGTCCAGATTTTACCCGGGCCCTACAATTAACTGACCCGGGTCAGGTTTTACCCGGGCCCTGATTTTTTAAGAATAAAGCCCGACCCGTCATACTACAATCGGGCCGGGCCCGGGCCCTGAAAAAAATAGCCTGGGCTGAACCCGCACCCAGCCCTATGACTAACGACCATTTTTCTCCGTTTCTTAAGAATCTATCTGACACATCAGCTTTTTGGCCCATGTTTATACACGTGATGTATGGAATAAGCTCTCATGGATTTAATGGAGGAAGAAAGAGGTTGGATCTTGTGGGGAGAGAAAGAGTGTGCGTGTGTGCAAGTCGGATAAAAAGGCCTATTCAATTACCACGTTACCCCTTACAAAATGGCATCTCAGTTTAACTAAGATAGAACTATTACGACCTGCGTGGTTGTTCGTATTTTATTTTCTTCTTCCAAGCGCACTCACGAATAATGGCATATGAATGACAACGTTATTAACAATATGTACCGATTGCGCACCGAATTTCTACTTTAGATTACTAAAGTTTACAATTTGTAACTTGGTGTATAGAAATTAATAGTCAACCTATTTTCATGTACTATATGTAAAAAAAATCCCCCTATATATATTATGAGTGGTTTTAACAGTTGGGTAAAATTCAGAAGTGAGGTAATTAACACGCACAAGACACTTATTTTGAATGACATGAGGAACCTATCTCTATTAATTAAAGTAATAATATGAAACAACATGAACATATTTTGCTTTCACGGAATACAAAAATTGAAATATGCTTAGATACATAAACTTATACTATGAAACCTAGTAATACAACCATAAACCTAGCTACTTCTACGTTGGATAGAAATAATCAATAACAATACTTTGTTAGTACAACGAACTTATTGGTAAAACAAACCCGAAAACTCAGGCAATAAAAGTACTTCCGGAGGAGGGTCACATAAAAAATTACCAGTTCCTCACTTGGCTTGGCTTTGAAGACACATCATCATACACTGCTAGCTTTTTCCTTGTGCCGAATATTCTTTTCTTGGCATGCTGAGCCCAAACCTACCAACTACCCTCAGCCAGGGTCGACCTAAAGGGATTCGAGGCCCAGTGTGAAAAAATGGGCCCTTATACAAATTTTTGTCAAGTCGAACTCTTTGATTTTTGCAATGGATCTTCTTCATAATAAAATGAGAATATCAAAAATTTAAGAGAGAAGAAGATGAAAGAATAAAAAGAGTGATGTTTTCTTAGAACAATACAATTGTGAAGACCGAAAAACAAAAAAAGAGAGAAAACAGATTGATTGATAAATATCAAATAAACTTTATTTGTATTTACTTTTTAAAATATATTAAATTTAATTATTAATAAATAAGCCAAAAAAATTAAAATTTTAGCCTTGGGCCAGGTGCAGGTGCACTCGCCAAGGCCGGCCATGCCCTCAACAGTGACCTTAGCCCTGAGGCCAGCTCACCTTGTGTTTCTTATTTGGGGAGATCGACAGCAGCCCAACCTGGTGAGATGGGCTTATATAGCTCCTCTTGGAACGACAGTTCCACCGCCGCCGCCACCAATGACCGCTTCCTCTTACTCAACGACACAAAGTCCAACTCCATCGCTCTCTTCACTCCAGCCTAGGGTACCACTTCCGTCAACTCCACCACCACCAACACCTTCGAAATAGAAACCATAGGGAAAGGGACAACTGGGGGTTCTACTGAACAAAACTAGGCCACCAATTCTACAGCTGGGAATTGAAAAGCACCAATTTAAGAGTTGGCATCGCTTAGGAGAGACCATAGGAGGAGCTCGAAAAAGAAGAAAACCCTAGCTCTGTCCTAAACCCGACCCTACATTAGAGCTAGAGGTTTTGAACAGAGTCGTGCTCACCACTGAGCCCAACGCCTCCAAACAACTCGTGCTCCCACGTGCCGACCACCAATCTTCACTCCCACCATTTAGGCTCTGATGTCAAGAGAATCCTCACACTTCAATGTGAGCATGGTTGGGATACAATATATAGAACTCGTACAACATCGATGTGAATGCTGTTGTAAAAATCAATGATATATTGCATACATAATTTAATAAACTGAATTATAAATAATTATAAATCAGAAATGACGAACACGAAAAGAAATTCAACAAATACCGAACGATTTCTGATGGAAGAACTAGTCGAGACGTGTGTGATACCACACTGTCCTTAAGACGTTTACGCCTCCTCTACCGGTGCAAGGATGCTTGGCGCTTGTCTCCCATGATATAACGACTAAACAATTCTAGAAAGTTGCACTACTAACTAGAACTCTCAACGAACTCGAAAGGTACCTCTATCTATCACCAGAGAAGAACTAAGAACTTTGAGAGTGTGAGAGAAATGTGTTTCGAATGAGATTATTTTACAATGAAAGGATGGTGGCTATTTATACTGTGAGGATTTGCAATCAGCAATAAATAAGATGACGGTTATAGAAATCAAAAGATCATAACATATATGAGTTACATATGCTATAAACATTGATTTCAATTCTGTTATAATTCTCCATAACACACAATAACTCAGTTGTTACAAGAAGAATTTAAACAGTCAAGAGAATTTGAAAAGTCAAAACCGAATTTTCGGAAATGCAAAAAGAATCTGTATTCCGACCCTCAATTCGGTGTTGCATTCGTGTCCGCAGGTCGCACGGGCATACACGAGTTTCCCTTGCGACCTAGGATTTGCACCCCCCCCTGCGCGTGCGCGAGAGGGTATAAGGGGGCTTACACACTTTACAATCCA